>NC_140987.1:267874399-268298903 GCF_052327205.1 Somniosus microcephalus
AAGAGAGAGATCTAGGCCTACCTGGAAAAACGGGGAAAGGTAGGAAAAATAATGAGATTAGATAAGTTAATTACTTTCTAAATCATTTTTTTTAAAAACAATATGTGTTTTAAAAGCAACGTTTTTTTTTAAGACGCAGAAAGCGGGAAAAAGGAAGGAAAAGTTTGGAATCAAGATGGCGGCGACTCACCTCGTTTCGGAACGATAAGGCCCGGCCGCACACGCACCGATTGGCCCGGCGGCACACGCCAGCAACCCGGCGTACAATTGGTCGAGCTCGAGGTCACTCTGTCACTAATGAGCGGATAATGAGATGCTAATGAGCGGAACGTTGAAGGTTTTTGGGATACCGCGGGCGCGATTTTAGATTTTAGCCCGGCCGAAATGTAAATACGCTTAAAACCGTCTCGGAAGCATAAGCTTTCTTTGGAGGTAACGCGCGCGTAGGTACGCCCTGTAACTTTCGAGCGCATAGCCCGACAGACGCACAGGCGATGACAGACAGAGTGACAGACAGACAGACAGAATGACATAATGACAGAATGACAGGCAGACAGACAGATGTACCGATTTATATATATAGATAGAATAAAAGATAGGAGCAGGAGTCGGCCATTCAGCCCCTCGAGCCTGCTCCGCCATTTAATGAGATCATGGCTGATCATCCAAATTCAGTACCCTGTCCCTGCTTTCTCCCCATATCCCTTGATAGAAACATAGAAGCAGGATCCAGCAGGTAAGTGGAAAGGCACTCACCTCCTGGATCCAGCAGTCCATGCCTTCCTTTAGCTGGAGAGTTCCCGAGGCCTGGAAAACCTGGCTGCCCAGAGCTGAATTAAAATGGCGATTCAAAATGAGACACAGCCTCATTATAATAGTTAAAATGCCAACATGCCTCCTGGGAGCGGGTTGGCTACCCATCCCCCCCCCTTCCGCCTCTGTTAAAACCGGAAGTGGGCAGATTGGAGGCAGGTTGAGGTCAGGATTTGGATTTCCACCACTTTAACCTCCCACATGACCCAATTTTTAGGATTAAAATTCCCCCATTATTTCTGTTAATGTTCCTTTATATTTCTGTTTCTCAGCTTGCAGTTAATGGCCTAGAAAGTTGGTGGGCCGCGCCACCAGTTAGCGCCCAAAGAGTGCAATTAGTGGGCTTAGCGCCACTGGCCACGCCTCCCGTGAAATTTAGCGGGGCGCTAATGGCGGCGTTAGCCTGTAGTGCTGCGCCGCCACCGATGACGTCTTTGGTGTGCGCAGCATCCCGCTACCGCCCCGATCGCGATATTTGGTCGCGCCCCCCGCTGTAACGCCGGTCGCAATTTACGACTGGTTCAGGGAGACCTACCTGCGGCGGTAGTGGCGCTAATTAAAGGTGAGGTGCGGGGCGGCCATTTTTTTGCTGGCCGCCTGCCAGCACCTCCTCGCGCCGCCATCCCCGGCCACTTGAGCCCCCCCCCCCCGGCAGTGCCGGCTGTGTCCAAAGAGCCTGGCACTTCTCCTCGGTGCTGAGCTCTTTTGCCGGCACTCACGATCTCCGATCACGCTGGTGCAGGCCCCTTCCCTTTAAGAAGTGGAGGAAGGCCTGCAGTACCGCAGGACGCCGTGCCGCAGTGTGTGGCGCTGCGGCATGTTGCGCTGCGATATTCAGTTGCAGCACCCCAAGAGGGATGCGGGGCGCCTCGAGCAGTGCCCCGCTTCCATTTGGGGCGCTGAAACTGACCAGCGGGCTGGCGCAAGCGGCTCTGTCCAGAGCGGTAATTCCGGCGCCCAGGCGAGCTTGGCGCCCCATTTGGGGCGCCACCGAATTTCTAGGCCAATGCAGTTTAGCCATCCTTAAAATTTCTTTTGTTGTTAGGGACATTTAATCAGATTTTCCCTTCAACAGCCATGATGGGCTAAATGGCCTCTTTATCACACACACACACACACACACACACACACACGCACAGAAACCCCACAGTGCAGATAGAGGCCATTTCGGCCCATCGAGCCTGCACCGACACATATCCCACCCTATCCCTGTAACCCCACGTATTTAATCCCCCTAACACTAAGGGTCAATTTATCATAGCCAATCAACCTAACCCGCACATCTTTGGACTGTGGGAGGAAACCGGAGCACCCGGAGGAAACCCACGCAAACACGGGAAGAATGTGCAAACTCCACACAGACAGTCGCCCGAGGCCGGATTCGAACCCGGGTCCCTGGCGCTGTGAGGCAACAGTGCTAACCACTATGCCACTGTGCTGTATCATTCTATGATTCTATCAACTTGGATCATTCTTCCAACTGGTCTTGCAAAATTCTGTATCCACAGATCCATTTTACTCACCGACGGATCTTGCAAAAAGCCTGTTCATGAAACATGTACAATTTTGACAGACTCATATATTAAATGCCATGTAACTGCCACATTGAAAAAGTAAAAAGTGCACTAATTTATAAAGCAATGTATAATTTAAAACAAAATTGTCCCTAAATTAGATGGTTAAGTACAAGCCGTCCCTTGTCTTTTGTGTACAGACAGTTGCAGGAAGCTACAACACCTCATTACCATAACAATTATTTCATATGTCAGCAGCACGGTGCTTAGGGAATATTCCCTTTACCTTCCTAGTTTGCATTACCTTTAGCAATTTGAAGCTGTACAATGCAAAAAGCATCAGTTTATTCGACAGCATAAATTCAACAGCAGTTAATATTTATGAACACGTTTAAATTAATTTCTGACGAGCTTTCATGGTGCTAGTTTCATGGCGCTAGTGGAAGAATTATGCAAAGGAATGTCAAGGATGGTTGGCTTTGCCTGGTTCTGGAAGTTTAATGGGCCATTTTACATTTGCATCATCACCATAGGGTTTGGCAGCTAGAAACTATACAAGGTGCATTTCAGAAGTTATGCCCCCTCAGGAGCCAGGGGTAAGTATAAAGTTTATTTATTAACATGTAGTGAGGTTGGTAGCATAGCCTCACTGCCATGTCACTCTAAAACTGATATCAGTTAGAACGCCACTCTGAGCCTGAGATCTGGTCAATGATGCTTACAGTTCAGCAAACTCCGACCTTAGCTACCCGGTGAATATTTAGTTCGGTATTCTTATCTCCTCTCTCCTGGTAGAATGGCCCAGATTTTGCTGCCAAAATAATTGCGAGTTCAATGGCGCTCACCGTTATGAATGTGTAAATCGTCCAGCAACTTGTGATGACACAAGAGATACTCTATGAATAGCGAATTGTCGCAAGTTGCTGGACGATTTGTGCCGCTCCAGCATTAGCCTCGCGAAAATGACAGCTCGCCCTCAACCTTCCCATAAGTTTCATGAAGTTGCTGAATTTGCGCAATAATTGCCCACAGAAAGTTAGGACTGGAACTTATCAGCGTAAGTACCTTTTCAATGAGGAGATTTATGTTCCTGCAATGCCACTCAATCTCTCCGGCCCAGAAAAGGAACAATTAACAATTTGGAGTCTCATTCCTACAGGTAGTAAATTGTTGTTAGATTTTTTAAATTTAAAATTTTCAATTTTTCAATTTTTTTCTTGCTTTTTCTTTCTTTCCCTTTTTCTCCCTTTCTTAATCCAATCTTTCTTTCCCCCTCTTTATTTCTCTCTGTACCTGATTTGACTTTAATTCACTCTATTTCCTTCTCCATCATTCCTCTGTTTCTTTCTCAATCCTTAAGTCTCATTGGTTAAGGAGATAGACTGTTGGTCCCGTCATTCACTGAGGTCCCAGATGCCCCGTTGTCCTCGCCATGCCGTTATCAGCTCGCACGTCCAGCAACATGCAGTGCAAAAATAAAATTTTGAGTTGAAGGGTGAGGGGAAAAGCCTAACTAACAGAGCACACCGTGAGATTCCCTGCTCTAGCAAAATCTGGGCCAACGTGTCATTCCTAGAGAAATTTAAATATTTAGGCATATCATTAATAGCATTATCATTGCAACACTGATGCTAATATGGTTTAGTAGCAATGGTATAGTAATAAAATTTAGCCAAACATGTGAAAATACTAATGCAGCTCTTTTATGACTAACCACTTTAGTAAGGTGAATAATGGCTATTTTATTATTTGTAGCATTCAATATGCTAACAGGAACAACCAGTACATGAACGGCCTAACTAACGGCAGTGGCTGACCTCTGGAAAATAATCCCTGTGCAATTGCCTTTCAGGCACCAGTGAAGAGCACTGTATCATCCCACTAATTGGTACTGATACCTTCAATAGTGATATGTAAAGCAACTGATCATGGTGATTTTGTGGAGCTTTATTCCAACGTGATTTCTACTAACACCCCAAAAGCATCAAAGTCTAACCTCATGTGATACAGCTACCAATATTATGTCAGGCTGCTATTTACCAAAAAAAAACCTCAGTGACCAAGAATTACTCAAAGTCAGTGTGATTCATTACAATTGTCAGAACACCCAAGGCATCCATAATTCTTTGCCATTAATCAGACCTTAAGTGGATCAGAAAGGTCTGCATGGCAAAGTGCTTAAATTAAAATGGGAAAAAAAAATCAATATGTGGAACCCCATTTTAAGAAACATTGTTATGTATGTATAGCTTCTTTGATACTCTTAAATTCATAATTACAAGTTAGTTTTATTCATTCTAATGTTTATTGGTTAAAGAGACCCCTCAGACAAAATAAGGAAACAAATACCCATCCATTTTTGAGAGGGCAGCTCCTTCTCCAGCGCTATTTTAATCATAACGAGTGCCAGTCTGGATCAAAGTCAAACTCTCTTTGAGGGACGGGTTGATCTGTCAGGACAACATAGAGAAAGCACAGCATTCATTCCAATTCCACCCTATTAGGACTCAGCACTGTCTCTGGATGCACAGTGCAAAATGTTCGATTGTCCAATACTATCATCTCTCACTTTAATTCAGTTATTCCTGAAAGAAATACAAACCAGTTTAGAACCAATTCATATTGCAGTCTATCTCTTTGGGATTTGATCTCCTGCTCTTGCACGTACAGAATACACACTAGCAGGCGTGCAGACATACACTCTGGTGTGCCCATATAACAGGGGAGTTTTCCTCGGTGTCCTGGCCAACATTTATTCATTCATCAATACCTAACACGAATCAGCTGGTAATTTATTTCACTACTGTTTGTGGGAGCTTGCTGTGCACAAATTGTTTGCTGCTGTGTTTCCTACACTAAAACAGTGACTACACTTCAAAAATGCTTCATTAGCTGTATAGCACTTTGGGACGTTCTGTGGTTGTGAAAGTTGCTATATAAATGAAATGTTACTTTTTAACTTCTTTTAACTATACCTCTGTATACTTCCATTTGCCTTTAACCTTTATTACATCCTTTACTCTAACTACACAGGCACGTCATGGGCAGTATGGTATATACAATCAGCTCATCTACATGAAAACATATTTTTATGTTGTATGATGCAAGTATACTGATCATGTTATTTCATGGTAACGCTTTACTATTACTCAATAAACTTGCAGGCGATTATATCAGGATCAGCAATTCTTTAATGTGGGTGCCTTGTATATCCATGAAATATGGGAATATTAAACTAAAAAAAGAGGTGGGTTGAAAGCGTGGGGTAGTTAAATTGTTAAAAATTGGATTCCCGACCGGAACTTGCCTCCAACCCGCCCAGTTCCGATTTTAACTGAGGCGGTATGGGAGCCGGAACGGAGGTGGACGTGTGGGGTAACAACCGACCCGCAGACAGGAGGAGGGGCATCAATTTAAATATTACAATGAGGCCAGAAGCCTCTTTTTTATCTTCTATTTTGTTTTTAACTGCAGCTGGACGGGTTTTAAGCACTTCGTAAAACCCGGCAGTTACAGCAAGGCGGAGACTGTTGCATCCAGGAGGTAAGTGCCTTTACACCTACCTTCTGGATCCAGTTTGCCTACCTAGCCCACGCCCCGTGATCGGAGACCCCCTCACGAGGCCTGCGATCGCCTTCCTGACGCCCCCACCCACCCCCACGAGCATCTTGTTGTGTTCTTCCCTCCCCTACCACCGCCCCACCCTCCTCCAGTGCCATGATGTCACTGATCTTTTCTTCTCCCCCCCGCCCCCGCCAACCCGGTCCCACTACGACTCCAATCTTTTCTCCAGAGGCTGGCCCCGGCCCCCACCCAATCCCTCCCTCCCTTCTCTGAACGGCCGAGTGCCACAGGCATACCCGCCCACAACCAGCCAGCCTCTCCAGCTGGCTGGCTACGGGTGAGAAATGAAGGCTCAGACTTTAAAGTCGGCAGGGCCTGCGGGAAACCCATTCACCTGGGATTCCTGCCTTCATCGGAGTCCCCCCGCCCCAACCCACTTTCCCCATGAAAATCCAGGCCATAATGTGCTGGCCTTAATGGATCATCTTTGTGACAGTGGAGGGCAGGCTCGTTGCACAAACTCCACAGTATGTACAAGGACATTAAGATATTTGGAAGTTCATTCATGTGCTTTGGACGGGTCGGGTGTGGGCGGTCGGTGTGGTGGGTCGCGACCATGTTGTTGCTTCCATCTCGCTGCAGAAAATGACTTTGCGATAATGGGCCCTCCATATGCTTGTGGAGAGAGCCAGAGCACACAGGGAGGTCCTCTTCCCTTCCAATGGGCGGAAGAGACCTCCTCAAGAGACAAAAAGAGCCTGGCTCCAAATTGTAGAGGAGGTGAACAGCAGGGTTGTTGTCAGGAGGACCTGGATGCAGTGCCACAAATGCTTCAATTATCTCATTAGATCAGGAAAGGTGAGTGCAAAGCCACACTCAACTTCATCCTGCTGTGCCTCTCATCACATCCCCATCACTCTGCCTTCCCTACCCTACTCCTGCATATCCTTATTCACACCAACATACCTTGTATGGCCACCTATCCCTCTCTCTCTATTTACATTATCACATTTCCAATTCCAATTTTTTTCCAATTAAAATGCTTTATTGGCATGAAAGTTTACAGAGAACCATATTGCCAAAGCTTACATAGCAAAAAGGTACAGTTTTCCAACATTCTGTAGGTGTCAATCGATTTGACATTTGTTGGGTACATACAATATTACTTTTAAACAATATTAATTTTAAACAGTCTTTGTACTTCATTTGGTACGTTCAATATTAATTTTAAACAGTCTTAATTTTAAACAGTCCTCAGGTTGTGACATGTTGTTACATATTTGGCCCCAAGGTATGGTCTGTCTCCTTCTCCTAGGACTAATCTCAATTTTGACAGATCATCCAATTCCTTGAAATCTGGGGTTGTTTGGCTTAGCTTGTTGAATAATATGTTTCTTGATGTGTTGAATTTTTCGCATTTTAGGAGGAAATGCATTTCTGTTTCAACCTCGCCAGCCAGACATTGATCGCATATTCTATTCTCTCTAGGCTGCCAGGATTTCTTGTATCTGCCTTTTTCAATTTCCAGTTGGTGGTCGCTTAGTCTGTACCTGGTGAGGGTCTGTCTCTGTTTTGACGGAGAGAGAGAGAGAGAGAGAACATCCCCATCTGACTAACCAGCTCTCATATTCACCCTCATCCTAATGCAATCATACCAACTAACAACACGCAATAGCCCACGTGGCATTGCCACCGCAATCCATCATAGACTCCCTCTAAAGATGTAACCCATCCATTCCGTACACTCATTCCATCACTCTCACTCAACCTTCTGTTCTTTCCCTCCTTGCAGGAGAAGAGAACCCACAATAAGAGGGAGAGTGAGAGAACTGGAGGTAGGCCTCCATCATTTGCAACCCTCACAAACGCAGAGTGGGCTGCGTTAGATGTCTTGTGAGTGACCGAGCAGCTTGAGGTTGGAGAAAGAGAGAGGGGGACATCTCAGCAACCTGGTGACAGAATTACATATCATACAGCTTACATGGAATAGAAACATAGAAGATAGGAGCAGGAGTAGGCCATTTAGCCCCTCGAGCCTGCTCCGCCACTTAATGAGATCATGGCTGATCATCCAAATTCAGTACCCTGCCCCTGCTTTCTCCCTATATCCCTTGATCCCTTTAGCCTTAATAAATATATCTAACTCCTTCTTGAATATATTTAATGAATTGGCCTCAACTGCCTTCTGTGATAGAGAATTCCACAGGTTCACCACTCTCTGGGTGAAGAAATTCCTCCTCATCTCTGTCCTAAATGGCTTACCTCTTATCCTTAGACTGTGACCCCTGGTTCTGGACTCCCCCGCCATCGGGAACATCCTTCCTGCATCTAGTCTGTCTAGTCCTGTTAGAATTTTATAAGTTTCAATGAGATCCCCTCTCATTCTTCTAAACTCGAGTGAATATAAGCCTAATTGACCCTATTGTGTCTCCTTGTGTTCTTATTACTATGTAATACAGACACTTTTAACTCATTTTAGTTTACGACTTTTACTCAGTTGTATTCTTACTTTTATGATGTTGCTGCTGCATGGTGCGGAGTGACCCAAGATGTCCGACCTTGCACTACACACTGCCTTTTACAGTGTGCCACATAGCAATATAAATACACTAACCAAAGTAGTTCCATATAACGATGTAACAAGTAGTTCCATTTAAAATGTAATAATATAACAATGCAACATCCCTCTTTCTCAAAAAACTAAAACATGAAATTTAATTTAATTTAAAAAATATTATATCTAAACTATTATTATCAAATACAAGGAATCGTGAGTTTTCTTTTCTTATTTGCGATATCGCTCAGATGGTTGGATGTTGTCCCTCCATCTTGTGGATTTGGTGGTGACCACCCCTCTCTGCGGTGTTTTGGTGTGTTCCTCTCTTGTTGTTGTTGCTGTTGCACTTGGAGTTGGAGTGTGAATGCTTGTGGTTGTTTGATTTGTGGCGCTTGTTTCTGGCATCGTACTGCTTATGGTAGTTGGTGTTGTCAATGTTGCTGATGTTGTCTGCTGCTTAACCAGTTCAGGTGAAGGTCTGGTGTGGAGTCTGTTCCGTCTGTATTGGTTACCAGGTTCGGCCTCTATGAAGTAGGATCTTGGAGTATCAGCTTTTCCAATGACCTTGGCTGGATTCCAGGTTTTCAACACCGGGTCTTGCACATGCACTGATTGCCCATTCAGCAATTCTGGTAGCATCTTTGCATGTTTGTCGTAATGTTTGCTTCCTACGACTTGTGCTTCTGCCAGCTTCTGTCTGAAGTCCTCCTGGTCCTGGGGAGGATGTATTTTTGCTGGTAGGGTAGTCTTAAACTTCCTCCCATTCAGCAATTCCACAGGTGATTTCATGTCTGCTTTCAGTGGTGTTGATCTGAGTGATAGGAGGGCAAGGTCTTGGTCTTCCCCCATCTCACTACTTTTGATGAGAGTTCTCTTGACAGTCTGGATCTGTCTTTCGATGAACCCGTGTCCCCTTGGGAAATGTGGGGATGAGGTTACTATTTTGAACCCATACTTTTCTGCCAGAGCTCTGAATTCACTCGATGTGAACTGGGTTCCATTGTCACAGATTACCTTTTCCGGGATTCCTTGTTCAGCAAACAAGCTCTTTGCAATTCTGGTGGTAGTTGTGGCTCTCAGATCTTTCATCCTTCTCACAAAAGGAAACTTGGAACAGTAATCTCTCACTATGCGATACCATTCTTGATTGCACATGAAGAGATCTGCCCCAACAGTGTGCCATGGTCTTGACGGTATTTCACTAGGTATCATCTCCTCTTTCTGTTGTGCATTTCAGTATTTCTGGCATATACCACATGCAGAAACCATCTGTTCGATATTTTTGTACATGCCTATCCAGTATACAGCTGATCTGGCTCTCAGCTTGCATTTCTCCATTCCCATGTGACCTTTATGTATTAGATGGAGAAGTTCTGTCTTTGGCACGATGATCCTCGATCCAGCAAGGAGAACACTGTCTTCTATTGCGATGTCATCTCTAATCCTCCAGTATTGATGAATTGTCGCCTGTACCTGCTGGATTCTCTCCGGCCACCCCTGTATCACTTGTGTAAGCAGTTGCAATTCCTCATCTTTGCTTGTCTCATCTCTGATTTGACTGAGCTTTGTAGGGGTAACACTCACTAGGTGGTGGATTTTTACTGTTAGACCCTCCACCTCGTGTTTCTCATATGGTGATAATCGAGACAATGCATCTGCTAGCACCATTTCCTTTCCTGGCTTATATTTATGCATGAAGTCATAGCTTTGGAGCCTTAGAAGTAGTCTTGTAGGTGCTTTGCACAGATTCTTCTTGTAGATCTGTTCTAGTGGTCAATGGCCACTCTCTATTGTAAACTGCCTTCCATACAGGTATGTATGGAATTTCACGCATCCATACACTACTGCTAATAGTTCTCTTTCTATGTTGGCATATCTCGTCTCAGCTGACATCAAGGCCTTTGATGCAAAAGCTATTGGCTTTCCTTCCTGCACAAGAGCTGCCCCTAGTCCTCTGGTAGAAGTGTCCACTTGTAGAGTGACTAGTTTTCTTCTGTCATAATATGACAGACTTGTTTCTTTGCACAACAGCTCTTTAAGTTGTTTGAAATTCCTTTCATGTGATTCAGACCACTGGTATTCGGCGTCTTCTTTCATTAGCTCTCTGAGATTTGTTGTATGTTCCGACATGTTTGGGATGAAAGAACTCATGTATTGGACCAAGCCGAGGTAACTCCTCAGCTCTTTGGGTGGTTTCATTTCAGCAATCGCCGCAATCTTCTCAGGACTTGGCTTGACTCCCTCTGGTGTATAAATCATACCGAAGAATTGGCATTCCTTGACTTTAACTATGCACTTATCGGCATTTAACTTGATGCCAGCCTTCCTGGTACGCTCCATGGCCTCATGTAGGTGCATATCATGGTCTCTTTCATCTGCTCCATAGATCTGAATATCATCAGCTATTCCGACAGCTCCTCCACAGCCTCTATATGTCTCGTCTACTTTCTGTTGAAAGATATCTTGACTGACCTTTAACCCGAATGGCAGCCGCAGGAATTTGTAACGCCCAAATGGTGTGTTGAATGTTGTCAGTGTTGTTGATTCCTCATCCAACTTCATGTTCCAATATCCATTTCTGGCATCTAGTTTTGAGAAAACCTTGGCTCCTGCCAGTGATGGTGTAATCTCCTCTAGCGTTGGGGTGGGATAGTGGTCCCTCTTTATCACCTGGTTTAGATCTTTGGGGTCCAAACATATTCTGAGATGCCCGTTTAGCTTTTCTCATACCACAATTGAGTTTACCCAGTCTGTGGGTTCAGTGACCTTTACGATCACACACTTTTCTTCCATCTCCTTTAGCTCTCTTTCAAGCTTTGTCTTCAGCTCGATGGGTACTTTTCGTGGTGCATGGATAACGGGCTTTACCTCTGGATTGATGGTGATGTGGTATTGGAAATCTCCGAAACATCCCACTGTATCATCGAAACATTCTGGATACATGTCTATCAAGTCTTTTTTACTCTTGATTTGTGGGCGATTCTCCAGCGGGGTATTGCTGTCTATCCTCAGTGATGTTTCCATCAGCTCGTGATTCACTGAGACTAATCTCAACTTCTCACAGCTGTTTAATCCCAGGATCGCTGGCCCCTCAGTGTCGGTGACATAGAACCTGCAGTTGATGTTCTTTCTTTTATGTGTCCCTTTGACAAAGGTTATTCCTAGTTGTTTAATCTCACTCCCCCCATATGCTGTCAGCGTGACATTACTTGCCTTTAAACAACCATTTTTCGGGTAGCCATCTTCTCTCAAGTTTTCGGGAACGATCTGCTGGTACAGTCTCAATGGGAGAATGTTGCTCTGAGCCCCTGTGCCCAGATTCAACTTTAAGTTGATTGTTGTGGGCTGACCTTTGACCCTCTTTTCGATTTGGATGATGGTGTGCAATTCTCTCTTCGGAGTATTTTCCGCTCTGGACATCTCGTGAAGCTGTACTTTTATGGTTTCGATGTTTAGTGTATTGTCATGACAATAATCATCATCATCCTGTTTATCCATGGCATGGATAGTGTGGTTCTTTCTCTGGTTCTGCTGTCCGCCTTTGTTTTTGATGTATGTTCCAGCTTTCTTCGTTCTACACCTCTTTTCCCAGTGGTTAAGTTTGCCACATGCATTGCAGCTTGTTCCATATGCTGGACATTTCCTCCTGTCTGTATAATCGTGCGGTCTTTCACAGTTTCTGCACATGTTTCTCCCATTGTCATGTGCATGTCTTTGTGTGTTGTCCTTTTCTCTCACTGTATCCAATCTTTTGTCCGGATCAGAAGCCGTCCGCATGTCAGCCGTTTGAGAAATCAACGTTCTCATTTGCTGCTTCATGGCTTCATGAGCTCTCGCAGTATCTACAGCCTTTGTTATTTCAAGCTTTTCCTTCCCTATAAGGGCTTTTTGTACCTCTGCATGTGCTGACCCCCATATCAGCTGGTCCACAAGCCTTTCCTCCATTTCCTTAAATGCACACTTGCTGGCTTCATTTCTCAGCCTTGTCAGGAAATTGTCAGCTGTTTCACCGGGTTCCAGTCTTAGACTCTGGAATTTGTATCTGTGTATACGGTGATTAGATTTAGGCTGTAGATGGTTGCTGAATTTCTCAAAGATTGTTGTAGGGATTTCCTTTTCCTCTTCAGTCAAACTCCAGCTATTATACAACTCTAGACCTTTTTCTCCTGTCCACAACAGAATGTAACTAACCTTTTCCTCGTTGGCAGTACCCTTCAGGAAGCTTTTGAATGTAAGGTCACATTTCTGTTTGAACTTGCGGAATGCCTCTACTATATCGTCAGCTTCCCAGTTCATGAGGGGTTGCATTTGCGCAGTCAGTGCTGCGGCGGCCACCATCTTAGTTGCCCGTACAATTCACGCTCAATCACCGCAGACACCAGCACTCATGATCAGCTCATATATTCACTTTTCGTCTTATTCGTTGTTCGTATGGCGCAAGTTGTACTCACTTATACTGCTGCCACCATGTTGTGTCTCCTTGTGTTCTTATTACTATGCAATACAGACACTTTTAACTCATTTTAGTTTACAACTTTTACTCAGTTGTATTCTTGCTTTTATGATGTTGCTGCCGCATGGTGCGGAGTGATACAAGATGTCCGACCTTGCACTGCACACTGCCTTTTACAGTGTGCCCCATAGCAATATAAATACACTAACCAAAGTAGTTCCATATAACGATGTAACAAGTAGTTCCATTTAACAATGTAATAATATAACGATGTAACAGACCCAATCTCTCTTCATATGTCATTCCTGTCATCCCAGGTATCAGTCTGGTGAATCTGCGCTGCACTCCCTCCATGGCAAGAACATCCTTCCTCAGATAAGGTGACCAAAACTGCACACAATATTCAAGGTGTGGTCTCACCAAAGCCCTGTACAACTGCAGCAAGACATCCTTGCTCCTGTACTTGAATCCTCTCGCTTTGAAGGCCAACATACCATTTGCCTTCTTAACCGCCTGCTGCACCTGCATGCTTACCTTCAGTGACAAGAACACCAAGGTCTCGTTGCACTTCTCCTTTTCCCAATCTATTGCCATTCAGATAATAATCTGCCTTCCTGTTTTTGCCACCAAAGTAGATAACCTCGCATTCATCCACATTATACTGCATCTGCCATGCATCTACCCAATCACCCAACCTGTCCAAATCATACTGGAGTTTCTCTGCATCCTCCTCACAGCACACACGCCCACCCAGCTTTGTGTCATCTGCAAACTTGGAGATATTACATCTAGTTCCCTCGTCTAGATCATTAATATATATTGTGAATAGCTGGTGTCCTAGCACCGATCCCTGTGGTACCCCACTAGTCACTGTCTGCCACTCGGAAAAAGACCCGTTTATTCCAACTCTTTGCTTCCTGTTTGCCAACCAGTTCTCTATCCAAGTCAGTACCTTACCCCCAATCCCATGCGCTTTAACTTTGCATGCTAATGTCTTATGCGGGACCTTATCGAAAGCCTTCTGAAAGTCCAAATACACCACATCCACTGGTTCTCCCTTATCTATTCTACCAGTTACATCCTCAAAAAATTCCAGTAGATTAGTCAAGCACGATTTACCTTTTGTATATCCATGTTGACTTTGTCCGATCCTGTCACTGTTTTCCAAGTGCTCTGCTATTACATCTTTTATAATGGACTCTAGCATTTTCCCCACTGCCGATGTCAGGTTTACCGGTCTATAATTCCCCGTTTTCTCTCTACCACCTTTTTTAAATAGTGGGGTTACATTAGCTACCCTCCAATCCATGGGTACTGTTCCAGAGTCTATAGAATTTTGGAAGATGACCAGCAATGCATCTACTATTTCTAGGGCCACTTCCTTAAGTACCCTAGGATGTAGATTATCAGGCCCTGGGGATTTATCAGCCTTCTATCCCATCAATTTCCTTAACATCATTTCCCTACAAATACTGATTTCATTCAGTTCTTCCCTCTCATTAGACCCTATTTTCCCCGCCATCTCTGGGAGGTTATTTGTGGCATACAACAGTCACTCATATGGGGACTGACATCAGCATCCAGTGAATGGACATCATGTGCATAATGATATCTGTACCCATTCTACATATAGCATATCTAACTCATCTCTTTCCTCTCCCACAGATCTATCATGAGCTCCCCACAACCCCCTCCTTACTGTCCAGGAGGAAGAGGCAGTCGACTCCCCAGAGGAGCCGCCAACCTCTGAGGGTGCAGCCTCACCAGACATGAGTGCACCCAGCACCAGCACAGAGATTTACACAATGCGAGATAGAGTAGTGTTGTCACCGGGTCCATCACAAGTGAGCAAGAGCAGATGGTGGAGACAGGGACCGAGATTCCTCGTCGGATGGAGCAGGATGCTCCCAGTTCTGCATGTAAAAGCTGAGCCTCCGGGCCCATCCAGAAAGAGGGCAATCCTGGAGGTGTAGGACGAAGTGCAGGAGGCTCTGACTGGTTTTGCGAGCGCGGTCTCTGCAAATGTCTAGAGAATGGAGGATTCCATCTCCAACATGAGCAGCACCGTGTCGCAGGCGATGGGGACTGTATGCTTTTCCATGGATAAGATAGTCACCTGCATGGAGCAGCTAATGCGCCACTCACAGAAGCACATGATCTCTATGGAGAGATGTATAGGAGAGATGTCAACGATGACGTGGGTCCTCATGGCCCCACTGATTTGCAGCAAGGTGCTCTCCAGCTCCTTGCTAGCAGGAAAGTGCGGTTGGTCCAACAGAGGGATGAAAGTGAGAGGGGTCATGGAAGTGGGGGCTCCTCTCAAAGGGCTCCCACTTGTCCCCCATTACCACACACTCAGTCAGAGCCCCAGATGGCTCCTCGAATCACGATGTTCGAGCCTGCCCCAGCACAGTCGCAGGAGGAGCAGACTGTGGCAGGGCCATCAGAGGCTCCAAAACCCAGAGGATGTGCGCCAAGAGTTTCTAAGCAATCGCAGCAGGGAAGTGAGCAGGCTGCCTCTACCTCTGCTGAAGCCACAGGGATTGCACCTCATAGAAGCACGTGGAAGAGAAAGATGACACACAAGTAGATTCATAAGGGTTCCACTTGGTGTTTTAGTCAATGTTAATGGCAAGATTCCATTATTGTATTGCCAACCATTTAAATCTTTATTTTCATCACGTTGCCTTCTTGGACACATTTGTGTGCACATTTGGAAATGGCTTAGTGAGTTGCAGTGAATGGTGAGACATAACAGAGCCTCCAGCAATGGTGGTCAGTGTGAAAGAAATGGCTTGGTCTTTGTAGGGATACTTTATGGTGTTGCTGTGGGGTGGTGCCAACCTGACACAGGATGTGGCAGCCATGTGGGTGTACTGCATAAAGTTATGTAAATCTTGTCGTGATGAGGCCATCCCTGACCTCCCGGGCAGCAATGTGTTCGGGTGTTGATGCCCTCTGTCCTGCGCAGCATCAGGTGTTTGTGGAGAAGGTTGGTGTTGTTGTTGATGCTGCTGGTGTGCCTGGTGCTGCTGGTGTTGGGGCTCATCCTGGTCTGATTCTGAGGACCAAGGTGATACAGTATAAACGGCACCCATGCTGATGGAATAGATGGCAGGCCAAATAGTGTTGACAGAAGCGATCTGTCAATGGTGAGAGAGGTTCTTCCAATGAGATGATACTGTATGGAGACTTTGCTGGAAACACTTGCAGCCTGCAGAAAGTTAAATCTGTGCTGGCAATGTAGTCAGCAAAAGCTTCTGCCTGAGGAGAGTGATCAGCTGTGAGGTGGGAGCTTTTATAATACATTTGATGCTGTCAAGTAATCAGCTGGAGCAATGGCCACTCAGCTCCTGCCTCAGGTTGACAGACGTGGTCCCCGAGCTATGTGAATCCCGTGGCCATGCAGGGAAATTTGAAATGTCGGGGGGAAAAGGCTCTTAAGTGTCTGACAACTAGCTTACAATGATTTGAATTAGGTCATCCACCTCTGCCGGTCGGGTCACTGCCGCACCGGCAAACATGCCCGAGAGAAAGGCGCATGGGGTTGGGATGACGGCAGGTTCCCGACCCGCTCCAACTATTTTCAACTTTCCCACCAGACCAGCCTCCAATCGTGCCCGCACGGACCCCAGAAAATTCCGTCCATACATTATTTTAACTTCACTTGGAGCTGTCTTTCACATAATTTTTTCCACTTATTTTCTGTTAATTTTGCTTTGAGAATTTTAAATGATTTTTTTCCCCTCATTATTACATTAAAGTGTTGCGTTACTCGTTTTCAAAAGTAATCTGAGGAACACCTCAGGCTTTGAAACCCTTGCATTAACTGCAAATAGTTTAGATAAGTTACTTGCAGCATGAAATTCTGTTTAAAGCACCATCATCATCATGAAATTGACAAATCATTGCATCCACTTGCCTGTGATACCAGCATAATGCAAATGATGCACCATCCTTCGGGCTCCTCTCCATTGCCAAACAGAAATAAATTGCCAAACACATGTTTTCAAGGCAGTGCCCCTTCAAATTGATCATTACTGTCATTTATATACTGTTCATTTAAATTTAGGTTTCAGATAACCTTTTGTACTTAAATGCTAAACATACATTTTGTATGCGAGCTGATAAAATCAAGAGTACACCGTGACATCATGGAGAGTGGGATAGATGCCTCAGAAGTTTGACCTTTGTTGTTACTCGGAGCACAGAGAGATCCTGTGAGAAATTGTTCTTGGATACTAATTGGTAAGTAACAGATTTCCCACAGCTTGATTCAGTGACTGAATTTCTGCACACAATGGAGAGAGTTCCATGCTGGGATAATGTCTCAGTGTAAGCTCTACAAACATCAGAGGCCCTGTGAGAAGGTTCGCGGCCGGTGTCCTGTGCAGTTTTTGCTGATTAATTTAAAATGTGGAGATGTAGCTGCAGCAGCTCTTTTGATCTTGGCATCAGCCCAGAAGTCTGGCCTAGACTGTGGCTCAGTGGGGAGCATTCTCACCTCTGAGACAGAGGCTTGTGCATTCATAGTCCCACTCCAGCAACTTGAGTGCATAATCTACTCTGGCACTCCCAGTGCAACACTGAGGGAGTGCTGCACTGTTGGAGTTTGCCATCCTTTGAAGAAAATGTTAAACCAAGGCCCTGTCTGCCCTTTCAGGTGGACGTAAAAGATTCCAATGCACTATTTTGATGAAGAGCAGGGGAGTTCTCCCTGATGTCCTGGCCAATATTTATCCCTCAACCAACATCATTAAAACAAATCTTATTATCATATTACGATAACAAAATACTGCAGATGCTGGAAATCCAAAATAACAACAGAAAATGCTGGAAAAACTCAGCAGGCCAGGGCAGCATCTGTGGAGAGAGACACAGAATTAACGTTTCAGGTCGATGACCCTTCGTCAGAACTAGAAAAAAGCAGGAAAGGGAATAGATTTTAAAGCAAGTTGGGGGCTGGGAAAAGGGGGAGGGGATGAAAGAACAAAAGGGAAGTTTAGTGATAGGATAGAAAGCAGGAGAGATAAAGAGACATTAAGAGATATTGAAGACAAGAGGAGGTGGTGATGGGACAGGTAAAGGAATAAAGGATGGCTCCAGATGAAGTGTGAATGGCGCTGGCAGAATGATGGACAGCTGCCATGTGGGAGGGAAGAAAAAAGGCCAGACGAAAGTGTGAATTAAAAAAAAAAATTGTATAATATATATATGTGATAGGGGCCGAGGTTATGATCTGAAATTGTTGAACTCTATGTCGAGTCCAGAGGGCTGTAAAGTGCCCAATCGAAAGTTGAGGTGCTGTTCCTCGAGCTTACGCTGAGCTTCTGTGGAACAATGCAAGAGGCCGAGGACAGTGAGGTCTGAGTGGGAGTGAAGTGGAGAATTAAAGTGACAGGCGACCAAGAGCTCGGGGTCCCCCTTACGGACTGAATGGAGGTGTTCCGCAAAGCGGTCACCTAATCTGCGTTTGGTCTCCCCAATGTAGAGGAGACTACATTGTGAGTATATTATCATATTGCTGTTTGTGGGAGCTTGCTCCGCGCAAATTGATTGTGGCATTTCCTTCCTTACAACAGTGACTACATTTCAAAAATACTTAATTGGCTGTAAAGCACTTTGGGATGTCCTGAGTTTGTGAATGGTGCGATATAAATGATGCACCATCCTTTTGGCTTCTCTCAATTTCCACACAGGAATAAATTACCCAGCACATGTATTCAAGGTGGTGCCCCTTTTCGCTTGTGCTCAGTGCAGCTGCAGCATAATCTTATGGAGGAATGGCAGCCTGGCTGCTTCTCTTTGACATTGTAGAGGGTGGGTCCTGGCATGGAATAGATCATTCTTAACTGCACTTAAGTCAGCACCAAGGAACGTTTTTTTTTACATCCTACAAAGATTCTGTCATTGAGCAACTCCACAGATATGCCTAAAGAAACCAGCTTCTCAGTGAGGCAAGGATACCAGGCCCTATCAAAGAGTCTAGACATTTTGAGGGCTGATGCTATAAATTTGTGCCGGGCAGTAGGGAAATTGTTTCATTTTTGAGACAAGAGTAAATCAAAAGTCACCCGTCAAGCCAAATTGGCTTCCATAATTTTGAGATGATTGGCCTATAGTAATCAATGTCCACGCTGCTTCCCATTCAGATGGAAAACACTAGGTGGGAGGGAGAGTCTAAATAGATAAACAGCTGGTTCCTTGGAGGACGGAACATGAGCAACCAAGTCGTGGGAGCTACTGTCTTTTACTTGGAGCAAAGTTTTGAAGGAGCTGTTTAACTTCTTTCTGCCTGATGTTGGTTTTGTCTTCCTGAATTGTAATACTTCACTGACCTTGAAATGCAAATAACCTATAGGTGTTTGACAACTCTGGCTTATCCATGCAAGTCCAGCAGCGGAATCTTCTTTTCAAGTGAAGGATTAGTGAATTTGGCCCTGGTAATACGAACATACGAATTAGGAGCAGTAGTAGGCCACTCGGCCCTTCAAGCCTGCTCCGCCATTCAATAAGATCATGGCTGATCCGATTACACCACATTCCCGCCTACCCCGATAACTTTTCACCCCCTTGCTTATCAAGAATCTATCTACCTCTGCCTTAAAAATATTCAAAGACTCTGCATCCACCTCCCTCTGAGGAAGAGAGTTCTAAAGACTCATGACCTTCTGTGAGAAAAAAATTCTCCTCATCTCTGTCTTAAATGGGCGACCCCTTATTTATAGACAGTGAACCCCAGTTCTAGATTCTCCCACAAGAGGAAACATCCTCTCCACATTCACCCTGTCCAGAACCCTCAGGACCTGATATGTTTCTATCAAGTCACCTCCGCCTCTTCTAAACTCCAGCGGATACAAGCCTAGCCTGTCCAACCTTTCCTCATAAGACAACCCACCCATTCCAGGTATTACTCTAGTTAACCTTCTCTGAACTGCTTCCAATGCATTTATATCCTTCCTGTAGGATTCTCAAAATTCCCACATTTCCCAAGTTATTAATAAGGGACCCTGAAGGACAAGTTATCAATAAGGGGACCCTGAAGAGAATGGCTTTTGGACTCTATGGCAAAAACTGCAAGGTTAAAGCAGGGCCCTGCAGACTGGATGTCAAGTTCAAAAACTCAAAACTTGACATGCCTGGGTCTGTGGGAGACAGCTTTGATTTGTTATTTCGGAACCAGACAACTGGAGGAGACAGAACACGCATTCTTCCCTTTAAACAAATCAACTCAGGCAACTCGCACAAACCTAAAGCCCATCAAACTATGCAAATATAATCGCTTACAGTTCAAACTAGCTACCAAGCCAGGAAGACAACAATTTACATTATGCATAACAAACACCCAAGACATTAAAGCCATTTAGCAACGAGGCAACTGCCCAAAAACCAGTTAAGGTGAATGGCTATAATCACCTTAGCAAGCCCGCCAAAATTCAGACAAAGAACTAACCACGATTTGGCGCACAGATAACAAACTCAAAAACAGTATAACTATAGGCCCACCGGTAACCAAGGACACAACAACGACACCACCCTGCATCTTCACTTGGAAGCCAACAGGAAGGCTCATGCAGCATCACGGTGAGGGGGCATGGTGGGGCAGGCTCGACCGAAGAAAACAAGGCCGCAACCGCAGCCGGACACGAGGATCGACCACAAGCACCACAGTAACAAAAGGGCTGGGTAAACCATACCTTCAGATCATTACCACTACACAGGTAATGATCTAGGCCACCGCGACCGAGCCAACACCGAAGACTGCCAACCGAACACCAACCGCAACAAAACTCGACGACCAGACCACCACCAGAAGAACAAAACCCGAAGTTTTCCACTCTACAAGCTAAAGTACCCAACAATGACTTTATTCTCCCTATTTCTAACTGAAAAAAGTGGGTACTCACCAGGCAAATCCACAACCGTGTCCAAAGTGCATCAGCGGGCTCCACCCAACTGAAGAACCTTCGCAGATTCTAAGACTAGTACCACGTGGGATGGCAGGCCCCAAAGGACACAAAGAGTGAACCCCAAAAACGCAACCAGCCTAACTGACAGGATTTGAACTGTCAAGAAACCCCTATTGGTGAGCATGATCCCTGGCTCTTTTTAGTACAATTTAGTTAGATATTGGGGGTGGGACAAGGGTAGGGGGATTATTAATGTGATTTTTCCCTCGTTGTGCCGTGTGTTCCCCATTCCTAATTAAGTATACTCTTGAATGTCTGTAACTATTCCAGTTATCTAAGTGTAATTTTTTTATGCTATAATTTTATTGTGACACCAATAAACACAGTTTTCTTGTACCAAACCAGTTGTCTACTCCAATTTTGTATCGCAGCCTGTACCTAAGTCCAGAGTCCAGAACAAAAGGGTGTGGGAGCGATTTGAACCACTCAAAACAGTCAGAGGCAAAGCTGACTCCAAACACCACCCCCTACAGAATGGCGACCGCGGCAGGACTCTGGCAACAGGGGTGCGATACAGTAGACACTGATTCAGAAGAGCAATCTTTAATGGAAGAGCGGATTTCAAATTATGTTTTCAGTAAGGTGAATATCACTAAGGAGTGGATCACCAATCTGTTAAAGGCTGAGTGTCCGGTAGATGCTGCAGCTAAGTGGACAGAAGGGAAGGATCATAAGAAATCCATAGAAAAGGCAGTCTGGCTGATGTGCTTCAAGAAACAGATCTAGCTTTTGGACAGGCTCGTTGAAGCACAGGCAGCCGAATTACAGGAGTCAGCCCTGGAAGCCCAAGCTAGGGCTCTAGCAGGGGAGAAGTTACTGGCAGGATTGCAGGCTCTGAACCAGGAAAGGGTGCAGTTACTGGGGGAGCATAAGATCAGGCAGGAATATTTACATTGTCAGGTCACCGAGGCCAAGAACAATGAGCTGAGGTTGTGGGAAAAGAATGCCCGCCTAGCAAGACAAGTAAGAGAGCAGGAGGAGAAAGTAAGAGACATACGAGCAGCCTATAAGATAGCGAGCGCACAGGGGTTTGAAGATGCAGATCATGGCCCCTGCCAGGAACAGATAGAGAATCTGAATCTTGCCCTAAGGAAGGCAAAAGGCATGGTGTGCCTCATAAGCCCAAGTGCAGCCCAGGTCGACTTCACAGGGAACCTGGGGAGAATGGTTCAGGCTAAACGGGTAGTCCCAAGGGATGACTCAGTTGAGGAGCAGGAGGACCCACGACCACCACCCGTAGCGCCAGGTTTCAGCGAAGTATGGCAGCAAGGGGGGGTGGTGGAATTAGTGGTAGAAGCTGAGGTGGAAAAACCCTCGCAGGAGAGGCTGGGACTGGGGCCGATGTGCCCGGCCCAGCAGCAAAGGTTTGGCCCACCCGCTGATGCCAGGGAGGAGAGGCCCCTCCAAAACCAGTTCGTAGTTCCCCACGGTACCCAACAGCTTAGGGCCATGGTAAGCCATATAACAAAACTCACAGAAAATGGGGACCCCTCGGTCCACTTCAGGGAAGTGGAACAGGCAGCAAGCATCAACGAGTGCGATGATGCTGAACAGGCCAAAATGCTGCTATTCTCCCTGGAGAATAAGCTAGAAAAGGGATCCTGGGAGCCAACTTTATTGTAGGCCACGGGATCCTAGTGGATTTAAGGAATCATTGCCTATGGGGGGCAAGTACAGGAAAGGAAGGCGGAGTAGTTGTCATCCCAGGGAAAAAGGGGAAGGGGACCCTGTGCACCATGAAGCCTAAAGAGGGTTATAACCTTGAACTCATGGTCAGTAATACCCCAAGGAAGTTCCAGGCATTTGTGCAAGCCCATCTAGGCACATTTGCCACACATAAGCACGACTGTGGGAGGGTCAACGGGTTCGAGGTCAGTGTAGATGGGGACCCTATGGCCCGACCACAAAAGCAGTATAACTTCCCCAGTAACAAATCGCACAACACCAGGTTATAGTCCAACTGCTTTATTTGAAGTCACAAGCTTTCGGAGCGCTTGTGACTTCAAATAAAGCTGTTGGACGATAACCTGGTGTTGTGCGACTTCTTACATTGTGCGACTTCTTACATTTGTCCACCCCAGTCCAACTCCGGCATCTCCACACCATAACTTCCCCAGGGAAGCAGAGCCAGACATGGAAGCAGCCATGTCCTCCTTAGTGCAAGAGGGGGTCCTGAGACCGATAGCCACCCACGTAAACTCTCCACTGTGGCCGGTTAGAAAACCGGACAACTCCTGGAGGGCCACAGTGATCTATCGGGTGCTCAACAGTAACATCCCAGCCTGTGCACCCATGGTAGCAGCAGTTGCTGACCTGATAGGAAGTATCCCAGCATCCGCAACCACGTTCACGGTGCTGGATATTTCCAACGGGTTTTGGTCCATCCCTTTAAGGAGAGAGGATCAGTACAAGTATGCCTTTACTTTTAAAGGGCAACAGTACACCTGCAACTGTTTGCCTCAGGGCTTCCACAATAGCCCTAGCATTGCCCACCAATGCATGGCAAACAGTCTAAAGGACCTCAGCCAGCCCAGGCAGCTGGTACAGTATGTGGATGATCTGCTCCTATTCACCGATTCGAGAGGGGAGCATGGCCCACTACTGGCCGAACTGCTGGAACAGTTCAGGCAGGAAGGCTTTAGTGTGAACCCAAAGAAAGTGCAGATCGGCCAGCAGGAGGTGAAATTCCTGTGCCTGACCGTATGCGCAGGGGGAAGGGCCATAGATAAAGCTAGAAGGGAAGCAGTACAGGAGTTACCAGTCCCCAACACAATCACGGGAGTGAGATCTTTTCTAGGGCTAACCGGGTACTGCAGAGACTTTATTGAGGACTATGCAGCCACAGCAGCCCCTCTGCTCCGATTCCTACATAAGGGAGTGGAGTGGGTTTGGGATGAGGGTTGCCAGGCAGCATTTGTCAGGCTCAAGAAAGATCTGCAGACCGCACCAGCTCTAGGGGCCATAGATGGGGGGAAAGAGTTCTTCCTGGAGGTAGCAGCCAGCAGGGACAGCCTGAGTGCTGTGCTGCTCCAAGAGCGGCATGGCAGGCTGAGGCCGGTGGTCTACTCCTCCAGGGTACTCACGGATGTGGAGAAGAGCTACTCCAATTGTGAGAGGCACCTTTTGGCCAAACATTGGGCTGTGAAAAGATTGCTGATCTTCACAGGCACCTCTCCCATCACCCTCCTCACCCATCACATGCCCACCCAGATGCTCCTGGACGGGAGAATCAAGGATGGGACAGTAAGCAGTGCCAGCATTGCTCACTGGACCCTGCTTCTCTCACAGATGGACATGAAAGTAAAAGGGCTCTGCGAGTCAAAGCTCGCAGCTAACTTGGTATATCCTGGAACAGCCCACCGGTGTTCCATAGAAGGGGTTTGGGAAGTAGACTTAGGTTTGCGGGCCGGGATACACCCCACAAGTCGCGAAATCTATGTGGATGGCTCCAGCACGGTATCCGCTGGCGAGCGACTCACAGGGTGTGGAGTTTATGACCCAGCGGCAAACATTGCCCTGGCAATTAAGCTCCCCAGCTCCATGAGCGCCCAGCAGGCTGAACTGTCCGCGGTAGTGTACGTTGTTACACACCCCGAAATCTTCCCCACCCCATACACGATTTGCTCGGACAGCATGCTCACATGCAATTCGTGTACGGAGTACCTGGCCATCTGGTCCCGTCGCGGATACACATCCGCTGGTGGGAGACCCCTCACAGTTAAACCCCTGCTGGAGAAAATCTTAGCAGCAGTGGGGGAGGAAGGGGAGGTTTTCATCCATAAGGTGAAAGCCCATTTCTCCACGGAACCCCGCAGTAAGGGCAACCAGCAGCCGGACATACTAGCTAAGGAGGGTGCCCGTACAGGCACTTTCTGGGACCCATATGGGTCCAGTCCTATAGCAGCAGTCAGGATAGGAATGGGACACAAGGGAGTGCAGGGGTAGCTTTAACCCCAGACCTTAAGATGGTCCAAACACAAGACCCCATCCTCAAGGCAGTCTTCAGTGCAGTGGCTGAGAGGAAAAGGGTAGAGAGCCCTTACGGCACAGCAGCCCTCTCTGTGAAGGAAGGCATGCTGTTTAGGGGAGAACAATGGGTGGTACCACAGCAGCACAGGAGGGAATTCCTTCAACTGGCCCATGAGGGTCCTGGAGCGGGGCATCCCGGGCCTGAGACCACCTGGCAGCGGGCGGATCGGGCGGGATGGTGGCCAGGACTCAGGGAAGATGTCCGCGAGTTCTATGCCAGCTATCTGGTGTGTGCTGCTAACAACCCTGACCCCCACAAAAGGAAGGTACCTACGGGACACATCAGGAGGGTAGAGGGACCATGGCAGTTGATCCAGGTTGACTACATCGGTCCCTACCCACCGCCCAGGGAGGCTATAAGTACTGCCTAGTCCTGGTAGATGTGTTCACAAAGTGGGTAGAAGCCTTCCCCTGCCAAACAGCCACAGCTCTGGGTACAGCCAGGATCCTAGTCAGGGAGGTGTTCTCATGATGGGGGCTACCACAGTATGTGGAGTCCGACCAAGGGAGTCATTTTACTGGGCAGGTCATGCAGAATACCCTTATGGTGCTCGGCATTGAGGGGAAGTGGCACGTTGCACACAACCCACAGTCCTCAGGAATTGTGGAGAGGATGAACAGGACCTTGAAAGAAAGGCTGAGGAAAGAGACGGTAGGCTCACCTAGCAAATGGGTGGAGGTCCTACCATTGGTCCTGATGGGGAACCGAGCCAGCCAGTCAAAAAGCACGGGTATTCCCCACATGAGCTGATGACTGGCAGAGTTATGCGAACCCCCACCCATGTATTAGCCCTGGTGCTCACAGAAGGTCAGCTCAGGGAGGTGAACCGGGACAGTTTCGCCTGGAACCTATTTGAGCACCTTAAACATGTCCACGGGCAGGCGGCTGGGAATATGGGAATGCAGCATCAGAGTAACCGATTGCTGTTAGAACCCCGAACACACCACGAGTGGGAGATAGGGGATCAGGTTATGGTTAGAAATTTTGCTCGGGTTGGAAGACTAGAACCGTTATACATGGGGCCCTACAGCATTGTAGACAAGGCAAGCACCGTGGTATATGCCATAAAGATGCCTCGGCGCATCAAATGGTTCCACATTAACCAATGTAAATTGTTTAAGCCCGAGAGAAGGGAACAGCCGGTTAGGGCAAGGTCTGAGGATAGAAATCTTCAGTCTGTAGCAGGAGCAAACTCACAGACTGCACAGGTAGGTGCAGTGGCCTGTTTTAAGGGAAGGGCCATCCCACCCACCGTTTGGGACACTCCCCCACTCATCTGGGACTTAGACGAGGTGGCACCTGGGGGCGAAGACTCTCATCCTGCAGCATTAGGCTGCAGAGAGTTACCCGCTCCTAACCCAGGTTTAGGAGAGGTGGGGTGTGAGGGCAAGGACCCTCAGCCTGCAGCATCAGGCTGCATAGAGTTGCCTGCCCCAGCACAGGGTTAGGAGAGGAAAACCCTGAGGATAAAAATCCCCAGCAAGCGGAAGTGGAAAGTTCACAGACCGCACAGGAGGGGGCAGTGGCTCGTGTTAAAGACCCACCAGCCAGAAAACCCCCACCAGCCAAAGTCCCTAGAATGTCCCCACGAACGCCACGGCCAAAGGAACCGTGGTCACCGGCTCTCCAGTTTAAACGGGCAGCCTCTCAAGTCAGGGATCGACCTGAGGACAGAGGTTCCCAGCCAGCAGCCGCAGGTTGCAAGGGACCAAAAAGACAGGACAGGGTAGCCACACCGAAGGGAGTAGTGTGCTGCAGCCCGAACAGGGATTACACTGGCCGCTCGGAGATGGGCGGCGGGTGTACATAGCTTCTGTAATGTAATTTTGGGATTGTTAAGTTTGGGTGTTTTAGTTTAATTTTAAACAAGGTGATTGGTAGTTTAAGTGTTATTGTTTTAGGAGTGCTTGTATTGAGTTGAGGTCGCAAGACTCGACTATGCTTTACCCAAGCCAGAGAATCTTCTCGGGACCTGGCTATATGCTCTTGTGTCTCCTTACAGAAGTGATTTCGAAATGAAAGGGGGCATACTCCTACTCGCCCTGATAGGAATGAGCACTGGGAAGCAAGGTGACGTGGAGGACTCCCACATTTTTGGATGCTCAGGAGAGAGAGCACCGGTTGTGACTGCTGGGGACGGCGAACGAGGCGTGGAGGAGCTCACTATCTATTCCCATGAGGGAAGATGGCCAGGGTTGCTGGGATCTAACTCCACCCGGTACTCCAGCCAGACCGGATTCACCTACGGGGAGGCCTTCCTCCCCTGCCCCAGCATACAGGTAATGGCCACACTGGTCGGTGTCACTGAGGGGAAACGCGTGTGCCTGACCTGCAGAGGACAGATACCCCTGGGAAGGTGGTGGTGGCTCAGGAAGCTGAGCAGGGACATGGGGGACCGTACAGCTGACTGGGAACGACTGGGGAATGACACCTACTGGACGATCACAGGGACCCAAGGGGGAGCTAGTGTGTGCTGGGATAAGTGGTAGGAGTCGGAACAGGGAATTTATGTCTGCATGTGGGGGTCACAAAGGGCCTATCCCACGGGCATATCCATCATCTTTTCTGCATCATGGCAGGATAAGGGGAAGGGGGTGCAATGGGATTCCCACCTACACACTTGCATAGTCCCACACTCCCCAGCCCCCGTTAAAGCCACTGAACTCGTGACACGCGCCCGAAAGCCCCTGCCCACGACCCAGACAGCAAGGACACACCTAGAGAGGTGCCCTGCCACCACCAAGGGACCAGGGAATGGGCTGGAACTGGTGCCGACCGAAAAGGTGCTATACCAGGGGGTACACTATACCAGGCCCTGTTAAAAGAAATGTTTAGGAAGTTTTACGAGTTCGATTTTGCCAACAAACCGAACTGTGCACTACACACACTGAGCACTTTAGCAACACGGGGAGAAAAAGGGGAACCTGGAATGATGTTTTCACTGCATATAACACGGGATCCTCTGTTATAAACAGCCTGGATGACAGAGAATTGTAGACACAGATAAACGGTTTATAAACACAATTACGAAAAATCTTAATGGATGAAAATACAGTAGTAGGCTCAGAGCTATATGAGGACCAAGCTATGGTGGTCCATTTAAAAGAGATTATTGCTGAGCTGGAAAGACACGCCAAAACAGTAAATGCCCTTATACGAGAGGACAGGAATGCTTCAGATCAGGCTGCACAGAACGAGGTGTGCGTACTGTATGGGGCATGGTTGCTAGGTGTGGTGATTATTCTTGTTTTATAAGAAGCATTGTAATTGGTTGCCTGTTTTCCTGCCTTGAGATATATGCTGTAAACTTATTGGTTAGTTGATTCCACGTGACCTGTGGTGGCCACCTTAAATTCAGTTCTCTACAGTTTGGTTGAGACTGGGTGCTTAACATGTACTGCTGGTTTTTTAAGGTTAATAAAGCCTAGCTTTTGAAAGGCAAGCTACTCTTTATTTCAATTTATTAACCTTTTGCTATAATGGAACGATATCTTCGACCGGAACGATTTAATGCTGACCCTAATTCTGCAGGAGTGGATGAACAATGGAAACATTGGTATCGTACATTTTAAAAACTTTTTGGGCGTGTTGGATCAGCAATCTCTGAATAAGTTGGATATACTAATCAACTACATTGCTCCGGATGTGTATAAGTATATTTTGGACTGTGAAACTTATGAATTGGCTATTGCTACGTTGGAAAAAAATTTTGTTAAACCCAAAAATGAGGTATTTGCACGTCACCTTTTATCTGCCCGTAGGCAGCAGGCGGGAGAATCCTTGGATGCTTATTTACAAGCACTCCGGCGCCTTGGTGCTAACTGTAATTATAAGGCCGTGTCTGCAGAAGAACATAAGGAAGAGTCGGTACGGGATGCATTTATTAATGGATTACTGTCTAGATCAATTCGTCAGCGGATATTAGAAAATAAGACCTTGGATCTTAAGAGTGCTTTTGAGCAAGCCTCTACATTGGATTTGGCTCAGAGAAGTTTGGATTCTTATGCTCTTTTTGATCGGCCTGCAACCGTGGTTTCAGCCGTTCCGGATGAAAGGGAGTCACGTGGATTTAATAGGAGTGGTTTACCAGATTCCAAAACAGTTTCTACTTCAGCAGCTGTTGCCTCTAGGATTCAGAAGTGTTATTTTTGCGGGAACGCCCGGCACCCCCGTCTGAAGTGCCCTGCCCGGGAGGCTGTGTGTAGTAAATGCGGCAAGGGAGGTCATTATGCACGTGTTTGCAAATCGGTTGCCTCCTCTGCGACCATTCAGCCTTTAGATAGGGCGTTTATTGCATCAGTTTCTGCCGCCTTTTCCCATGGCCTAAACAAAGCTATAGTTATGGCCCAAGTTAATGGGTTAGAAGTGAAGGCCCTTATAGATACAGGCAGTACTGAGAGCTTTATAAGTCTTCAGTTTGTGAGGGAGAAGCGTTTGAAAATTTTGCCTGCTTCCTATCAGGTGTGTATGGCTCAGACGACTCTCACCTCACAAGTAGCTGGTTGTTGCCTTGTGAAATTAATTCTCCTAGGTAATACGTATACTGATATATGCCTATCCATTCTGCCTAATCTCTGTGCGGACATTTTGATTGGTCATGATGTGCTTCAATTACATGAGTCCCTCAGTCTTTCTTTCGGAGGAACTAAGCCACCTTTGTCTATTTGTGGATTAACTTCTTTATTCATTCCTCCATTATCACTTTTTTCCAATTTGATGCCGGACTGTAAGCCAATTGCTACCAAGTCAAGAAGATATAGCAGTCAGGATAAAGAATTTATTAATTCTGAAGTTCAACGTCTTTTATCGGAAGGAATCATTGAACCTAGTTTTTCGCCCTGGCAGGCACAGGTAGTTGTCACCACTAATGAGAGACATAAGAAGCGAATGGTGATAGACTACTCTCAAACTATTAACAGGTATACTCAATTAGATGCGTACCCCCTGCCTAAGATTGATGAGCTTATCAATAAAGTATCTCAATATAAGGTTTTTAGCACTATTGACCTAAAGAGTGCTTATCATCAGATTCCTATCGCTAAGAGGGACAAACCATATACGGCCTTTGAAGCTGGCGGAAAGCTGTACCAGTTTTGCCGAGTACCATTCGGTGTTACTAACGGTGTCGCCTGTTTTCAATGGGCAATGGATGCTTTTATAAGTGATAACTCTCTCTCTGACACCTTCTCATATTTAGATGACATCACGGTGTGTGGCAAATCAAGGGTGGAGCACGATTTTAATCTAGAAAGATTCCTTCAAGTTGCGGAAAAAGTTGGCTTAACTTTCAATAAAGAGAAGTGTATCTTTTCGACCACCGAGGTAAATTTACTGGGGTATATTATCTCGGGAAACAAGATTAAACCAGATCCAGAATGGCTGCGACCACTGATTGAGTTACCTTGCCCTACTAATTCTAAGGCCTTGCAACGAGTTGTTGGACTGTTTTCTTATTATTCTAATTGGATTGCAAACTTCTTGCAGAAGATCCGGCCCCTTATTCGGGTTACGACATATCCTCTATCATGGGAGGCCAGGATGTCTTTTGATAATCTTAAAAAGGATATCCTTGGAGCAGTTGTGCATTCTATTGATGAGCAGGTTCCCTTTGTGATTGAGACGGATGCTTCCGATTTTGCAATTGGGGCTACCCTGAACCAAAATGTGGCCTTTTTCTCACGTACTCTGAGCAATAGTGAGCAGAGGCATTCATCAATAGAGAAAGAGGCGTACGCAATAGTAGAAGCACTGCGTAAATGGAGACATTATTTGTCTGGGCGACATTTTACGTTAGTAACTGACCAAAAATCTGTGTCCTTCATGTTTGATGTCAAACATTTCGGAAAGATTAAGAATGATAAAATAATGAGGTGGAGGATCGAGTTGGCATGCTATCATTTCGAAATAGTCTATCGTCCGGGGAAGGATAATGTTGCCGCTGATGCGCTGTCGAGGGCTTATTGTTCTGTGCTTCACGGAGATACGCTTATTAATCTTCATAATGCTTTGCGCCATCCTGGTGTTACGAGGATGATACACTTCGTACGCAGTAAGAATTTGCCCTTTTCAGTTGAAGACGTCAAGCGGATGACTTTGTCATGCTGTGTCTGCGCCCAGTGTAAACCGAATTTCTTTAAGCCTCAACGAGCTCATCTTATAAAGGCTACTTCTCCCTTTGAACGCCTGAGCGTTGATTTTAAGGGGCCTCTTCCTTCAACGACTCAGAATCGATATATATTTACTGTTGTGGATGAGTTTTCAAGGTTCCCTTTTGCTTTTCCTTGTGCAGATGTATCAGCTGCTACAGTTATTAAATGTCTGACTCAACTTTTTGTCATCTTTGGGATGCCTGCGTATATTCATTCGGATCAGGGAAGTTCTTTTATGTCTTCCCAGTTGAAGGAATACCTCCAGAGTCAGGGAATTTCTACTAGCAGAACTACCCCGTATAATCCCCAGGGTAATGGACAGTGCGAACGATACAATGGGGTGATCTGGAAGGCAGTTATGTTGGCTTTGACATCCCGGAACTTTAAGAATACACAGTGGGAAATGATACTGCCTGATGCCCTGCATTCCATTAGATCATTGCTTTCAACGGCTACCAATGTGACCCCCCATGAAAGGCTCTTCAACTATCCGCGGAGATCCTCTACGGGATATTCGGTACCTTCATGGCTTACTATGCAGGGACCTATGCTGCTCCGACGCCATGTTAGACTGTCAAAGTATGATCCTTTAGTGGAGGAGGTGGAGCTATTGGAGGCAAATTCCCAATATGCTCATATTTGATTCCAAGATGGGAAAGAAAGTACGGTTTCAGTTAAAGACTTAGTTCCTTGTGGTGGCCAGCCCTCTCCTGAGGACATTAACAATAGCCATAATTCAGATAATGTTGATGTCGTCACAGATACTACGAACATTTCCAATCCTATTGCAGACACTTACAATTCTCTCAGTCTGCCCCCGATGGATGTTCATGACCCTCCCAGTCTACCTTCTAATGGGACTTCCAATCCGGAAACCGTTGATAATCGGGATATTGATAGCCTCCCTGCAGAAGATATCTCTGTGTCTCCTGGTGTGGGAGGGCAAGGAACTCCACCAAGGCTAAGAAGGTCGACACGAACAAGATATCCGGTCGACCGATTAAAAATGGACTTTTAAAATAATTAATAATTTAATGGTAAAATTTTAAAATTGTTGAAGGCATTATACATGTATTGCTCTAGTCATAAATAACTAATTGTAAACTGTAAAGGCTACCTAGGTTGAAGTATATTTTAAAAGGAGGGGTGAATGTGGTGATTATTCTTGTTTTATAAGAAGCATTGTAATTGGTTGCCTGTTTTCCTGCCTTGAGATATATGCTGTAAACTTATTGGTTAGTTGATTCCATGTGACCTGTGGTGGCCATCTTAAATTCAGTTCTCTACAGTTTGGTTGAGGCTGGGTGCTTAACATGTACTGCTGGTTTTTTAAGGTTAATAAAGCCTAGCTTTTGAAAGGCAAGCTACTCTTTATTTCACTAGGCGAGGGCCCAAGTAACCTGGAGGATTTAAAGCAAGGTTTAGTCCCCTCCTGGATCAGCAACAAGCACCTCGCAGCCCTCCACCCATTTGAGAATTCATTGAGCCCATGTCAGCTCCGGCTAGCTTCTGAGGCCTACCCTGTCCCGGTAGATTGTGGGCACTACAATCACACTATCATGGGGATAGTAGTGAGGATGCCCGTCATGGGTGGGACAGCCCGACCTGCACCGGTATACAGGGTAGAGAACATTGGAGTCATTCAAGGGGGTGCACACATCCGTTTCACAGCGGTCCCACCTTATGTCATAAAGTGGGAGCACGTTATGACAGGTACTGACCTCTCAGGGTGCCGGAGCCGGGGAGCACACATAATACTGTGCCCCCAGCACTTGAACACCTATTCTAAACCAAAGTGCAGGTTTAAGGCTGCTGGTGCACGACCTATAAACTGTACCATGGAGGTAATGGTTCAAGACCATGTTCCCCCACAGGTAACATATATAGGAGGAGGGACATATTGTGTCACCACCAGTGTACCCCACTACCAGCTTGGACAGCATAACTGGTGTCCGGTAAGTGACAGCAGTTTCTGCTTTAAACACGAGGCAGAAGTTCAAGTGGCCCAGGAACGGATTGTCCCCATTCCTGAACCCTCTACTGTTCACCTCACTGTAACAGAAAATTTTACCAACCTGCAAAAATAGGTAGCGCATTTTGGCTATGAAATCCCCCCTCTACCAGAACATCTTACCAAGTTACTAAAAGCTGTAGAGATATCACAAAAGCAATTCTACCCTTTGGAACAGAAAACAAATGGTATCATGGTCCCACCCTGGTGGGACATTTTTTAAAACATAGAGGTCCCTTCATGGGTTAGAATGGCTTCCCACATCCTCGTGGTTTACCAGCTGGGAATAGTATTGTACCTGTTGTGCAAACAGTGCAAGGGTAAAGGCAAAACACTAGAATTCTGAAACAAAAGGACTTGGAAGAAGCATTATGTTAAGATGGAAAGGGATACACCTGTTTGAATCCTTTTTTTTTTGTGTTTCTGATTAAAGATTGTTGTTTTTGTGTGTTTTGTTATTTTTAATAAAGACTTTGACATGTTATTTTTAATAAAGATGTAAGTGTACCAAGTGGTGCAGGGGTGATGGACCCCTCCATGCTTGGATGTGTGTAAATAACTGTATTCTGCCTATGTATACTTATGTACACTACATTTTTAAAGAATGGTGAATGTGTGTGTGATGGGATTTTAGATAGGTAATTACAGGGGAAGATTGGCTATGGAGGGTCAGGAATTTTGCTCACCTTTGTAAGTATGATACTTGAAGCGAGTTTCAGTATCACAGGGGGAGTGTAGGATTCTCAAAATTCCCACATTTCCCAAGTTATTAATAAGGGACCCTGAAGGACAAGTTATCAATAAGGGGACCCTGAAGAGAATGGCTTTTGGACTCTATGGCAAAAACTGCAAGGTTAAAGCAGGGCCCTGCAGACTGGATGTCAAGTTCAAAAACTCAAAACTTGACATGCCTGGGTCTGTGGGAGACAGCTTTGATTTGTTATTTCGGAACCAGACAACTGGAGGAGACAGAACACGCATTCTTCCCTTTAAAGAAATCAACTCAGGCAAATTGCACAAACTTAAAGCCCATCAAACTATGCATATATAATTGCTTACAGTTCGAACTAGCTACCAAGCCAGGAAGACACCGATTTGCATTATGCATAACAAACACCCAAGACATTAAAGCCCTTTAGCAACAAGACAACCGCCCAAAAACCAGTTAAGGTGAATGGCTATAATCACCTTAACGAGCCTGCCAAAATTCAGTCAAAGAACTAACCCCGATTTGGCGCGCAGATAACAAACTCAAAAACAGTATAACTATAGGCCCACTGGTAACCAAGGACACAACAATGACACCACCCTGCATCTTCACTCGGAAGCCAACAGGAAGGCTCACGCAGCATCACGGTGAGGGAGCACGGTGGGGCAGGCTCGACTGAAGACAACAAGGCCGCAACCGCAGCCGGACACGAGGACCGACCACGAGCACCGCAGTAACAAAAGGGCTGGGTAAACCATACCTTCAGATCATTACCACTACACAGGTAATGATCTAGGTCACCGCGACCGAGCCGACACCGAAGACCACCAACCGAACACCAAACGCAACAAAACTCGACGACCAGACCACCACCAGAAGAACAAAACCTGAAGTTTTCCACTCTACAAGCTAAAGTACCCAACAATGACTTTATTCTCCCTTTTTCTAACTGAGAAAAGTGTGTACTCACCAGACAAATCCACAACCGCGCCCAAAGCGCATCAGCGGACTCCACCCAACTGAAAAACCTTTGCAGATTCTAAGACTAGTACCACGTGGGACGGCAGGCCCCAAAGGACACAAAGAGTGAACCCCAAAAATGCAACCGGCCTAACTGACCCGATTTGAACAAGCACAGTACATACAGGGCCACAAATGGGCAGACGAGACGAGACGAGATGAGACGAAGAAAACGGTAAACCGGTAAAGGCAGAGAAGGACAGCGGAAAGATGCATTGGGGGACAAAGGACCTAGTTATAAGCTGGCGTTTGATGAATAAACTAGTGTTCGAAGCATGTGTAGTAAAAGCATATTGACAATATAAACCGCCAACCGAGCCCCAACCGTAATAAAAACCGTGGGCGACCAAACTGCCAGAAGAAGAAGAAGACCCATTGCGACTCAACGAAGACGTTAACTGAGGAAAAGGAGGGTGCTTCGCACAAACAACTCCATCGCCGTGCCCTGTGGCCACGTGGCAACAACACACCCCAAAGGACAGCGAGTAGACCCCAAACTCACAACCAGTTAAAAAGTCAACAGGTTTCGAATTGGTGAACATGAACCCCTGGCCCCTCATAGCTTAATCTAGTTAGGTATTGGGGGTGGGATAAGGATAAGGGGATTTTAATGTGCTTGTTCCCTCGATGTGTCGTGTGTTCCCCATTCCCAAATAAGTGTATTGTTTTTTTTTTATATGCCTGTAATTTTCTTAGTAATTCTCAGTATTGTGATTTTGCTTTGCCTTTAATAAACATTACTGTTTTCTTGCACCGAACCAGCTGTCTACTCGTTTTTCTCTATCGCCGCCTGTACCTAAGTCCGGTGTTTAGAACCCAGGGGTGTGGGAGCGATTCGAACTGCTCAGGGACAGTCAGGGGCAGAGCTGACTAGGCACATGCCACCCCCTACAGAGGAAGAGCTGTCAAAACTTATGAATGGAGCATTCCCTGCTCCAATTGGCTCTCCATAGCCCACGTGATCCCAGGGGACGCATCGAACAAACTGCGCCCCTGGGATACGCAAGCACTGCACGCCGGCAGTTGAATGAGGCCCAGGATCGGAATCCCACGGGGGCCCAAGCTCAACGGCCGGCGCGCAAGGTAAGCGTAGGTCGGGAGCTTACACCTGCAGGAAGCCCCCAACCTGAATTTCTGGGCCATTATATGAATGTAAGTCTTTCTATTTTTCACCCAAAAAAATCTATCTATCTCAGTCTTGAAAGTTCCAATTGTCCCCCAGCATTAACAGCATTTCGGGGGAGAGAGTTCCAAAGTTCTACTACCCTCTGTGTGAAAATAGTGGCCCAGAAATTCGTGTTGGGGGCTTCCCGCGGGTGCAAGCCCCCAACCTACACTTACATAGCGCGCTGACAGTTGAGGCCTGGGCTTGCGTGGATTTCCTGTCTGTGGCCCGGTCCAGCTCCCGGCGCGCTGTGCTTGCGTGATCCAGTGGCGTACTTAGTGCGATGCGTTGGATGCGAAAGAACTGTCAAACTCATGAAAACTCCGGGCGCCCAAAACAGTAAATAACCTTAAAATACATTTTTTAAAATCATCACACTATTTAAATCAACTATAAATAACATTAAATAACCATTATAAACAATAATTTAAATTTTTGAAAAAAATAATTTTATAAAAAATCGGAGCTAAAAATACACTTACCTTACTGTAAAGTATTTAAAAATAATAAACCTGTGGAAAAAATGTTCTAATTTTAATTAATTGACCACTTACCTGTTAAAATGAAGTCCTTATGTCTGCTTTTTTAATGTGTAAAAAGTGGAGGCCTTTACGCACGGGCAAACCTGTCAAAAAAAAGGAAGTTCAACGCTCACGCGCTGCCTCATACCTCGCACGCGTTTCACCTCTTAACCCCTGCTTTCAGGGGACCGGAAGTGCCGTTTTCCCACGCATGCGCTGTGCATGCAAGAAACCGGCACTTCCATCGGGTCCACGCGTGGGTACCCCGTGTGTACTCACGTGTTGGGACCCGAATTACTGGGCCATTCTTGAATTCACTCCTGAATGGCCTAGCTCTAATTTTAATATTATATCCCCTTTTTCTCTATATAACATTTAACATTTTAACTACATCAATCAGATCACCCTTCAATCTCCTATATTCAAGGGAAGACAAGTCAAATTCCAATTGGCCAAATCTTGCACAATATTCATGTCAAGGAAGAAATGAAAAAAAGACTTGCATTTATATAGCACCTTTCACGATTTGAAATACTTTTGAAGTGCAGTCATTGTTGTAATATAGGAAATGTGGCAGCTAATTTGCACACAGCAAAGGTCTCACAAACAGCAATAATCTGTTTTAGTGATGTTGGTTGAGGGATAAATTGTAGTGCATGTGCTTTAAGTCAGAACTACTTTTTACAGCTCCTGTATACTGTAGTACCGGCAGTGACCACACTGGCATATAAGCTGTGCGCATGCCTCTGTACCCCAGTCTAGAGATTATCCTCCTCCAGTAAAGACCTGTTATTTGTTTATGTATAGCATCCGTGTAATTATTTATCCACTGAACCACGGATCTAACAGTGGCGACGAGTGTTGATGCGAATCTACCTGCAACATAATAGTCGAGTCCAGGAACACGGGTGTCGACCGCGAGCAACTGCCCAGCAGTCAGGCAGAGATCCAACTTCGCTGGGGAGGCTGTGGAGAGCCGGGCTTGGTTCCCCAGCCACAACGAGCAGTAAGAGACCGATGATAGGTCCAGAGCAGACCCTTCCCGAGCAGCGGCGGCTGGAGCTGACCGACGGCAGAGAGAGAGAGCCGGGCAGCATCGACGGGGTAAGAAAGTGAGTGAAGAGAGCAGGCCGGGGGTTGATCACCGAGCGGCGTCGAGGAAAAATACTGCAAACCGGAGAGAGAGAGGGTAAGAAACAGCCGGGTTCTAGACTGAGCGGCGTCGACAAATATCAAGAGAAGAACACGCAGAGCACAGCCAGGGATCACGGGCTGATCAGGGTCCGCGGGGCGAAGCAAGGGGAGACGCCATTGAGCTGTGGAGAAGCAGGGAGAGCGCGGGAGGCGCCATTGAGCTGCGGAGAAGAAGGAAGAGCGCGGGAGACGCCATTTTGCGAAGCCGCAGCGGAGAAGACGGGCAAGCGCGGGAAGGAAGGAAAGCGCGGGAGATGCCATATTGTGCCAGCGGAGAAGAAGGGGAAGCGCGGGAGTCACCATTGGTGATAGTTAACGCACAACCAAGGATGCCGAAGAGTGGCAGTATCTCTACGTTCGACAATGAAGTCGAAGATTGGGCGACATATGTGGAACGTATTGAGGTGTAATGCAGGGCGAATGAAGTGCCAGATGCTAATAAAGCACTGGTTCTGTTAAATTCCATGGGTGCAAAAACTTATGGGTTACTGCGAAATCTAATAGCCCAGAGAAGCCGGTAAACAAGAATTTTGAAAGCATAGTAGAAATCCTACAGGACCACTTAAACCCCACACTGCTGCTGATAGCAGAACGATTTAAGTTCCATAAAAGGAACCAACACAAAGACAAAAGCAATGCTGAGTACCTAACGGAACTGCGCAAGCTATCGAAATACTGCCAGTTTGGAGTGGGACTAACAGACACGTTAAGGGACAAGTTTTTGTGTGGGCTACAAAGTGAAGGAACCCAGAAACGGCTTCTATCAGAAAAGGACCTTACGCTGGACAAAGCTTTCAGTATGGCAGTATCACACGAAGCAGCCGCAAGGGGTGCTGCAGAGATACAACGGAGACCGCAAGAATATGGCGCCAACGAAATGACCTATGGAACAGGGAAGTGCTATCGCTGCGGCAGAACAACACATGACCAGAAAGATTGTTGGTTCAAGGACCAAGTGTGCAGACGGTGTGGGAAAGCAGGACACATAGCAAGAGTCTGCAGGTCTGGGAAGAAAACCAACAGTAAGAAATCTCCACAGGAGAAGTACAAAAAGGTACACCAGGTGATGGACAGTGGTTCAGACGAACAGAAAAGTGACACAGACTCCGGAAGCAAGGAGCTGGGTTGTCTGAAACTACATAATGTAACCGAAATGGAGGATCACCAGACTATCTGGGTTACACTCAAGATAGACGGAGTCCAAGTGGAAATGGAATTGGACACAGGGTCAGCTCTAACAGTCATAAATCAAAGAGACTACAAGCGGCTATTTTCACACATACCCTTGAAAGCTACAGAGATTGTCTTGAAGACGTGTACGGGGCAAAAGTCTACCCCAAAGGAAAAGTAAGGGTGAAAGTGACATATAAAGGTCAGGAAATACCTAAAATGGATATATATATATTGCCAAATGGAGGACCACCACTGCTAGGACGTGAATGGATCCGGAACATACATTTAGATTGGCTTTCCATACAGGCACTGAAGGTGGAGGCCAAAAAGGATGACGACATCACACCTGGACGACTGTCAAAAATGCTAACTGACGCAAAAGACGTGTTCCAGGAGGGACTAGGAACACTAAAAGGAATAACAGCAACAATTAAAATAGAGGATAATGCAAGCCCAAAGTTTCTGAAGGCCAGACCAGTGCCTTATGCGGTCAGACCAGCGGTCGAAGCAGAGCTGGAAGGGTTGGAACGTTCAGGAGTACTGTCCAAAGTGGACTGGAGCGAGTGGGCTACACCCATCGTTCCTGTAATGAAGAGGTCATTGAGTAATACGCCTGGGGAACCAAAGAAGGTCCGCATCTGTGGGGATTTTAAGGTGACAGTGAACCCAGTCCTTCACACGGTGCAATATCCACTTCCACAAATTGAGGATATTTTCGCCTCGCTATCTGGTGGTAAACGCTTCACCAAAATTGATCTAGCCCAGGCGTACTTGCAAATGGAGGTAGAAGAAGCTTCGAAACATTACCTTACGATCAACACCCATAAAGGTCTCTATCAATACAACCGGCTGGTGTTTGGAGTAGCCTCAGCTCCGGCTATCTGGCAAAGGGCGATGGATCAGGTCCTGCAAGGGATTCCAGGGACCCAGTGTTATTTGGACGACATCTTGGTCATGGGCGAAAATGACGGTGATCACCTCGCTAACTTGGAGAAGGTGCTTGCCAGATTAAAGGAATATGGGCTACGAGCTAATCGCCACAAGTGCGAGTTTTTCCAGAAACAGATCTCGTATTGCGGCCACGTCATCGATGAAGAGGGGTTACATAAGTCCCCTGACAAGATTGAGGCAGTAGTCAAGGCTCCAGCACCGGAAAATGTGTCACAACTGAGGTCGTTCCTCAGGCTGGTAAACTATTACCACAAGTTCTTACCAAATTTGTCTACGGTATTACACCCGCTGAACACCCTACTGCAAACAGGGATACCATGGAAGTGGGATGACGAACGTAGACGAGCTTTCCAGAAGTGTAAAGAATTGATCACATCAAAAGAGGTGTTGGCCCATTTCAATCCAGCACTATCAATTCGTTTGGCATGTGATGCATCACCCTATGGCATTGGAGCGGTGCTGTCGCACAAATTCTCAGACAGGCTGGAGAGGCCAGTAGCCTTTGCGTCTCGGTCACTAACCTCAGCCGAGCGCAACTACGCCCAGATTGACAGGGAGGCCCTCAGCCTAGTATGGGGAGTAAAAAAATTCAACCACTATCTGCATGGACAGAAGTTCACCTTGCTGACTGACCACCAACCACTTGTCTCCATCTTTAATCCTAAGAAGGGCGTGCCAGTAATGACTGCACAACGGTTACAAAATGGTCCCTGTTTCTAGTGGCGAATCAATATGTAATAGAATATAAAGGCACGAGACAGCATGGGAACGCTGATGGACTATCGCGCCTGCCACTGCCTACTGTGGAGGAAGCACCAGCAGTGGACCCTATCGAGATATTTTATTCGCCGATAATTGAACGATTGCCAGTAACAAACGCGGGTATAGAAAAGGAGACCTGCAATGATCCGACGCTGTCACGGGTATATGAATTGACGGTGAGGGGATGGCCAACACATGGCGACTCACTGTTGCCAGCATTTTCATCCAGAAGAGAACAGCTGTCAGTATGCCAGGGGACAGTGATGTGTGGATCCAGAGTGGTGATTCCACCCAAGTTAATGGAGAGAGTGCTAAATGAGCTACATGAAGGTCATCTGGGGGGAGTGAAAATGAAAGCCTAGCTAGAGCTTATGTGTGGTGGCCGGGAATCGATCAACAAATCGAAGACCTAACTAAGAGCTGCTTAGGATGCCAGAAGGTCCAAAATGCACCACCACATGCCCCTCTACACCCATGGGAGTGGCCCTCCTCTCCATGGCAACGGGTGCACATTGATTTCGCTGGTCCATTCATGGACTCAATGTTCTTAATAGCAGTGGATGCTCATTCAAAGTGGCCTGAGGTGATAAAGATGTCTTCAACCACTACAGAGAAAACGATTGCAGTCCTACGGACCATATTTGCCAGAAATGGTTTGCCAGAGCAGATCTGCTCTGATAATGGACCACAGTTTGTGTCCGACGAGTTCCAAAAATTCATGAAAAGGAATGGGGTAAGGCATTACACATCCGCCCCGTATCATCCAGCCACCAATGGATTGGCTGAGAGGTTCGTACAAATCTTTGAGAAGGCGATAAAGGCCGTGTGCGACGAGGAAATTCCACTACAGCATAAGATGGACAATTTCTTATTAGCCTACCGAAACGCGACACATGCAGTTACCAACCAGACCCCGGCCATGATGTTCTTTAACCGAAGGTTGAGATCTCGTCTGGACTTGCTCAGACCAAATGTGCGAAGAAATGTGGAGGACAAACAATTCCAGCACATCAACGAGAAGCCGATAAGGAGCTTCAATGTAGGGCAACCAGTCTTGACCCGAGACTATCGAACAGAGAAGTGGCAACCCAGAACGATATGTACAAGGCAGGGGCCATTAATGTACACAGTGGATGTCGGGGAGAACATTGTGAGACGCCACGTCGATCAGATCTTAGCATCACAGGAATGCGTCAACCCCATGTCTCGAGTACCTGGGGATGAACCCGACATACCAGTAGTATCTACTTCAGACCCAGTAGCAGTGGAACCTGATGAACTACCTGATGAAAGGGGGTCAGAATTGCCTCTGCACCAAGAACAAGAACCTCCGGAAAGGCGCTACCCTGAAAGGGTCAGGAAGCCGCCCCAAAGACTGAATCTATAAATGGACTTTTGTTATTGAATGTACATGTAAAAATGTAATTGTTATTTGAATATTAAGGGGGTATTATTAATCTAAAAAGGGAGGAATTGTAGTGTATGTGCTTTAAGTCAGAACTACTTTTTACAGCTCCTGTATACTGTAGTACCGGCAGTGACCACACCGGTATATAAGCTGTGCGCATGCCTATGTACCCCAGTCTAGAGGTTGCCCTCCTCCAGTAAAGACCTGTTATTTGTTTATGTATAGCATCCGTGTAATTATTTATCCACTGAACCACGGATCTAACATAAATGTTGGCCAGGACTCCAGGGAGAACTCCCCTGCCCGTATTTGAATTAGTGTCATGGAGTTTTTACTTCCACCCGAGAGGGCAGACGGGGCCTCAGCTTGGCAATGGTACCAAATTTTATGCTTTACATTGTTTAGGAACATACCTCAGAATTACTGCTACAGCCTCAGCTTGGAATATTACACACATTGGAGGCAATTTTGACTTTGTGTGATATTTTCAACTGGTGATAGCGAATCAACTGCCCATTTTACGTCTTATTTTACACTGTGGATATCTCCCCTGCTCTTCTTCGAAATAGTGCTGTGGGATCTTTTACGTCCACCTGAGAGAGCAGACAGGGCCTCAGTGTAACGTCTCATTGAAAAGACGGCACCTCTGTTAGTGCAGCACTCCCTCAGTACTGCACTGGAGTGTCAGCCTGGATTATGTGCTTAAGCCTCTAACTTGTGACCTGAATCCACAACCTTCTGACCCAGAGGCACGAGTGCTACCCACTGAGCCACAGTTGACACCTGTTAGTGGGCAGACTGCTTGGATGATCAGCTATTCAAACTGATGTTTTGTTGAGTGCTTTCAGACACTGCCATAATATGGTGGAAACTAATATACCCACAATATTAATATTAAATTTCAGTTTTCTTCATCTCTTGCTACTACAGCATACTTGTGGACTGCCTATAATAACACTACTATTCCCAGCCAGAATGGAGATGATTGGTAAATTCCCCTGTCAATCACACTTGGAGACCGCACTAGTGTAAGCGACTGCGATTGATATTATGCACATATTTGCATGTAACTACTGCATTTTTCTGGAGAAAGCACCTTGTGTTATTGGAAAATGTTGCTGTAGTTTTGCTCATGAGTTCAGTTTTCTCTAGTTCATGGAGACTCTTTTTAAATAGACTCTGTAGACTGTTTGCTGTAGTGCGCTGTTTAAATAGACTGCTGTAAAATAAACAGTTTGCTGTGAGTCCTGCTGTAAGTCCCACCCAGCCTCTAACTCAGTGACACAGTGCAACTCATTGGTTGACACTGTGGTGTCAATAGACAGTCTGGCCATTGTCTAACTCTCATTATTAGATTTGTATCAGTTTCAGTTATCACTATTAACCAATTTAAGCCAGTATTATTTGCAGATCTTATAGAAAAATGTTGCCATATTATCTGTATTTTGGCTTGGAATACAAATAAACCACATCACTAAAGTTTTGTTTTGGAATATGGTCTAATCCACATGTGCACCAATCTGCTTTTAAAACCTTGAAGTATTCCAAATTAAATATATTTCACGAAATCCAACTTGTTCTACACTTATTAAATATTAGTCCAGCCCTGTTGTATGCAAATTATTAAATATTAATTCAGCCTTGTAGTCAAATCTAGTTCTAGATGACCACTTTGTTCACCACAACTTAATGCCCATAATATTATCTATTGAATTGTTAGCATCAAACTTTGATTCCTTTTGGGACCCACTTACACCAGACAATCATGTTTCTTTATTGTTTTACTCCAGAGTTTGTTCTTACTGTAGATTGATGAATAGAAAATTAGTCCAAGTTTGTTAACATTGGGTCAGATCTTGCTAGTAAAATGGTGTTAATGATGCACATCATTATTAATGTGCAAATTGTCCAGCGAGTTCGGGGGTTGAAGCGATATGCCGTGAGTTGTGAATCTCCAGAACTTGCTGGTCGTTTTACATCGCTCCGCTTTTTGGCCTTCCAGCAACTTATGGCACAAAACATTTCTGAGCTGAAGGTTGCAGATAAAAGACTAATTAATGGGGCACTCCACAAGATGCCCCATTCCAGCAAGATCTGTCCCATTGTCTCCAATATAGTCAATTCATGTTTTCTGCACTTGGTCAGTATGTTGCTTCTCTGGGAGGTCTCCAAAGTAGGCCTAGTTTTGTCTTTTCAGCAGACGTGTACTGAACGTGCCCATAGTCCTGTAATTAACCAGGAGCAATGACGTTGATGCTGATTGATTACAAGACGAGTGAGAGTTCTTGTAATTGGTATGTGAGTGTGGCCTTCTATGTATCGCAAATGACTCCTGACTGTTGAGTCAAGGGAATGCATTCACTCTGAGTCAGTGACCAGTTCTCAGAGCCAGACAGGAGGACATTAACATCAGCAGCAATGTAGACTGTAATTTTGATCTACATGTTGAGATCTTTGTTGCTGGTTTCAGCATGCCAGAGAGATTGAAAAGCAATTGCAGCTGTATTGATCCACCATCCTTTTTCTCTAGAGGTTCTCTTGTCTTCCATGATGAGGTTGCCAGGGTCCATGAATTCATCTAGGAATTGTTCTAGCGCAACATTATTTAATGTGATCTCCATCTCCTGAATGGCTTCACTTGTCTGAAGTATTGGAGGTCACCGTTTCCCTAGTAGCGTTCAGCTACAGAGAAGAACTGCTCGATCTGCGATATACCGTGGTGTTGATAATGTCATTTATGTAACAAAAAATACATAGTCAGTTGTAATGGATCGGTATTTAAAAGTTAGTTCATTAAGGGAAGGTAATAATTAATTTTATCAATGAAGTATGTGAGAGCTTATCAATTGAAAGGCACAACCACCATTCAGGACAATTGCACTTTCCCAACCACATTTTCAATATTGCGTGAGCATTTCAGTCCCAGCTCCCAGTGCCCTGATTCTGCAGTGCAATCTCCAAACTTGCAATCTGCTCAACAACAACAACTTTCATTTACATAACGCCTTTAATGTAGTAACACCTACCAAGGCGCTTCATAGGAGCGATTATCAAACAAAATTTGACACCGAGGCAAATAAGGAGATATTAGGGCAGATGACCAAAAACTTGGTCAATGAGGTAGGTTTTAAGGAGTGTCATAAAGGAGGAAATTGAGGTGGAGAGGTTTAGGGAGGGAATGCCAGAACTTGGGCCTCAGCAGCTGAAGACACGGCCGCCAATGGTGGAGCACTGCCCAGACTGATTGGCAAAACTCTGTCTGGGCACATTGTTCCCTTCTCCATGGACCAGGTTCACTAGAATAGAAACTGAAGCCAAAAAGACAATTTCTCACAGTGTACTGCATGATGCCAGCCCATCCGATGACTGACAAGGTTACTGACCATAAAAACATAGAAACATAGAAGATAGGAGCAGGAGTAGGCCATTCGGCCCCTAGAGCCTGTTTCGCCATTTAATGAGATCATGGCTGATCATCCAAATTCAGTACCCTGTCCCTGCCTTCTCCCCATATCCCTTGATCCCTTCAGCCTTAGAAATATATCTAACTCCTTCTTGATTATATTTAATGAATTGGCCTCAACTGCCTTCTGTGGTAGAGAATTCCACAGGTTCACCACTCTCTGGGTGAAAAAAAATCCTCCTCATCTCAGTCCTAAATGGCTTACCCCTTATCCTTAGATTGTGACCTCTGGTTCTGGACTCCCCAGCCATCAGGAACATCCTTGCTGCATCTAGTCTGTCTAGTCCTGTTAGAATTTTATAAGTTTTAATGAGATCCCCTCTCATTCTTCTAAACTCCAGCGAATATAAGCCTAATCGACCCAATCTCTCCTCATACGTCATTCCTGCCATCCCAGGTATCAGTCTGGTGAATCTTCGCTGCACTCTCTCCATGGCAAGAACATCCTTCCTCAGATAAGGTGACCAAAACTGCACACAATACTCAAGGTGTGGTCTCACCAAGGCCCTGTACAACTGCAGCAAGACATCCTTGCTCCTGTACTCGAATCCTCTCGCTATGAAGGCCAACATACCATTTGCCTTCTTAACCGCCTGCTGCACCTGCATGCTTACCTTCAGCAACTGGTGCACAAGGACATCCAGGGCTCGTTGCACTTCCCCTATTCCCAATCTATTACCAATCAGATAATAATCTACCTTCCTGTTTTTGCTACTGAAGTGGATAACCTCGCATTTATCCATATTATACTGCATCTGCCATGCATCTGCCCAATCACCCAACCTGGCCAAATTATACTGGAGTTTCTCTGCATCCTCCTCACAGCACACACGCCCACCCAGCTTTGTTTCATCTGCAAACTTGGAGATATTACATCTAGTTCCCTCGTCTAGATCATTAATATATATTGTGACTAGCTGGGGTCCTAGCACCGATCCCTGCGGTACCACACTAGTCACTGCCTGCCACTCGGAGAAAGACCCGTTTATTCCAACTCTTTGCTTCCTGTCTGCCAACCAGTTCTCTATCCAAGACAGTACCTTACCCCCAATCCCATGTGCTTTAACTTTGCACGCTAATCTCTTATGCGGGACCTTATCGAAAGCCTTCTGAAAGTCCAATATACCACATCCACTGGTTCTCCCTTATCTATTCTACCAGTTACATCCTCAAAAAATTCCAGTAATTAGTCAATCATGATTTACCTTTTGTAAATCCATGTTGACTTTGTCCGATCCTGTCACTGTTTACCAAGTGCTCTGCTTTTTACATCTTTTATAATGGACTCTAGCATTTTCCCCACTACCAATTTCAGGCTTACCGGTCTATAATTCCCCTTTCTCTCTACCACCCTTTTTAAATAGTGGGGTTACATTAGCTATCCTCCAATCCATGGGAACTGTTCCAGAGTCTATTGAATTTTGGAAGATGACCAACAATGCATCTATTATTTCAAGGGTCACTTCCTTAAGTACGCTAGGATGTAGATTATCAGGCCCTGGGGATTTAGTGGCCTTCAATCCCATCAATTTCCCTAACACCATTTCCCTACAAATACTGATTTCATTCAATTCCTCCCTCTCATTAGACCCTATATTTCCCGACATCTCTGGGAGGTTATTTGTGTCCTCCTTTGTGAAGACAGAACCAAAGTATGTATTTAATTGGTCTGCCATTTCTTTGTTCCCCATTATAAATTACCCTGATTCTGACAGCAAGGGACCTACACTTGACTTCACCAATCTTTTTCTCTTCACATATCTATAGAAGCTTTTACAGTCAGTTTTTATGTTCCATGCAAGCTTACTCTCATAATCTATTTTCCCCCTCTTAATTAATCCCTTTGTCCTCCTTTGCTGAATCCAAAACTGCTCCCAGTCCTCAGGTTTGCTGCTTTTTCTGGCCCATAAATATGTCCTCTCCTTGGATCTTATGCTATCCCTAACTTCTCTTGTTAACCATGGTTGAGTCACCTTTTTTGTTTTATTTTTATGCCAAACAAGGATGTAAGAATTCTATAGTTCATCCATGCAATCTTTAAATATTTGCCATCGCCTATCCACCATCAACCCTTTAAGTAACATTCCCCAATCCATCCTAGCCAACTCGTTCCTCATACCATTGTAGTTTCTTTTATTTAAATTCAGGACCCTCGTCTCTGAGTCAACTACTTCACTCTCCATCTTAATGAAGAATTTTATCATATTATGATCACTCCTCCCCAAGGGGTCTCGCACAACAAGTTTGCTAATTAATCCTTTCTCATTACATAATACCTAGTCTAATATGGCCTGATCTCTAGTTGGTTCTTCGACATATTGGTCCAGGAAACCATCCCGTTTACACTCTAGGAATTCCTCCTCCACAGTATTCTTATAACGCTCTTCATCCTTTTAGAATTATTATTTACTGTGGCCCTGTTTGATTTACACCCTTGATTTTTCTGCCTTCCACTTTTGCTTTTCCCCTTCCTGTTTTTTGTTTCTATCCTTGCTTCCCTTTCCTCTGTCTCCCTGCACAGGTTCCCAACCCCCTTCCATGTTAGTTTAAACCCTCCCGAACAGCAGTAGCAAACACTCCCCCAGGACATCGGTTCCGGTCCCGCTCAGGTGCAAACCATCCAGTTTGTACTGGTCCCACCTCCCCCAGAATCGGTTCCAATGTCCCAGGAATTTGAATCCCTCCCCCTTGCACCATTCCTCTAGCCACGTATTCACCTGAAATAGCCATATATTTCTACTCTGACTAGCACGTGGCACTGGTAGCAATCCTGAGATTACTACCTTTGAGGTCCTATTTGTTAATTTAACTCCTAACTCCCTATATTCAGCTTTTAGGTCCTCATCCCATTTTTTACCTATGTTGTTGGTACCTATATGTACCAAGACAACTGGTTGTTCACCCTCCCCCTCTAGAATGCCCTGCAGCCACCCCGAGACATCCTTGATCCTTGCACCAGGGAGGCAACATACCATCCTGGAGTCTCATTTGCGGCCGCAGAAACACCTGTCAATTCCCCTTACAATAGAATCCCCTATCACTATAGCTCTCCCGCTCCTTTTCCTCCCGTCCTGTGTTTCCAGGACCACCCATGGTGTCAGGAAGTTGGCTGCTGCTGCCTTCCCCCGATAAGCCATCTCCCTCGACAATATCCAAAGTGGTATATCTGTTTAAAAGGGGGATGGCCACAGGGGACCCCTGCACTACCTGCCTGCGCCTACTACTCTACCTGGTGGTCACCCATTCCCTTCCTGCCTGTGCAGCCTTTACCTGCGGTGTGACAAACTCCCTAAACCTGCTATCCACGATGTCCTCAGCATCGTGAATGCTCCAGTATGTATCCATTTGCAGCTCCAGCACCGCAATGCGGTTTTTTAGCAGCTGCAGCTGGATACACTTCCCGCACACAATGTCATCAGGGACACAGGAAGTGTCCCTGATTTCCCACATAGTGCAGGAGGAGCATGCCACAGGGCTATGCTGTGCTGCCATGACTTACACTTTAATTTATTCAAATTAAATTAAATCAAATCAATACCACTAATTACACTACAATTAAATGATATACTCAAGGGCCCTTGTTTACTAGCGCTACCCCCTACACAGCAGAGACCCTAGAAACTATAAACCACAAAAATTAAGTTTGGAAAAAAGCGAGAAAGAGATAAATACTCACCAACCAATCACTAACTTGCTTTCTGGTGACATCACACTTCAATTACTTTTTACTTCTCTCTGCTGCTGCCAGTGAGTCTGGGCCACTCTCTCTCTCCGCTCTTTAACTCCTCGATCTCCATGCACATTCTCCACCCAGTGTCGCTCTCACTGCTGCCGCCAGCTAGTCTGGGTCACTCTCTCTCTCCGCTCTTTAACTCCTCAGTCTCTGCGCTCAGTCTCCACCCAGAGCTGCTCTCACTGCTGCCGCCGGTGAGTCTGGGCTGCTCTCTCTCTCCCCGCTCTTTAACTCCTCGGCCTCCGTGCTCAGTCTCCACCCAGAGCTGCTCTCGCTGCTGCCGCCAGTGAGTCTGGGCTGCTCTCTCTCTCCCCGCTCTTTAACTCCTCAGTCTCTGCGCTCAGTCTCCACCCAGAGCTGCTCTCGCTGCTGCCGCCGGTGAGTCTGGGCTGCTCTCTCTCTCCCCGCTCTTTAACTCCTCAGTCTCTGCGCTCAGTCTCCACCCAGGGTCGCTCTCGCTGCTGCCGCCAGTGAGTCTGGTCCGCTCTCTTTCTCCCCGCTCTTTAACTCCTTGGTCTTCGTGCTCAGTCTCCGCCCAGGGCTGCTCTCGCTGCTGCCGCCGGTGAGTCTGGGCTGCTCTCTCTCTCCCCGCTCTTTAACTCCTCAGTCTCCGTGCTCAGTCTCCACCCAGGGCCGCTCTCGCTGCTGCCGCCGGTGAGTCTGGGCCGCTCTCTCTCTCTCCCTGCTCTTTAACTCCTCGGTCTCCGTGCTCAGTCTCCACCCAGGGCCGCTCTCGCTTGGAAAGACCAGTCACATCTATCCAAGTTGGAGAAATGGTCCAGTTGAGCGCAGAGTTGTTGGCTCAAAAATTAGTGTCCCAACGCGCGAGTAAGCACCGTGTACTCATGCGTGGGACCGATGGAATTGCCGGTTTTCTGCATGCACAGCGCATGCGCGGGAAACTGGCATTTCCGATCCTCTGAACCAAGGGGTTCAGAGGTTGAACGCGTGCGCGCAGGAGTCTGTGCGTGCGCGTTGAACTTCCTTTTTTTTTCCAGGTTTGCCCGTGCGTGAAGGCCTCCACTTTTTACACTTTATAAAAGCAGGCATAAGGACTTAATTTTAAAAGGTAAGTGGTCTATTAATTAAAATTTGAATTTTTTTCCCACAGGTTTATTATTTTTAAAGACTTTACAGTAAGGTAAGTATATTTTTAGCCCCGATTTTTTATAAAATTATTTTTTTTGAAAATTTAAATTATACTTTAAGTAGTTATTTAAAGTTATTTATAGTTCATTTAAATAGTGTGATTTAAAAAAAAAATTATTTCAAGTTTAAGTACTGTTTTGGGCGCCCGGAGTTTTCATGAGTTTGACAGTTCTTACTGTCAAACTCATGAATGAACTTTTGCATCCTCCGATTGGTTGCCCAGTGCTCACGTGATCCCAACTGACGCATCGCACTAAGTATGCCGCTGGATCACGCAAGCACAGCGCGCCGGGAGCTGAACCCGGCCACAGAAAGGAAATCCACGCAGGCCCAGGCTTCAACTGCTGGCGCGCTTGGTAAGTGTATGTCGGGGGCTTGCACCCGCGGGAAGCCCCCGACAAATGAATGATCCAATGACAAGGATAAGGGATGGGTCTTCAGGTTGCAGCAGTATGGCAGATAAAGAGGGAGGAAGCTCAACAGAAACAAAGAGTTTATCTGGCATACACTCTTCCTGATTAGCAACAGTGTGGTGGTGGGGTGGGGGGTGCGTACTGGTGATGAAGTATAACATGTTGGTGGCTCTGCCACTGAATCAGTTGTTGGCTAGAATTGATCATCTTTGTCTCTAATTACTGCAGCCTTGTTTAACACTTAAAATTATTCGCCATTACATTACCATTGACCAATGGAGAGCAGTGATTGCAGTATGTGTGCAAATAGGGAATGCACATCAAGGTACTGCAGCAGTGACTATCCCATGCAGTCAGTGGAATGAATATAAGAACATAAGAAATAAGAGCAGGAGTAGGCCATACGGCCCCTCGAGCCTGCTCTGCCATTCAATAAGTTCATGGCTGATTATAGACCTCAACTCCACTTTCCCGCCCGATCTCCATATCCCTTGATTCCCCTAGAGTCCAGAAATCTATTGATCTCAGCCTTGAATATACTCAAAGACGGAGCATCCACAGCCTTCTGGGGAAGAGAATTCCAAAGGTTCACAACCCTCTGAGTGAAGAAATTCCTGCTCATCTCAGTTTTAAATGGCCGACCCCTTATCCTGAGACTATGCCCCCTAGTTCTAGACACTCCAGCCAGGGGAAACAAAGCTAATATCTATCAGCTGTGGCTCAGTGGGTAGCATGCTCACCGCTGAGTCAGAAGGTTGTGGGTTCAAGTCCTTAATCCTGAGACTTGAGCACAAAATCTACGCTGACACTCCAGTGCAGTACCGAGGGAGTGCTACACTGTTGGAGGGGCTGTCTTTTGGATGCGACGTTAAACCAAGGCCCTGTCTGCCCTCTCGTAAAAGATCCCATGGCACTGTTTTGAAGACGAGCAGGGGAGTTCTTCCCAGTGTTCTCCCCTCAATCCTCAATCAACAACCAAAATGATCACATTGCTGCTGTGCATAAACTGGCTGTCGCGTTTTCTACATTACAACAGTGACTACACTTCAAAAGTACTTAATTGGCTGTCAAGTGCTTTGGGATGTCATGAAAGGCACTATATAAATGCATGTCTTTTGTTTTAGTACAATCCATATAAGGGGTGGGAAATTGAAAAGATCCAGTAGATTTAAAATATGGTGCTTCACATAAAACTTTCATTTCTTGGATCTCAGAACTCTTTACTGATTAGACTTATAAAATATACTACATGCCATAACTCTCAGTATTGTACCTACCTTCAGGTTTCAGCTCATTCTTATCTATTTCACCTTCTTTCCAAATTCATGAGAAGAGCTTTGCCATACTAATGTAGCACAATTGGCAAGTAGTGCTAAACACTAAATAATTTGTTGTATAAAACAGCTGGCAGATATAGAGCAGTAATGGAATTGTGGTTTAATGGCGACACCATAGTATCCCTTCCATTCAGTTACTCATTTGTATATCTCTGCCAGCCATCTGTTTTGCTATGTGCAGGAGAACTTTATTAGGTAAGCACTTATTCATTGATGGCATGCCATTTTATTAATGAGCCAACTTCTCTATCCCATCAAATCTGCTACTCCCCTATTTCTATTTTGATTAAAATCCTATATGTGTTTCATCAGTGCATTAAATTACTTCCCTGCACTTGTATCATGAAGCAGACCAAGATGACTATGTGACTTGTACACTGTTTATTCCAATAGTAATTGTGGGATCAAATAATAAGCATTTGGAGATATTTTTGGTCTAAGACTTTTGGGCGTAAAGCTCTTTATCTATACATTAAACCTGATGTATTTAAAAAAATTATGTTAATATACAGTTATTTTTAAGGATGTGTCTCTTAATGTGCAGGATTTCAGATTTAATCCTAAATCATGAATAGAATGACTTTGAATCCTTTACCATTTATTACTCTTATAAGCTTAAGTTTAACCATTAACTGGTAGGAATGATTGGGAAACCAAATTCTGAACTGTGGTATATGTTCAATATATGAGAAGAATATTTGGTGGAAATTTGTTGTTTTGGCATTTTGGAAGTTTCTACCTATCTCTAGTTGTCTTCCTCAGGAATGTTTAGATTGCATTAGCTGAAGGCCATGGCAGTGTTGTGCTTGGTACTTTGGATGGAATGGGCTGAATGGCTGTTTCCTAGTGGATGGTTTCTTATGTGCTTGTGTTAAATCATCAGAGGCCCAAATTCAGTCAGGTTCTTTGAATTTGGATGTACCTGCCCCTTAACTAAAGTTATGACTGACAACCATGTCCAAGAGGACAAAATAACTTACTTTTTCTATTATAAGACAATGATCTGTTTTTAAACATACCAGTAAGTGAGCAACAAATGCTTTGGTCTGGAGCCACAGCAACAGAGATAAGTGTACAGCTAAGCTAAGAAATGCCTATTTTTTCTTTTAATTGGTTATTAGGTTACTAAGACTTTCACAATGTGTGTTTTGGAATCTCATTCAGTTGAATTAATTGATCCCAATTGCCTCATTGTAGGAACCTTCAACAGTTCCCTCCTGGCCTACTTAAAGGAGAAAAATTGAATGACAAAAAATTGTCGCCATGAAAATTGAAATCTAATAACTGGTGCTGGAAAATTTTTAACTCTTGTTTTACAGTTAAATATTTAACTTTGTTTCTGGTAGTCATGGGTGTAATGTCCATGTGTAATTGAGACACGGACTGCAGAAGTTGGTTATAACAGGTGTTTACTGAATGGAGACAAAACTGGAACTACTATACAAAGTTACTTCACAGGCTTATATACAGGGGTGGTCACTACTGGTACTGCAGTATACAGGGGCTGCAGAATATAGTTCCTTCTTCAAGGTACATACACTACAATTCCTCCCCTTTTAGCTAAACAGTACATAACATTCGATTAATAATTAAATAACATATTTACAATTACAGTTGCTATATACATTAGCTGAAGTTAATCAATTATAAATTCAGTCTTTGAGGAGGCTTCCTGATTCTGTCCGGATAACGCCTCTTTGGGGTATCAGGTTCTTCTGGCAAAGTTGATTCGGGATCAACGTCGTTGTTTGGTTCGTCTGCTTCCAATATCACCGATTCTGAGGTAGATGCAATTGGTACTTCGGTTACACCACCAGGTGTACAGGATCGTGGTGTAGAATTGACGTTTTCCAGTGACTCTAGAATCTGGTCAGCATGGCGTCTTACAATGCTCTCTCCAACATCCACGGTATACATTAGAGGTCCTTGTCGTGTGCAGATCGTTCCTGGCTGCCATTTCTCTGTGCGGTAGTCCCGGGCCAAAACTGGTTGACCTATCTTGAAACTCCTGGTTGGCCTTTCATTCATATTCTGAAACTGCCTGTTCTGCACATCTCTTCTGATGTTTGACTTAACCAAATCCAAGCGGCATCTTAGTCTTCGATTGAAGAACATCATGGCTGGAGTTTGGTTGGTAACCGCATGTGTCGCATTCCGGTAGGCAAACAAGAAGTTATCCACCTTGTGTTGTAGGGGTATGTCTTCATTACACATTGCCTTGATAGCCTTCTTGAATGTTTGAACGAACCTCTCAGCCAATCCATTAGTGGCTGGATGATATGGGGCGGATGTGTAATGCTTAACACCATTGTTCTTTAAGAACCTCCGGAACTCTTCAGACACAAACTGTGGTCCATTGTCGGAGCAAATCTGTTCAGGCAGCCCATTTCTGGCGAATCTGGTTCGTAAGACTGTGATAGTTTTTTCTGTGGTGGTTGAGGACATTTTTATTACCTCTGGCCACTTTGAATGTGCATCCACCGCAATTAAAAACATCGAGTCCATAAATGGACCAGCAAAATCAATGTGTACCCTTTGCCATGGAGATGAGGGCCACTCCCATGGATGTAGAGGGGCTTGTGGTGGGGCGTTTTGGACCTTCTGGCATCCTATACAGCTCTTGGTCATCTCTTCGATTTCTCTATCGATTCCCGGCCACCACACAAATGCTCTGGCTAAGTTCTTCATTTTTACCCCTCCCAGATGACCCTCATGAAGCTCATTGAGCACTCTATCCTTCAACTTGGGTGGAATTACTACTCTGGATCCACACATCAAGGTTCCATGGCACACTGACAGCTGTTCTCTTCTCGGCGAGAATGCTGGCAACAGTGGTTCGCCTTGTGCTGGCCATCCCTTCACCGTTAAATCATAGACCCTGGAGAGTGTCGGGTCATTTCGTGTTTCCTTTTCTATGTTTGCATTCGTCACAGGTAGACATTCAACTATGGTCGAGTGGAATATCTCCACAGGATCCAATGCAGGTGCTTCTTCCACCGTCGGCAACGGTAGGCGCGACAATCCATCAGCATTCCCATGCTGTTTAGTTCCTTTGTACTCGATGTCATATTGGTGTGCCCCTAGGAAAAGGGACCACCTCTGTAGCCGTTGTGCTGTCATTATCGCGACGCCCTTCTTAGGGTTGAAAATGGAGTCAAGAGGTTGATGATCAGTTAGTAGAGTAAATTTCTGTCCGTGCAGGTAGTGATTGAACTTCTTCACCCCCCACACCAGGCTGAGGGCCTCTCTGTCCATCTGGGCGTAGTTATGCTTGGCTGCAGTTAACGAGCGTGACGCAAAAGCTATCGGCCTCTCTGAACCATCAAGGGATTTATGTGACAGTACCGCTCCAATGTCGTAGGGAGACGCATCACACGCCAGTCTTATCGGTAGTGATGGGTTGTAGTGAGCCAATACTTCTCTTGAAGTGATCAGGCCTTTACACTTCTGAAAGGCCCGCTTACATTCATCGCTCCATTTCCATGCTACTCCAGTTTGTAGCAGGGCGTTCAGTGGGTGCAGAATTGTGGACAAATTCGGCAAAAACTTATGGTAGTAATTCACCAATCCGAGGAATGACCTCAGCTGCGACACATTTTCAGGCGCTGGAGCCTTAACTACCGCTTCAATTTTGTCAGGGGACTTATGTAACCCCTCTTCATCAATCACGTGGCCACAATACGATATTTGTTTCTTAAAAAACTCGCACTTGGGGCTATTGGCTCGTAGCCCATGTTCTCTTAGTCTAGTGAGCACCTGCTCTAGGTTGGCAAGGTGTTCACTGTCATTTTCACCTGTCACTAGGATGTCGTCCAAGTAACACTGAGTCCCCGGAATCCCTTGCAGGACTTGTTCCATCGCTCTTTGCCATATAGCTGGAGCTGATGCAACTCCGAATACCAGTCGATTATACTGGCAAAGACCTTTGTGAGTGTTTATCGTGAGATATTTCCTAAAGGATTCTTCAACCTCCATCTGCAAATATGCTTGCGCTAGGTCAATTTTTGCAAAACGTTTCCCTCCAGATAGTGAGGCGAAAATATCTTCTATCCTCGGAAGAGGATACTGTACTGTGTGAAGGACTGCGTTCACAGTCACCTTGAAGGCCCCACAGATGCAAACTTTCCTTGGCTCCTCAGACTTATTGTTTAACGTTTTCTTCATGACAGGAATGATGGGTGTCGCCCACTCGCTCCAGTCTACCTAAGTTAACACGCCTGCATTCTCCAGATTCTCCAGCTCTGCCTCGACGGCTGGGCGAATTGCATACAGTACCGGTCTTGCTTTGAAAAACTTGGGAATTGCATTCTCTTCTATTTTTATCGAGGCGGTTACGCCTTTAAGAGTTCCCAGTTCTTGTTGAAATACCTCTTTAGCGTTAGCCAAGATTTTTGACAATCGTCCAGGTGTGACGTCGTCATCCTTTTTACCAGCCACAGTCAGTGCCTGAATGGAGTGCCAGTCTAAACTTATCTTTCTGATCCATTCACGTCCCAATAACGGTGGTCCACCATCTTGCAGTAAGTACAGATGCAATTTCTGTATTTCCTTGCCATTGTATTCGACAGGCACCCTTATTTTCCCTCTGGGGTATATTTTCTGCCCCGTATATGTCACCAAGACAATGGATGTGTCTTTCAAGGGTATGTGTGAGAATAGCCGCTCGTAGTCTCATCGATTCATGATAGTCAGGGCTGATCCTGTATCCAATTCCATTTTGACTTGGGACCCTGCTATCATGAGGGTGACCAAAATGGTTCGGTGATCCTCTTTTGTGATTACGTTGTGTAGTTTGAGACAGCTTAGTCTCTTGTTCCCGGATTCACTATCGCTCTTCTGGTCTTCGGAACTACTGTCCGTCATCTTTTGTACTTTCCTGTACTTTTCCTTAGTAGTCTTTTTGTTGTTGTTAGTCTTCTTCCCGGACCTGCAAACTCATGCAATGTGTCCCATCTTTCTGCATTGCCTGCATGTTTTGTCCTTAGACCAGCAGTCCTTCTGGTCATGGGTTGTTCTGCCGCAGTGATAACATTTTTCAAATCCCCGTGTCATTTCATGGGTGCCGTATTCCTGTGGCTTTTGCTGTATTTCCGCAGCTCCCCTTGCTGCTGCTTCGTACGATACTGCCACGCTGAAAGCCTTATCTAGCGTCAGCTCTTTCTCTGAGAGTAACCTCTTCTGTGTTCCTTCACTCAGTAGTCCACAGACAAATTTGTCCCGTAGGGTATCTGCCAGTCCTGCTCCGAACTGGCAGTGCTTTGATAGCTTGCGTAGTTCCGTAAGGTAATCAGCATTGCTCTCATCTTTATGCTGATTTCTCTTGTGGAATTTAAATCGTTCTGCTATCAGCAGCGGTGTAGGATTTAAGTGTTCCTGTAGGATATGAACAATTTCATTAAAACTCTTCTCCATCGGTTTGACTGGAGTGATCAGGTTCCGTAATAGGCCGTACGTTCTTGCGCCCATTAAGTTTAGTAGTACCGATGCCTTTTTCTCATCGGCTACTTCATTTGCCTTGCAATATTCTTCGACTCTTTCCACATACGTGGTCCAGTCTTCTATTGCATTATCGAAGGCAGTGATATTGCCAGTCTTCGGCATCTTGGAGATCTAAGATGGCACCTCCCACGCTTTGCCTTCTTCCCCGATTGAACAAAATGGCGCCTCCCGCGCTTTGCCTTCTTCCCTGCTGGATTAAGATGGCGCCTCCCACGCTTTCTGTCTTTTCCGCTGCTGCCAGCGCTGTTGCTGGCATTTTTATGCCTTGATGGCGATGCCCTATGGTCTTCGCATGCTTCCCCCCGCGCTGCTGCCAACGCCGCTCTCCGTGGACCCCGTGGCAAACTGCAGCTCCTCGCGGCTTTCTGCGCTTCTAATTTCTTTTTCTTTTATTTTAATTACTTTTCCCATCGTCCGAGCAGACCCTATGGGACACTTCCCTCCCTCTTCTCGGGTCTGTACGCTGCCCGGCTTCGTAGCACTGGCCACGCCCTGTGTGCTCCACCCTCTCTCTCTCTCTCTCCTCTTCCCGACAACGCTGCTCGGCCCCGTTGAAATGCCACCCGATCGAGCTCTAGCCCGCCACAGCCCAGGAAGGATCAGTGTACTACCTGCCACCAGCCCGATTAGCTGTAACATCATAGACTGGATAACCAAGCCCAGCTCTCGACAGCCTCTCCTGCAAATCTTCGAATTCGATGAATCAGAGTGTGGTTGCCCACGGTCGACACCCGTTTCTTCTGTCTGTTTTTTTTTCTTTTTGGATTTCTTCCTTCTGGCTTCGACCTCTAATAAATTCGCTTCAGGGATGGATCCCCGTGAGGTGGTGCAGAACTGTAGGTAAGTTCGGATCTGTTCGTCGCCAATGTAATGCCCGTGTGTAATTGAGACATGGACTGCAGAAGTTGGTTATAACAGGTGTTTACTGAATGGAGACAAAACTGGAACTACTATACAAAGTTACTACACAGGCTTATATACAGGGGTGGTAACTACTGGTACTGCAGTATACAGGGGCTGCAGAATATAGTTCCTTCTTCAAGGTACATACACTACAATGGGGAATAGGTTCTGTTCTGGAGAAGTGCTGCCAATTTTGCTTCCTAATGTCAGCCGTGGCTCAGTGGGTAGCACTCTCACCTCTGAGTCAGAAGGTTGTGTGTTCCAGTCCCACTCCAGAGACTTGAGCACAAAAATCTAGGCTGACACTCCAGTGCAGTACTGAGGGAGTGCTGCACTGTCGGAGGTGCCATCTTAAGGATGAGGTGTTAAATCGAGGCCCCCTCTGCTCTCTCAGGTGGACATAAAAGATCCCATGGCACCATTTTAAAAAAGAGCAGGGGAGTTATCCCCGGTCTCCTGGCCAATATTTATCCCTCAATCAACATCACTAAAAACAGATTATCAGGTCATTATCACATTGCTGTTCATTGGAACTTGCTTTGTACAAATTGGCTGCCGTGTTTCCTACATTACAACAGTGACTACACTACTAAAGTACTTCATTGATTGTAAAGCACTTTGGGACATCCTGAGGTCGTGAAAGGCACTGTATAAATGGAAGTTTTTTTTATTGTACAAAGCTTGGCAAGTTCAACAACTTTTAGGTCAAGGCTGGTAGAGGAGTAGTTGGCAAAATTGTGCTACAAGCTGTACCCGTTTTGATACTTATATGGCAAAAAAACAGGTTAAATCCAATGCAATTCAATGAAGAAACTATAATCCTGCTTCAGCCTCAAGGTAAGCAAAGAGATTAGTTTTCAGGAATCCTGTTACTCAGGCAGTAGGGTGAGAGAGAGAGAGAGATTGATATCCCTGATATTCTTTTGAAAGCACACCTCATGGTTTTATTTGATAGTAGTGGTGAGGGATGGGACAGGAAGGGGGGAGGTGCAGATTTGCGTTACTGTTAATAAAGCAAATTTCAAAATAAAGAGTATGCAGATGTGAAGCTCAGCAGAAACCCGCTTGGAGACTAAATTAGATTTATAAAGACAAAAAGGCACTGAGATTCCATGGGGCTTCTCTCTGTCTCCTGCTTTAACTCTGGGTTATACCATTTTTGTCTTCGGGGAGGGAGCCTTGCTGGTTAGAGTTATGATGGGAGACTGGGAGAACCCCACGGAATTTCAGCGTCAGAACTCCTTGAGGTTTATCACTTGAGATTGGAGTGATATTATTCAACATTTTCAAGCAAGTAGATAAGGTGAACCCCAATAATGGCCCGAAAATTGCTGTCAAATTAACAGCGAGGCTAATAGCACTCTCCGTTATTTAAGGGCAAATGCCACAGCAACATCAGGCAAGGGCAGATGCGTGATTAAACGCGGTAATCGAGAAGTTTCTGTCGGAGATGCGCCGCTCCGCCATTAGCTTCACAAAAACAGCATCTCACTGTCTGGCTCCCCAATCAAATACATTGAGTGGCGTGAAGTTCCTCAACTTGCATGGCAGAAATGAAGTAAACTCACCACAGAGAGTTAAGTCAAGTAATTTCAAGTTTAAGTATCCTTTTAACGACATGGTAAGTGTTAATTACTGCCAGGCAACCTTTCTGGCACTGAAAATTAAATGTTACAAGTGTAGTTTCATTACTTCAGGTTTTAATTGTTGTTGGAAAATTTTTTTAAATGTAATTTTTTTTAAAACTTTTCCTTTCTGTCTCTTTTTTCTTTCTTTTAATCCAATTTTACTTTCCCTCTCTTCATTTATCTTCATGTACCTGATTTGACAGTGCATTCACCCACTCTAACTTACACTTCCTTGTTCAGACCTTGCACTGCTAATTTCACAATCCTTCAATCGGATTGGTTATGGAGATACACAGTTGCTCGCCCTGTTCACTCAGCTCCCAGATGCTCTGTAGTGGGTGGCGGGCCATTTCCATCTCCCACTTCCAGCAACTTCCAGGGCAGAATATCGTCGACATTAAACTGGCAAGAGCAAATCTAACTAACAGCGGGCACCATTCATTGACCGATTACAGGAATTTCTGGGCCAACATGTTTGAGATTGCCACAAACTCTGGAACTGGGGGACACAGGCTTAAAAGAGGGAAGGTGCACAGACAGGTTAGATTTAATTACTTCATACAGAGGCTGATGAATGTGTTAAATGGACTGCCTCAATTGCTTCCAGGGCATTAATTTTTGCCATAGGATGGCAGCTGCAATTCCAAAGGCAGCAAAGCTTCTACCAACTTGCGTAGATCTCTAAAGTACATAGAATAAAATGACTGTATCCATGTGGCTATTTGGGCACTGCCCTGCATGCTATGCAATGCATGAATCAAAAGAGCTTTCACTCCATTCATGTTCAGATTGTGTGCGATCATTCATTTAGGATCTTGCACATTAATGCCCACATCCCTGGTGTACCCATGATTCATACATGCTGTGCCAATGTGATATTACAGAACTCTTCCAAAGGGAGCAAAGTCTGACTATGGGACACATGAGCTATTGTGAAATACCTGTCATGTATACAATACGTAGGGTTAGGATTCGGTTTAATCTCATATGATTAAGGTTTTTGCTTTCTTTTTATCTATAAGTGGCTTGTGGATTCATACTGAAGCTAGAAATAAAAAAACATGGTGAAAGTTGTGCATTTCCAGGATGCATTAGGGTTTAATGGCCCAGAAATTCGGGTCCCAACGCGTGAGTACGGACGGAGTACTCACGCGTGGACCCGATGCAAGTGCCGGTTTCTTGCATGCACTACGCATGCACGGGAAACCGGCATTTCCGATCCTCTGAACCAAGGGGTTCAGAGGTCGAACGCGTGCGCACAGGAGTCTGCGCGCGCGTTAAACTTCCTTTTTTTTTACAGGTTTGCCCGTGCATGAAGGCCTCTACTTTTTGCACATCTAAAAACCAGGCGTAAGGACTTCATTTTAAAAGGTAAGTGGTCAATTAATTAAAATTAGAACATTTTTTCCACAGGTTTATTATTTTTAAATACTTTACAGTAAGGTAAGTGTATTTTTAGCCCCGATTTTTTTATAAAATTATTTTTTTCAAAAATTTAAATTATTGTTTAAAATAGTTATTTAATGTTATTTATAGTTGATTTAAATAGTGTGATGTTTTTTTCAAATTTATTTTAAGGTTAAGTACTGTTTTGGGCGCCCGGAGTTTTCATGAGTTTGACAGTTCTTTCTGTCAAACTCATGACAGGACTTTTCCCTCCTCCGATTGGTTGCCCAGTGCTCATGTGATCCCAGCCGACGCATCGCACTAACTACGCCGCTGGATCACGCAAGCACAGCACGCCGGGAGCTGGACCGGGCCACAGACAGGAAATCCACGCAGGCCCAGGCCTCAACTGCCGGCGCACTAGGTAAGTGTAGGTCGGGGGCTTGCACCCGCGGGAAGCCCCCGACACGAATTTCTGGGCCAATGTCTCAGGGTACAATTTAGCTCAATGTGCTGATTAACTTCTGCTGAGGAGCAGGTGCGTGATTCGTGCCTGTTGAATTCTGTCACCACATAGTGACTTCTTTTTGTCACCACATAGTGAAACGAGATAGTCATCACAGCCATAGAATCATAGAAAGGTTACATAGTAAAACGAGATAAGCATCACAGCCATAGAATCATGGAAAGGTTACATAGTGAAACGAGATAGGCATCATAGCCATAGAATCATCAAAAGGTTGCATAGTGAAACAAGATAAGCATCACAGCCACAGAATCATAGAGTGGTTACATAATGAAACGAGATAGCCATCACAGCCATAGAATCATAGAATGGTTACAGCACACAAGGAGGCCATTCGGCCCATCAAGCCCATGCTAGCTCTCTGCAAGTGCACTTCAGCTAGTCCCACTCCCCTGCCCTTGCCCCATAGCCCTGCATTTTTTTTCCTTCAGGTACTTATCCCATTCCCTTTTGAAAGCCATGATTGAGTCTGCCTCCACCACCCTTTCAGTCAGTGCATTCCAGATCATAACCACTCGCTGCGTAAAAAAGTTTTTCCTCATGCCGCCTTTGGTTCTTTTGCCAATCACCTTAAATCTGTGTCCTCTGGTTCTTGACCCTTCCGCCAATCATAGAATCAGGGGGTATATAGAAGGAGACAGGTCCTCTATCTGCAGGGGGGCGGCAAGAGTCTTGAAATAGGAAGTGGACAGTAGGCTAGGATGGTAAACAAGTTGACAACTGGGGTGCGAAATTGGATTAAGCTCAAAAACGGGCGCGGGGTTCATGATGCGCGATCTGCCCGGGCCAGTTGAAAGTAGTGCAGCCAGCATGCAAAATTGGTGCTGCCTGCTCATTAGCATGACTGCAGCACTGAGCCCAGTGCTAAACACACTGCTGGTTGGCTCAGCGCTCAACAGGGGGACCAATATTTGGTGCAGTCTGCTGTCCAATTAAAGTTCATCTGCAGAGTGAATGGCTGTCTGCACTTCTTAAAGGGGAGGTGCTTTGTTGCAGAAGTACCTCGTTGTCACTGTAACTGCAGCAATGGCACAACAAGGGAGAAAAAGGGCACCTTGCTTCTCTGATGCAGCATCAGAGGCCTTGGTCCAGGGGGTATATAGAAGGAGACAGGTCCTCTATCTGCAGGGGGTGGGGGCAGGAAGCCTTCGAGACACACCATCAGATGGCAGTGGGAGAAGATTGCGCAAGCCGTCAGTGCCACCAGTGTTGCCGCCAAGACTTGGATCCAGAGCCGGAAGACGTTTTATGACCTCCCATGAGTGGTCAAGGTAAGTGAATGCACCAACTGCACCACTAGCCTCACACACTGTTCAATGCACCACACCCCCATCACTCATCTAACAAGAATCTCTAGCAATCACAGTTTATACCTCACAATCATAGTTTTAACTCATCATCACACATTTACCACTGCTGCAAGACTCACGCCCACATCTCGAACCTTGCACACAATGTCAGCTATTCAACCTTGACAGGCATATCACTCAACCATATTGCCCCACACTCACTGACACACTTCCCTTTCTCTTACAGGGCATAGTGGCTGACAAACAGCGTGAGCAGCAACAGACAGGCGGGGGGCAAGCACAGCTGGGCAACCTTAATGTGCTGGAGGTGACTATGCTGCAGATAATTGGACAGGCCACCACTGAGGCTGACAACATTGATGATGATGGTATGCTGATACCTAATCCTGCTTCTCACATCCCACTTCCCCCTCATCCCATAATCTCTTCTCACTTAAAAGCTGCTGATGGTGTAAGCATGCACATCTTGCTTTCCACCTTCCCCTCACCACAACTCGACTATTGTGCCTTTCTCCCTTCAGATACCTAAGGACTGCCAGCAGCCCAGCCAGTGCACGAAGAACTGGAGGAGGGGAGTGAAGGAGAAGAGGCACCATCACTCGATCTGATACTCCCAGGCAACAGCTCAGAAAATGGCACTGCGCAAACTGACGTAAGAAAACTAATAAGCACTTGGTCTGAGTATAAAACAAGGCTTTAGTCAACTGTTTCACAACCATGAGTTCTAGCTACATCACTAGTTCCTGGTTACAAAAACGTCCTGAGCAAGCTGGGCCCACGCCCGAGTATTTATACTTTCCTTGGAGGGCGCCAACAGCTGGCCGCCCAGTGCTATCTCATGAGTCATTTCTACATGATTGGTAAGATTCATGACATTCTTCCCGCCCGAAAGATATGGAAGTCCGATGACTTCCTTCTCGCGGATATAACAGACCACGAAGAGTCGCAGTCATTTTGATTTCTGTTTGTGGCTGGAAAGCACGTCTCCTCAGACCGTGCCTTGGTCCCTGGGTCACTTGGTTCGTACAGCTAGTGTAGGGTGTGGCACGTGAGCCCAGTCAGTTATGCCTCTGACTGCCCGTGAGCAGTTCGAATTGCTCCCACGCCCCTAAGATTCTCGACACCGGACTTAGGTACAGGTAGCGATACAGAAAAGACTCGCGTGGTTTGGATGTAAGCAAAACGCAGGATTTTATTAAACAGGAAAAGTTAGTACAATCTTAAGGGAAGTTGCCAGTATATATAATTACAGGCAAATACAAATAACTATATACTTATACAGGGAATGGGTAACACACAGCAATTCGAGGGAAAACAACTATATTAACAATCCCCTTATCCTTATCCCACCCCCTATACCTAACTAGATTAAGCTATGCTCGGGCCGGAACTTATGCTCACCAATCAAAAGGGTTTGTTGGACTCAAAACAGTGGTGGGGTTCGGGTTTCGCTCTTGGTGCTCTCTGGAGCCTGCCATCTTCATGTGGTCTCTGGGCACTGCAAGGGCGTTGTCCAGGTTCGAGTGCCCCAAAGTTAAAGTCTCTGTTTGGGTACTTTACCTTGCAGGGATGATTCTTCTTCTTCAGCCGACAGCTTGAGTTTGCATGAAGATAGTCGCAGGTTAGCTGAGGCTGAAGGCCCAATGATTCAAAGCCTACCCTCAGTTGGTCTCCTCAGTTGGTCTTCCTCAGTTAGTCTTCCCTCCTCCCCTCGTCGCGTCCCGCCTCGCCTGGCCTGAATTGTCCGTGTCCGCTCGGTGCAGTGCCTGGGCGATTTCCAGATGGAGTGGCAAAAGGCACGGGCAAAGGCCAGGGGGTAAGTGCGGGATGGGAAAAGAGCTACAGCCATGAGGGCGAGGGGCCGAAGAGTCAAGCAGAGCAGAGCAAGAAGAGAGAGATTGCTACCCGGGGCCTTCAATTATACTCTTTTCAACAACCCTTTTCTGCGCGCCAAATCAGGTTAGTTCTTTGTCTTAATCTTGGAGGGCTATTTTAAATAATGGTAGAAATCCATACTAACTGTTTTTAGATGGCCGGTAATCGCATCTACCGGCCCGATAATTGACTTGTTTTGCCATGAATGTTCCTTGATGGGCCTGTCCAGCCTCGATGGCTCTTTTAATCTGTTTCCGATTAAATATGTAAACTGCTTGATTGCCTTAACTATAGGCCTAACTGAATTTAGATTTGTCTCCAATTCAGTCTAATACATAATTCAAAGTCCTGTCTGGTATCAAAATACAAAGTCTCTCTTCACAGAAACTGCAGCTTTGGTTTCGATCCACAAGCTGTCTGCGTTGCAGAGTCCATTTTAAAATCTCACAGGCTTTCTGCCACGAGGCACGGACGCCATCTTGGGTACCCTTTTTGATTTTAAATGTCCACGCAGGGTCCCGTTTATTAACAACAAACTTCGGGGAAATGTAGAAATTTTGCAAATCTTACAGTAGGTTGGCAGGGCCTGTGTCGCCTTGATCGACCTCAGGGGGACTGGGGAGATCGTGACTCCGGGTGTGGACCCCCACAGGTGTAGAGCTGGCTTTATCTTGCTTGGTAGCTGGTGATTGTCCGGCGTCCTGGCTTCGTGTGGCCATCCCATGGGGAGCGCTCTGCTACCCGAGTTGATTCGGCAGAGTATCCGGCAGATCCCTTGATGTCCCGGGAAGGGCATCATCCTCAAGGGAGCGCAGAGTATCGGCATCATTAATATGGATCCCTCTATCGATGGGGTCCATGGGACCGGTTGGACAGGGAGCCAGATCTCAGAGTATAACGGTGGACTCCCAGCCATCAGGGTACAGCACGTGCGCGTATGTGGGATTAACGTCTGTTAGTTCCACCTCATCAACGAGGGGATCATTCTTGGAAGATCGAACGAGTCTTCGGAGCAGCACGGGGCTGGGAGCTGCCTACCATGATGGTAGGGACGTCCCATGAGTGGAGCGACGCTGGAATCCGAAGAATCGTTCGTGAGGAGTAACATTGGTGGACGTAGAAAGAAGAGACCTGATGGAATGCAACACGTCAGGGAGCACATGTTTCCCACTGCTGGTCTGGTAGGTTGCATGACCTCAGTGCAAGACGAACAGCATTCCAAATGATAGTGCTGTATCTCTCAACCTGTCCATTACCGATGGGATGATACAGTGTCATTTTACTTGTGGCAATTCCCCATTGGGAAAGATAACTTTAGAGTTTGCTTGACATGAAGGAGGCACCCCAATCAGAGTGGATGAAATTGGCTGTACCGCAAAGGGAACAGACCCGATCGAGGCATTTGATCACTGCAGAAGTAAGCATATTGGGACAGGGGAAAGCAAAGGGAAAGCGTGAATATTCGTCCACCATAGTAAGCAAGTAGGTGTTTCGCATTGAGGAAGGCAATGGCCCTTTAAAGTCAATGCTGAGTCACTGCATAGGCTGTATAGTGTGTATGAGCAAGCCATCCGATGGACGGAAGAATTGCGGTTTTAATTCCGCACAAATACTACAAGTGGAGTATGTTCATTTTGCGTCTTCTGTAGCAAATGGGAGATTTTTAGATCGCACAAAGTGCAACATTCGAGTAATGCCAGGATGGCATAAGTCAGTATGAAGATCCACAAGAGTCGAAGTTGACATAGAAGAGCCAGAATGCACGCGTGAGGGTATCCGGGGCCACATTGTCTTTGCTGGGTCGATAATGTATGGTGTAGCCAAAGGCGGCCAATTCCACCCTCCAGAGCTGTATTTTGTTATTTTTGATCTTAGTGTGTTTCCGGTTTTCCAGCATAAAGGCCACGGTGCGCTGATCGGTTATAAGCTTTGTAGGTGTGGTATCTTGAGGTGGCCATAGATGGAGATGGACACAGGTTAACGCCGTAACATGGTTTAATCAACACTTGCACATAAAAGCTTCTGCCATGAGGCAGCAAAAGCAAAGAGTACAACCAGTACAGACCAGACTTAACTCAGGAGACCAATTGCCACAGCACCACCTGGTGGATCAGGTTACTCATAACCTCCCAGGTTACTACAGTAGGGATCTCAAAATTCCCACATTCCCCAAAAGTTATAGATAAAGGGACCCTGTATGGACAAGTTATTAAAAAGGGTACCCAAAATGGCTTCTGAAACCTCGTGACCAAAACATACAGGATTTTAAAAGCAAGGCCCTGCAAAAGGCAGGCATTTTCAAAACCTGAAACGAAACCTAACATGCATGGATCTGTGAAAGACTTTGTGAAGCCAGACAGCTAGTTAAACACAGAATATGCAATACGATAGCAAATTCTTCATCTTGGAACAGATTAAGTCAGAATGGGTCTAATCTTGAGGCCATTAATGTTCTGCATACATAATCGGTAACAGCTCACAGTAGCTACCAAGCCAGGAAAAGGACAATTAAATTTCATAAATAACAAACAGCCAGGATATCGAAGCCATTAAACCAGGAGACAACCGCCCCAAAAGCCGTTAAAGTGGATGACCGTAATCACTTTGGACGAGCCCGCCAAAAGTTAGACAAAGGACTGACCTGATTTGGTGCGCAGATAAGGGAAGAAGAACTGGTTATAATTGTAGGCCCACCAGTAGCCACAGTCTCTTGCCTCTTGGTCTCTCTGCTCTCTCTGGCCTCTCGCCTCATTGCGGGCTCTCTTCTCCCTCCCCGCGCCGCTCGACAACAAGGATGCCCATTACTACACCGGGGGCCAAACGCGGGAGGAGAACGAGACCCGAATCGAAAACACACAGGACACACGGGGCCACGAACGGGCAGATGAGATGAGACGAGATGAGACGAGATGATAAAAATGTTAAAACCGATAACGGCAGAGAAGGGCAGCGGAAAAGACGCATTTGGGACGAGCGGGTACACACCACGGCCCAGTTATAAGCTGGGATTCAAAGCGTGGGTAGGAAGACCAATTGACAACATAAACCGCCAACCGAGCCCCAACTGCAACAAAACAGTCGGTGACCAAACCGCCACCAGAAGAAGAAAACCCATCGCCGCAAAGTACCCAACGAAGATGTTAATGGAGGAAAAGAAGGGTACGTCGCACGAACGACTCCATCGCCGCGCCCTGTGACCACGTGACGACAACGGACCCCAAAGGACAACAAGAGTGAACCCCAAAAACCACAACCGCTTTAATCAACAGGTTTCGAATTGGTGAGCATAAATCCCTGGCCCCTCATAGCTTAATCTAGTTAGGTATTGGGGGTGGGACAAGGGTAGGGGGATTTTAATGTGCTTGTTCCCTCAATGTGCCATGTGTTCCCCATTCCCAAATAAGCGTATTGATTTTATATGCCTGTAATTATCCTAGTAATTCTCAGTATTGTGACTTTGTTTTGCCGTTAATAAAAATTACGGTTTTCTTGCACCAAACCAGTTGTCTACTCTATTTTCTGTATCGCCGCCTGTACCTAAGTCCGGTGTCTAGAACTCAGTGATGTGGGAGTGATTCGAACTGCTCAGGGACAGTCAGGGGCAGAGCTGACTGGGTGCCCGCCAACCCCCTACAGAGTGAAATGGCGATGAGCGAAAAAATGACTCCATTTACATACTGTTTCGGTGATAGCCGTAGCCTCCTTCTTGACAGGAGGATAATGGAGCTCGCTACCCTGCAAAGTTCTGGATGGAAATGCAATGGGTCGACCACCTTGATTTAAGGTAGCTGAGATTGCCACCTCCGATGCATCGCACTCAACCGCGAAAGGGAAATTTTCATCGATGGAACGAAGCGTGGCTTTTTCCAGTTGTCGCTTGAGGAGGTTGAAAGCTGAAATAGCCATTGCCTCCAATGGAAATTACTTCGCGTGAAACAGGGGCTGGATCTTGTCAGAGAAGTGGGGTATCCACTTCGCATACTAGGCAAACATGCCGAGCGCCTGACGAAGAGAGCCGAGATTCGTAGGGGGAGGGAGCTCCTGAAGCGGACAAATTCACTCCGGATCCGGTTTGATGACAACATTGCCCACCCAGTAGCCAGGGATGTTGACTGATGGTACTGATTTCACAGATTTGGACTCATTTAAGGTGAGAATTTAAAAAAATTTCTGGAGGTTGGCATCATGCTCCTTCTGTTCATGACCAGCAATAGTGATATTATCCAGATATGGAAAAGTGTCCGTTAAGTTCTCCTGTTTGACTAGGATATCCATTGCCCATTGAAAGACGGCCACCCCATTGGTGACCCCAAATGGAAGGCGACAAAACTGATAAAGCCGACCATTGAACTCAAAGGCCGTATTCTTTTTGTCCGAGTCTTTTAACGGTACTTGATGGTATGCGCTCTTTAAGTCAAAAGTTGAAAATACCTTGTAGTTGGCAAGGTTATTGACCATGTCCTCGATGCGTGGTAGTGGGTAGGCATCCAAGTCGGTATACTGGTTAATAGTTTGCGAGTAATTGATGCAAAGACATTTCTTGTGTTGCTTCAGAGGATTTTTAACAACGACGACTTGAGCCCTCCAGGGAGATGAAAATGGCTCAATGATACCGTTAGCCAGAATGCGAGAGATCTCTGCCTCAATAAATGATAGATCAGCTTAGCTGAAACATCATGATTTAGTGACTATGGGCTTACATCGGGGGAAAGGTTGGCAAACAAGGAGGACTCATCGAGCGAATCCGCCAAAAGTGCACAAAACGGTACTTTGGCTATAGTAAGCTTCGGCTTTGACCCTCCAAACTCGAAAGCGAGCCTTTTGTATTGTTTCTGGAAATCCTGTCCCAGGAGCACATCACTGCAAAGGTTTTTGAGCACCTCGAGCTGGGTGGAGAAATAAGTGCGGCCATTGAGAATAAGGTCGACAAGACATAAGCCGGAAAAGTTGGTGGTCAGTGTCGTCAGAGCCATTGCAATTTCCCTGTCCGAGGGGTAAATATGCAGTTTTAACTTACTGGCAGCCCGCACACCAATGAAGCTGTCAGAGCTGCATTGTAGGGGTTTTGCAAAATTCCCCTATTTCCCTGAAGATTGAAAATATTGGTCCACATCGTGGACGAAGAATTGGGTGATGTGAATGCTCTACAATGTTTTAAAATGTGCCGAGAACTGCAAAAAGACTGTTCTGAGATGGAAAGAACGTGGACAACATGGGAGTCGTGGAGCTCTGTGGAAAATATTCACACACCCTGAGACAGTTCTTTTATTAATAAAATCATTCCCTGGAGTTTGGGCAATCACAAAAGGTTTTTAAATGGCCACAGAAAGCTTGGCCAAAAGGACAAAGAAGCAGCTCGAGTTGTCTGTGTGTATAAAGTGGGAGGATCTAGCAGTGGCTGAGTCAGACCTGTCAATCAAACCAGGGATTTAATGGGTTTAAATCACTCATCATTCTGGACAACAGAGCAGTTGTATTGCCTTTTGTTTCAGCCCAGGTAAACTCCGGATGTGGGCGGGAACATTTCGGCCCCACAGTGCAGACACACTAACCCAGTCCAACCACTTTGAGTTAGCCAATCACAGCTTTTCTCTTGTGATTTGGAACTTTTTGGGTGCAAATCTTCCAGACAGGCAAACAGCAGGGGGGAGGGGCTCACAAGGTATATATGATAGCTCCTGAGAAGCTATTGCTCTCTCTTTTACTTCCTGGGACCACAGGTGAGCCTCTCTCTCTCTCTCTCTCTCTCTCTCTCTCTCACTTCGCTGGACCACATGTGAGCAGAGTTTCTGACTCCTCAGCATAGCAACCTAGTAAGGAGTTGGGGGATGGCAATAAAGGGGATATTGCTATGATTGTTTAATCAACATTGTAGTCACTTACCCCTCGTTTTTACTGACTGCATTCCCCCATTTAAGCAATTTTACTGTAATTACTGTTTTCGTGTGGTATCGTTTGATATTTGATTACAGTTTCTTGTAGTTAATAAAACTTGATTTTTCTCTTATCCAAACCACGTGTCTGTTTTAATATCATTAATTATAAGTCCTGCAGTCAGAACTGGAAGGTGGGGTAGCGATTCGAAACCGCTGTTTTAAAATTGGTTTATTTGGAATTGGTCAGAGTGCAGGCAAAGGCTGCAAGACCAGGAGAATTACCTTAAACCAGTTAAAAGAAGCCCCCCTTACAAAATGGCGACCGCGGCAGGACTGCAGGAAGTTTTTGATTTGATAAGTGGTCTGGATCTGGAGAAAGTACCAGCTCTTGTTTCTCTCATTTTCAGTATGTGGGTAGCCCTGTGAATTTTAGCGGCAGTGTGTAGGCTGACCTATTGGGGTATAGGTGGCTGGTTTAGGAAGGATGAGATGGGGGAGCAGGAGGAGTTTAAAGAGGCCAAGCATCAGGGGTCCCAGTTTGAGAAATGCCAGGCATTTATAGAGCGCCTGGTGCAGGAAGTCACTGAGACCAGGGAAAGTGAGATGAGACTGCGGGAAGAGAATGCCCTCCTCAGCTGAGAAGTAAAAGAGCAGGAGGAAAGGTTTAGGGAAGTAAAGGCAGCCTATAAGCTGGCCTGCGCCCAAAGGTTTAGTGAAGCAGGTCATGGCCCCTGTAGGGCAGAGATAGAAAGCCTTAATGTGACTTTAAAGGTAGCAAGGGGAATGATTTGCCTGATCAGCCTGAAGGCAGGTCAGCTGGATGTTACTGGCAGCCCAGGTAAAACCATCCCAGAGGCAGCACCCAGAACGGTGCTGGATAGAGAGTTTGATAAACCTGGGGCTCCATATCAGAAAGAGTGGCGCCAGGAGGGGAGCCATCCCTCCCAGAACAAGGTCACTTGTTACAAGTGCGGGGAGGAGGGCCACTGGTGCAAGGATTGTAAAAGGCCTGGGAGAGATGATACAGCCAGGAACCCCGCAGCCCCAACTCAGAAGGCAGAGACAGACACAATCGAGTCTGTCCTGGAGACGTTAATATCTCTCATGAGGGCCAATCAGGGAAAGGGGGCAGCCATCAGTGCTGCTGCAGCCCCCTCACCAACCTCTGCCTCACCACAAGGACTGGAAAGAAAGGGGTCTAAAGTCAACCCCAACCAGGCAGCTGGGAGTGAGCCTGAGAATAGGAATCCTCAGCCCACAGTAGTACAAGTTCACAGGCAAGTGTGGTGGCTTGTGTGGGGGGAGGAGCCATTCCTGGGCAGAGTAAGCTGTTTAAGCCATTGAACAGGAAAGGAGAGTTCTGGGACCCCTGTAGAGCAGGCCCAGTAGCAGAAACCTGGGACAAGGGAGGCACAAAGGGGATAGTTTTGTCCCCAGACCAAAGGCAGGTCCAAGTCCAAAATTCCCCATTTAAAGCCACCCGGGTAAGAGAACATGAGTTCGCTTACCAAACAATTTCAAGTTCACAGCCTGTAAAGACAGGCTCTGTGGCTTGTTCTCAGGGAAAAGTTGTCCAACCCGCAAATTGGGACACTTCCCTACCCCAGTGGGACCCTAGTTTTGGCAAAAGTTCAAATTTGAAATGGTTAGGTAGCTTAGGAACAGAGAAACAGCAGCCTGCGATCAGAAATCTGCAGGCTGCTGCCACTCCATCCACTGAAACTACTCGTGAAGGCGCGGTTCCCCAGCACGTACCCCCAGCGGATCTTCTTTATTTTCTCACACAGGCGCAGTAGCGCGCCTGAGGGAAGTGGTTCCCCAACACTGGGCTCGCACAGGCGCAGTCGCGAGCTTGATGCCCTCAGCGGATCATCTCAACTTTTCCCGCACAGGCGCAGTTGAGTGCCTGAGGGAAAAGGTTCCCCAACACCGGGTTCGTGCAGGCGCAGTCGCGGACCCGGAACTCCGAGAGGCCCTTACTCTGTTTTCCCACGCAGACGCGGTCGCGCACCTGAGGGGAGAGTTTTGCCAACAGGAGGTTCACACAGGTGCAGTCGTGAACCCAAAACCCTCAGCGGCTCTTGCCCACAGTGAGGCCGAGCGTGCAGGTGCAGTCGGCCATTTAAAGATCCCTGCTGCTCAGTTTTTACGCGTAGGTGCACAGGCCTGCTTGGAAGACTCAGCGGTTCTTCCAACCCTTTTCAAACAAATTGTTCACACAGGCGCGGTTGCCTGCGAGACCCCAGCGGCCCCTCTTCTGTTTTCCCACGCAGGCGCGATTGCCTGTTTGAAGCCAGAGGCTTCACAGCCTCTGCTGTGGGACAAAGAGGAGGAGGTTTGCGCAGGTGCGGCCGCCTGCTTGAATACAGAGGCTTCACAGCCTCTGCCGAGGTACTCCGAAGAGGAAGTTCACGCAGGCGCAGTCGCCTGTTTAAAGGGACCAGCTTCCCAGCCAGCCTCTTGAATTGTTCCCCCGCCATGATGTGGGACCCGGGGGGGCAGGGATAGCAATTCCTCTTGCAGGGGGGCTGGTAACGGGTTTTGGACAAGGGGGAGAAGGTTTCCAGCCAGCTAGGGCTGCAACCCTGGCTCAGGGTCCTCCAGCCAAAGTTCCCCCCACTGAGACGCTCCTCAGAAGGTCTCAGCGGGCCCGCAAGCCCAAGAAAAGGTGGTCACCAGGGTACTTGATACAAAGAGCAATCTCCCAAACCGGGGAGAAGCCAAAGGGCAGAGGTCCCCAATCAACAGCCATAAGCTGCGGGGGACCAGAGACAGGAGGCAGTCCAGCTTCGCTGCAGCCAGCAGCAATCTGCGACAGTGCCAGAGATTAGCCTGATGTATCTGTAAGATGCCGACCGTACCACAGTTTTTCTCGAATTTTAGGGGAAAGGACGGTTTGGGGGATCAGTGGCAGATAGCTGTTAGGTAAATACAGGGGATGGTTGTTTGTGAGGGGGTCTGAAAATTTTGCTCACTCCTTCAAGTTGATACCACAAACAAGTTGGGAATATCAAAAGGCGGGAATGTAGGGGTTTCACAAAATTCCCCTATAGTTTTGTCATAGGGACGCATTCCCCAGGGGTGGGTGGTGATGGCCCGGGAAAGATTGTAAAAGGAGGGGGAGACCCAAGAGTCATGTGGGTGTGGTTGGGGGAGGGAGGAACTCACCCAAGGTCCCATGGGCAAAGAGGGTAAGTGTGGCTGGGAAGGATGAGTGGGTGGCCGGATCTGGGATCCAAGTTTGTGTGGGGCCAGGGAGAGCCGCCACACAGGCACCCATCATTTTCTGCAGCCAGTCGAGGGAAGACGGGAGGGGGAGGGACTGGGAGTCATGATCCCATACTCCCCGGTCTCGGCCTGTGCCAAGGTATTTTATACATGAGGGGTACCCTGCCTCCACAAAGGGACAAGGGAACGGTCCAGGGCTGGCGGAGCAGGCTGGTCTGTAAATCCATTCTGTCTGTTTTAAAGTTTAAGACGTTCAAAGGAGGGTGGAAGGTACATTTACTGCCCGGGCGGGAGGAGCAATACCCACTCGAATTTTGCGATCCATCATTGGCACATGATGGTCAGGGTTTATTTAAGCATGTTGTTTCAAATGTTTAATGATTTTTTTGTATTTTGTTTTATAGTTCCAAGTCGATCAGAGGCATTGGACCCTCTCCGTGCTTGGGATCATTTTGATTACATTGTGTAACTAAGATTGCAATATTTTGTAATAAGTTATAATGTGAAAAGTCATTGTAAATTTTGATTGCATTGTAATTTTACAAGCAAGTAGGGGTATGAGACCCCTTATTGTAAACTGATGTATCTGTAAGATGCCGACCGTACCACAGTTTTTCTCAAATTTTAGGGGAAAGGACAGTTTGGGGGATCAGTGGCAGATAGCTGTTAGGTAAATACAGGGGATGGTTGTTTGTGAGGGGGTCTGAAAATTTTGCTCACTCCTTTGAGTTGATACTGCAAGCAAGTTGGGAGTATCAAAAGGCGGGAATGTAGGGGTTTCACAAAATTCCCCTAATTCCCTGAAGATTGAAAATATTGGTCCACATCGTGGACGAAGAATTGGGTGATGTGACTGGTCTACAATGTTTTAAAATGTGCCTAGAACTGCAAAAAGACTGTTCTGAGATGGAAAGAACATGGACAACACAGGAGTCGTGGAGCACTGTGGAAAATATTCACACACCCTGAGACAGTACTTTTATTAATAAAATTGTTCCCTGGAGTTTGGGCAATCACAAAAGGTTTTAAAATGGCCACAGAAAGCTTGGCCAAAAGGACAAAGAAGCAGCTCGAGTTGTCTGTGTGTATAAAGTGGGAGGGTCTAGCAGTGGCTGAGTCAGACCTGTCAATCAAACCAGGGAGTTTCCCTTCGAAGCACTTGAAGTTGTTTATTTACTTAAGAGATTAGCCCACTTGAGAAAACCACAGGACAATCGATTTGAAACTGCTTCTGTTTACATAGCCATTCAAAGCATTCACAGACAATGATACATTGAAACTGTGGAACGGATTTTGATCTGCAACCGTTTAAGAACTGAATGGGTTTAAATCACTCATCATTCTGGACAACAGAGCAGTTGTATTGCCTTTTGTTTCAGCCCAGGTAAACTCCGGATGTGGGCGGGAACATTTCGGCCCCACAGTGCAGACACACTAACCCAGTCCAACCACTTTGAGTTAGCCAATCACAGCTTTTCTCTTGTGAATTGGAACTTTTTGGGTGCGAGTCTTCCAGACTGGCAAACAGCAGGGGAGGGGCTCACAAGGTATATATGTTAGCTCCTGAGAAGCTATCGCTCTGCCTTTTACTTCCTGGGACCACAGGTGAGCCTCTCTCCCTCTCTCTCTCTCTCACTTCGCTGGACCACATGTGAGCAGAGTTTCTGACTCCTCAGCATAGCAACCTAGTAAGGAGTTGGGGGTGGTAATTAAGGGGATATTGCTAAGATTGTTTAATCAACATTGTAGTCACTTACCCCTCATTTTTACCATCTGCATTCCCCCATTTAAGCAATTTTACTGTAATTACTGTGTTCGTGTGGTACAGTTTGATACTTGATTATAGTTTCTTGCAGTTAATAAAACTTAATTTTTCTCTCATCCAAACCACATGTCCGTTTTAATATCATTAATTATAAGTCCTGCAGTCAGAACTGGAAGGTGGGGTAGCGATTCGAAACCGCTGTTTTAAAATTGGTTTATTTGGAATTGGTCAGAGTGCAGGCAAAGGCTGCAAGACCAGGAGAATTACCTTAAACCAGTTAAAAGAAGCCCCCCCTTACACATGAGTCAATTAGTGCACTCAAAATGAGTCCATTTGCCGAAACCTTCGTGGCTGCATGGGACAGACTTTGGGGAAAACCGCTGTAATGGGAGGAGGACCAGTTTTACCCTTGACAGCTGTAGCCTTAGTAGTGGCTCTTGGGGGAGGAGCAGTTTTATAGATAGCAGCTGTAACCTTAGTAGTGGCTCTTGGGGGAGGAGCAGTTTTAGAGATAGTAGCTGCAAAACTAACAGGAGCCCTCGTCCGGTATACCTTAGAAAGGTGGCCTTTCTTACTAACAGAGGCTCTTGACTGGCGTACCTTAGAAAAGTGAGCTTTCTTACTGCAATGATTGCAGGTTGCATTACGAGCAGGACACAATTTCCTATGGTGGAACGCACCTCCACAGAAGAAACACTTCCTTCCAGATTGCCAAGCTGCCACTAGGGCAGAGTCATCATCAGTAAGGGCTTCTAGGGTAGGGTTGTCATCAGCTAGGTTAGAGTCTTCATCAGTGAGGACTTCCGCCTGAGGCCTATCGAAGGAGTCACTAAAAGTGATAGCAGCAGCCCATGCATGTGGTAACAGATAGGTATCTGCATTCCTCTTTGCTAAGTCCAGGGAACAGGCCTGGTCATAGGCAGCCTGTAACTCGAGGGTTTTATTCTCCAACAGACGCTGGCGCATGAAGGGAGACGCAATTCCGTGAATAAAAGAATCACAAATTATCTCCTCCGGGTACTGCTGAGCTGTGACAGCTTTAAAATTACAATCCTTGCTGAGCCTGCAAAGCTTTTGAAGGAATTCACCAAGTGATTCCCCGGGTTGTTGTTGAGTTGTGGCCAGTAGATGCGGAGCAAAAATTTTGTTTGGGGCCTTAACATGTAGTCGCTGTAATATTAGGATAGCGGAGTCATAGTCTACACAGTCTTCAATAAATCAAACACATGAGAAGATACATAATGGGCAAGTATCTCTAATTTATCAGGAACATTCTCACCACACACCCTGAGGAAGTTGCTGAAGGTACGATACCAGTGTTTCCATAACTTAGCAGTTGTAGCTGAATTTGGGTCCAGGTCAAGACGAGCGGTTCTGAGTAGTTTGTCCATGATGGATTGATTACTACGTCGGAGTTCCCTTCTACAGTTGAAGTCATCGCTGGCTGTTCCCGAAATCACTCAGAGCGTGGAGCCAATACACAGTTGATTAAATTGGCATAAGAAAACTAATAAGCACTGGGCCTGAGTATAAAACAAGGCTTTAATTAACTGTTTCACAACCATGAGTTCTAGTTACATCACTAGTTCCTGGTTACAAAAATGTCCTGAGCAAGCTGGGCCCACACCCGTGTATTTATACTTTCCTTGGACGGCGCCACCAGCTCGTTGCCCAGTGTTATCTCATGAGTCATTTTTACATGAATGGTAGGATTCATGACACAAACTTTAGAGGGTTGTATAGAGGTGGGGTCTGCACAAAGAGAGTCACTGGGCATGAGTGGGCTGCAGCCAGACCAGGGGGAAAGGGTAACACAGGTGCCAGCTCCCCGGAGGGCGAGGTCGCACATGAGTTCTGCTGCACAGGACTCAGATCAGGACATTTATGGGATGGCCTTCAGACATTGCATGTGTCTGCACTTGGTCGAGCACAATAAAAGGATTTTGCAGCAACCATATTTGGTGTCGGATTCGAATTGTCTTACACTATTGTTACAAAATGTGGTTCATGCTCCTTCTTCGCAACTTGTGCACCAGGGCTGAGGCAAGGTACAATTAGGCCCCTGACTAGACCAGGATACTAATCGAATAGTGCGCCAAGTGCCTGCACCAGTCTGGTGCTGCTGTATGTCCCAAGTTTTAACTCTAAGAAACAAATACCATTAGCAGCACAAGAACAGCAGCTGCAATTGATTGATGCTTTATTTCCCTGAGGTGCTGCACTAGGACATTGGTTTTGTGCTGGCTGTAATAATGTCCTTTCCTATCAGCTGGCCCACTGGTGTCTCGCATCTTAACATAACTCTAAGGACCAAGTGATCATATCCCTTGGTGTTTACAGAACAGGCAAAGTTAGCACGATGTTTTCATTTAGTGGCATGAGTTACTTTAAACTAACACGCATTAGATCCCTGTGTATATCATGAAGTGTTTCTGTGGGGGTGAATTTCCATGGAAGTTCTCCCACTCATCCATCGTAAGTTCGATGGAAGCCCCAGAACAACAGTGTAAATGATGTTTACGCTATATTTTCTGGGCTTATGACAGAAATTCAACTCTTATGAGTTTAACAAGATATATGTGCAGAAGTGTAGTGCATGAAAAGGAATATTTACATGCAATGATTTATGTGCAACATAATGGATGCCAACAAGTGTATAAGTCAAATTAATACTGCTATTGCATCCTTGTGGTGTTGGATCTCCTTTTTCAATTGATGTATCCTCATCTGCCTCTAGATACAGGATTTTATCAAGAGCTGGCAGCTGTGCATCATCCCCATTTAATTCTGGGACAGTAAAATGTCCTCCCTATGGCCATGCCCAGCCCTGATGTAGCAGCCTCCTACGATGGTGTAGGCCCTACTTCCAAGGGTTCAGAGGTATATTTCAGTGCCACCTGTGATGGGGTTGATGCTCATACAGGTCTTCTGCCAACCTGAGAACCAACTGGGAAACTGTTTTAAACCCACTTAACAAAGCCTGACATAGTGAGGGACTTCAGTTATGTGGAGGGATGAGAGAAGCTGGGATTGTTCTCCTTAGAGCAGAGAAGGTTAAGCGGAGATTTAATAGAGGTGTTCAAAATCATGTAGGGTTTTTATAGAGTAATAAGGAGAAACTGTTTCCACTGGCAGGAAGGTCGGTAACCAATGGACACAGATATAAGGTAACTGGCAAAAGAACCAAAGGGAAGATGAGGAGAATTAATTTGTGCAGCGAGTTGTTATGATCGGGAATGCACTGCCTGAAATGGCGGTGGAAGCAGATTCAATAGTAACTTTCGAAAGGGAATTCGATATATACATGAAGGGGAAAAAAATTGCAGGTCTATGGGGAAAGGGTAGGCGAGTGGGACTAATTGGATAGCTCTTTCAAAGAGCCGACGCAGGCACAATGGGCCGAATGCCTTCCTCCTGTGCTGTAAGATTCAGCGATTCTCCCGGTTATCCATTTTCTTCCCCCAAATATCATTTATTTTCATCAGAGGATTATTTCTTTCACTTACAGTAATACTGGCATCAATGATTTACATTCTGGCAAAGAGAGACTTCAGTTTATATTATAAGCTACAACAGTTGAAGTCTGCTGATAAGAGACAGTGAAACACTGGCTGCAAATGAAGCACTGTCAACTGTGGTGACTTAAAATCCATAACCAGTGATAGTGCAGCCAAAATGGAGCATAATTGAAGGCTTGCATCGAGGCCTGCAGAAAAATGACTGACACACCAGACAGATTGGTGTTATTGAAAATGTTAGAGCTTCCAATTGTAGATAACAGTCTGAAATAGCTCAAAAATAAATGAAACACAGAATAAAGCTATGGCCGAGAAAACACCAAACGTGATATAGGAGAGTATAAATGCTTGATGCAATTGTATGGCATATCTCTGGCCATCATTTTAAATGGAGACAATAACCAGTTATCTTAAACAGGTTAACATGTTAACAGGAGGCAGAGTAAGGTTATATATAGAATAGAAGAAATGATAGCAATGTAATGGATAGAATGACAGAAGGAAAATAGACCATTCATAAAGCAGGGTGGGATTGTTCTCTGTGGGGTTGTGTTTTTCCCACTATTAACTTGGGTGAAAGTCACTGGGGGTGAAATTGGTCTTCGGCAATGGGACAAAATGGGCGATAAGGAATTGGCCGCCCATTTTACACCCCGCCTGGTTTTCTTTTCCATTGAAGTTCAACGGGCTGCCGATTCGTTAGTGTCCGTTTTGTGCTGCCGTCAAAGACCAATTTCGCCCCCCACTTTCTCTCGATGTAAAATCTACTCTCGGTATTATTAATGCTAGGTTGCATTTCACGCTGTGAGTTAATTGAAAGCACTAAACATGACCTCCCAAATAGTTAAGCCAATAATCACGGGAGAATACGGATTAACTCCCGAGTGCTAAACGTGTGTCATTAAGGAACAATTTGAACTAGGCTTTAATTCCTCCTTTTAGTGAGATGGTTATTTAGTCACGACTCGGTCATATACATTTTACTAAGCATGGGATTATTATGATTTATTTTGTTACTCAAACACAATAGCACTGGCTGTGCAGCAATTAGAGAGGAATATTAGGATTTGCTACAGAGCTATGATTCTTCTAAAAACTAGCTGCAAGATTAAGTAGCGCACTTAAAAATGATATGGGTGGAAGTGTTACTTCATCCAGCCGTTTGGATGAATGGCTTTACACAAAGTAAGTTGGCTCCTGCATGTAGATATCAACTGGAGAAGAAGCATAGCAACTGAATTAACTGTCAAGACATAGAGTGCAAAGAACTGCCGTTCGTCTTGGAATATGTATAGACCGTGACAAAAAATGATTGAGGACTTCTATCACTGACTCTGATGAGAATCTGTTACATTACTGTTGTACTCTCAAGAAAATGTTATGCAAAATTAATAGAACAAGATAACTGCACCAATGTTAATGTTTGGCATTCTGTCGTACAGTAACATGTCATTACATAGAGGGACGCATGGTTGGGTAATGTGTGCACACAGACTAACAATAGCTTGCATTTATAGAGCCACAGCTCTATAAATGTGTCAGCTGTGGCTCAGTTGGTGGCACATTCATCTCTGAGTCAGAAGGTTGTGGGTTCACAGTCCCACTCCAGGGACTTGAGCACATAAAGCTAAGCTGACACTGCAGTACAGTGCTGAGGGAGTGCTGCACTGTTGCAGGTGCCATCTTTCAGATGAGACGTTAAACCAAGGCCCCACCTGCCCTCTCTCAGGTGGACGTAAAAGATCCTATGGCTCTATTTCAAAGAAGAGCAGGGGAGTTATCCCCGGTGTCCTGGGCAATACACATTTTCCTCTTGTTTGGCATTTGCAAGTGTTCGGCAGGACTAGATATTCAGAATCTCAGCAACTTTAATGCCCCATTCACCACCAGGCAGAAAACTGCAGTCTAAGTAAGGAGCAGCTTTTGCTAAAAGCAATTTAAGAGAACAGATTTGGTGTGTGTGTGTTTTAAATACCTAATAATATTTCCAACATTGTATGCATGTTGAATCTTTAATGATGCACTATGATCCATTATGAAGTAGTATAAATTACATTTGCCTAAACAGTTGCTTAGTTCAATATGTGCAATTAAGCCATTTGCATGAGTTTGTATTATTGTAGTGTTCTGAATGGTTGCTGGTGAAAAAATTGTAATTGTGATCATTTAGTGGAGAAAGTAAATTATATATTTCAGCTGGCAACAGTCAAGTCACCTTTCGCATGAACATCAATGAAACTGAACCCAGAGGATAAATGATTGCAGAATGAAACTGAAATTTGCAGTCTTTTGCATTTTTTAGCTATTGAGAAACTTCAGGGAAGGTTTCGACAATGGTAGTCCTGTTGAGATACTGCGGCAAACGTGGGAGTCGAGACAGAGCTATTGAAAACACAACTGCTTTATTCTGACCACATGGCAAACAGGAACTAGAAAAGCCCGCACATCCACTTAAATACTTCCCAGACAGGAAGTGCTCCCGGCAGCCTGTCCCTGCGGGAAACAAGTTGCTGGAGGAAAGGGCCCCCGGCTGGGGGCTTCTGCTTAGACTGTCTGTGCCGCCGTGAGCGGATTATGTCCAGTGGTGGCGTGTCGCCACAGAGCTCCCCCCAGAATCCGCTTAGGAGGAGTGGACGAGTCGTGACGGTGGTCTAATGGTTCTGCCGCAGCGGCTCTGAGTGGTCGCCGGTCTGGTTGGTTGGGTCGGGCGGTTCGCCGCCGGCTGTGCTGGCTTGCCGGGGGGACGGCCTCTGGCTGGAGGCTGGGCCACGGGGACCTGTTCCCCTGGTTCTGTGTGTGCTGGTTTGAGCCGGTCGATGGAGACTGTCTCGACCCTGTCGCCGAGTCGCAGCTTGAATACCTTGTCCCCGGTTTGTAGTACCTCGTACGGACCGTCGTACGGGGCTCGCAGGGGCCCGCGGTGCGCGTCGTGTCGCACGAAGACGAAGCGCGCCTGCTGTAAATTTGGCGGGACGTGAGGTGCGAGTTCGCCTTGTCGGTTGACCGGAAGTGGGGCGAACTGCTGAGCGGAAGAGAAAGAGTCGAGCCGCTGCTGTTCGACCGACCAAGACTTGGTAGGCTCTGGAAGGAATTCGCCTAGGACGCGCAGCGGTTGTCCGTAGACTAACTCCGCTGCCGAGGAGTGGAGGTCTTCCTTGACCACGGTGCGTAGGCCGAGTAGCACCCACGGTAGGCGGTCAGTCCAGGTACTGTCCTGCAGGCCGGCGCGGAGTGAGGCCTTGAGTGACCTGTGGAAGCGTTCACAAAGTCCGTTGGCCTGCGGGTGGTACGCCGTGGTGCGGTGGAGCGTCACCCCGAGGTTGCGTGCTGTGGCCGTCCAGAGTTCGGAGGTGAATTGGGCGCCTCTGTCGGAGGTTATGTCGGCCGGTACGCCGAACCTCGCAAACCAGGTGTTAGTGAATGCCCTGGCGATGTCGGCTGTGGTGGTGGAGGTCAGCGGCACTGCCTCAGGCCAGCGTGTGTAGCGGTCGACCATCGTGAGGAGATAAGTTTGGCCTTCCGATGGCGGCAGGGGACCGACGATGTCGGCGTGTACGTGGTCGAAGCGGCGGCTGGGTACCTCGAAGTCTCCCAGGGGTGCTTTGGTGTGCAGCTGTACCTTAGCCCATTGGCAGGCGAGGCAGGAGGTGGCCCAAGTCCGAACATCTCTGCTAAGGCCGCGCCAGACGAAGCGCTTGGAGAGGAGTTTGACGGATGCGCGGGAACCCGGGTGAGAGAGCCCGTGGAGCGCATCGAAGACGCGGCGGCGCCAGGTCTCAGGGACGACCGGCCTGGGTTGGTCGAGTGAGACGTCGCACGTGACTGCCGTGGCTTCAGGCCCGTGCGCGACCTTGGCTAGGCGTAGCCCTGGCAGGCTGGTAGCCGCCGAGAGGAGGTCTGGGTCCGTGAGCTGGGCCGCTGCTAGTTGTGCGTAGTCGACCGCGACGTGATTCGCACAGACGGCGGGACGGGAAAGGCAGTCGGCGACCACGTTGTCTCTACCGGAGACGTGCTGAATGTCCGTAGTAAACTCGGAGACGGCCGCGAGCTGGCGTTGCTGCCTAGCGGACCAGGGTTCGGTGTGCTTGGCCATCGCGTATGTGAGTGGCTTGTGGTCCACATACGCGGTGAAGGGGCGGCCTTCCAGGAGGAACCTGAAATGGCGGACCGACAGGTGGAGTGCGAGAAGCTCGCGGTCGAAAGTGGAGTATTTGACCTCCGGGGGGCGCAGTTGGCGGCTGTAGAAGGCAAGTGGCTGCCACGCGACATTGACCCACTGCTCGAACACGGCCCCGACCGCGTGGTTGGAGGCGTCAGTGGTGAGCGCGACCCGGGCATCGGCCCTCGGGTGCGCGAGCAGAGTGGCGTCGGCGAGCGCGTTTTTGGTGGCGTCGAAGGCGGCTGCCGTGTCAGTGGTCCAGGCTACGTCCATCTTGCCGGATTTTCCTCGGAGGGAGTCGTATAGGGGCTTCATAAGGGCTGCGGCTCTGGGGATGAACCTGTTGTAGAAGTTCACCATCCCGAGGAACTCCTGGAGGCCCTTGATGGTTGTGGGGCGGGGGAATTGCTGGACGGCCTGCACCTTGTTGGGCAGGGGGACGGCCCCAGCAGGGGTGATGTGGTGACCGAGAAAATCGATCTCGGTTAGGCTGAATTGGCACTTCGCCGGGCTGAGGATGAGCCCGTGCTGGGCTAGGCGCCCGAACAGGATGCGAAGGTGTTCGAGGTGTTCCTGTTTGGAGGAGCTGGCCACGAGAATGTCGTCTAGATAGACGAATAGGAAGTTCAGGTCCCGGAGGACTGAGTCCATAAGGCGCTGGAAATCCTGTGCTGCATTCTTGAGGCCGAAGGGCATCCTCAGGAACTCGAACAGGCCGAATGGGGTGATGACGGCCGTTTTGGGGATGTCCGCGGGGTGTACGGGGACTTGGTGGTAACCGCGCACCAGGTCGACTTTGGAAAAGACGGTTCGTCCGGCCAGTCGGGCCGAGAAGTCCTGGATGTGTGGCACCGGGTACCGATCGGGGGTGGTGGCGTCGTTGAGGCGGCGGTAGTCCCCGCAAGGGCGCCAGCCTCCGCCGGGCTTGGGGGCGATGTGGAGGGGCGAGGCCCAAGGGCTGCTGGAGCGGCGGATGATGCCGAGTTGTTCCATGTTGGTAAACTCGGCCCGCGCGATTTCCAGCTTGGCCGGGTTGAGTCTGCGGGCGTGGGCAGAAACTGGGGGGCCGGTGGTGGGGATATAGTGTTCCACACCGTGCTTGGCGGCTTTGGCCGAAAAGGTCGGGTTAGTGAGGGCGGGAAACTCAGCTAGGAGTGCCGAGTAGTCGTCCGTGGCTCTGGCGAGGCAGTAGGTCATCGGGCCGGCCGAACGGGCCGAGGTAAAGGCGCCGGGGATGGGGGCCATAGTGTTGATGTCGACGAGGCGGTGCCTCGGAATGTCGACAAGGAGGCCGTGGGCGCGTAGGAAGTCGGCGCCAATGAGTGGGCAGAGGACCTTGGCTGTCAGGAACTCCCAGCGGTAGCGGCGGCCCGCGAGGTCGAGCGTGACCATGCGGGTGCCATATGTGCGGATTTCAGAGCCGTTGGCTGCAGCCAGTGTGATACCCCGTGTGCTGCGTTGGATCTCGAGGGCGGAGGCGGGGGTGATGCTGTGCTGGGCCCCTGTGTCGCACAGAAATCGGCGGTTGGTTCTATCATCAGTGACGTACAGTAGGGGCTCCTTCTGCCCCGCGGCCATCGCGGGGGCCGGTGCGTGGGGGGGTTTGAAGGAACACGGTGGCGTGCAGCGTTGAGCCCTAGCGCCAAAACGGGTGTGGTAGTAGCAGTGACCCGGAGTGGTAGGGCGGTCGGGCCTAGCGGCCCGGGAAGACCGCGTGGTCGTTGCCGTGAGGTCGGGCGCGACGTCGCGAGCGGCCTGTGCAGAGAGCAGCCGGTCGGCCTTTTCAGCTATCTCATTCAGGTCCGTGGAGTCAGACTCCACAAGGAGCGGGCGGATGCTGGCGGGGAGCTGCCGAATGAAAAGCGTGCGAAAAAGGGCGCCGGGATTTTTGTCGTCGGAGAGGGACAGCATGTGGGAAAGCAGGTCTGATGGTGAAGCGTCACCAAGGCCGGGGAGGTCCAGGAGTTGGCAGTGGCGCTGGTAAGAGGACGTTTGAAATTTTTTAAGTAGCGCAGCCTTCAGATGCTCGTACTTGCCCTCCGTTGGTGGATTCTGTAGCGCTGCCCAAACCTTGGGGACTGTAGCGTAGGTGAGCGAGGCGACGAGGTAGTCGTACTTCGTGGCGTCGACTGTAATGCCTTTCAACCGGAATCTGGACTCAGCTTGAACGAACCAGGCTTCGGCGAGGTTCTCCCAAAAGTCAGGTAATTTAACCGTGACTACGTTTGTATCCGCCATGCTAGCTTAGGATTCGTCCTGAGCGTCGGGGTCACCAGTGTTGAGATACCGCGGCAAACGTGGGAGTCGAGACAGAGCTATTGAAAACACAACTGCTTTATTCTGACCACATGGCAAACAGGAACTAGAAAAGCCCGCACATCCACTTAAATACTTCCCAGACAGGAAGTGCTCCCGGCAGCCTGTCCCTGCGGGAAACAAGTTGCTGGAGGAAAGGGCCCCCGGCTGGGGACTTCTGCTTAGACTGTCTGTGCCGCCGTGAGCGGATTATGTCCAGTGGTGGCGTGTCGCCACAGTCCAACCCTTTTAATGGTTTGGCAGCCAGAAAGAGCATGTTACATATTTGCTTTGCTTCACTTGAAGAAGTGCACAATAGGAAGGCATGAAGACTATAGAACTGGAGACACGATAATGATGTGTAGCCAGGTCATGAGCAGACCTCCTTGGCAGATGTGATCCATTTAAATGGCTCTTACTGACTGGGGAAATTTTGCCCGTTTCTCAGGTGCACTTGGATAGTTTGTGATTTGATTTTTCCTTTGGGGTGTTGCATTTCGAACTGCCAGAGTGAGGGAATCTCTAGTCGCCAGCTCATTGACAACCACTATCGACAGAAAGCAAGGGTTTCTCTATGGGGATTCCCCTGTTTGCTGTCTTGGTGTTGATAAAGGTGGAAATCAGAAAGGGGTAAAGGCGAGTGAGGCAGCATCTAAAAAACAGGGACAATCCACAATATCCCCCACAATGAGTATACAGGCTCCACAGATCGTGAGGTCCTGAGTAAGAAGCTCTGAATTTGTCACCTTTCCTGCACTAAAGGAACCCTGGATGAGTTCTGTACAATGACAAAAAGCCCGAATCAAGTAACAAAATAGCTCTGTTTGTGGCTGTCAAAGTCAGCCCAGCTATCAACCTTTATGTTATACGCATCTTCTAAACTATATCAAATCCTATAGGTCCATGCCAAATTTGTGGGGAGTCATAACAGTACATTTGTCATGAGGAACTCCAGCCACCCATCTCTATTCTGGGAAGACAGTCAAGTGTCAAGGTAGCTCTTGGGAGACAAGATGTCCATGGCTCATGACCACACTTTAATTGCAACAATGAGCCCTATGCATCCATCACCAGTGGTAGTAGAGAACAATTGCGGTTCACACAGTGTCAGGAGGATCAGTACTTGGAGAACTCTTCCCTTTCGGCTATTAGGGATAATCAAAGGGAAAATATTAATGGAACATTCTCCCCGAATTAAAGTAGTACCCTGAGCAGTATTCCTTTGCAACATCTCCCAACCTTCCTGCCAACTCCTATCATTCTGGACATAAACATCTGCCTTGTAGAATTCACAAAATTAATATTGTACTATAAGGGTCCTCTGGCAGAAGAGGCCGTGATTTTTAAAAGACTGTTTTAAAAGAAGCCCAGAAAAGGGACACATAAAATGGCTGCCAGACCCTGTGACCGACTTATTGGGACACTTTAAAATGGTTCCTGCAGTCCCCAGACAGCCTTTGTGGATTCAACCCACAGTAAGTTCTGGAAGCTGTTTCTGAGAAAACGAAACCAGAATTTAACACATACATAAAGATTGGATGCAGATCCAGTCAGATCGGCCTGTGATAAAGGCCATCTAAATGTTTACCCAGACAAAGGGAAACAGTTCCATATTCATAAAGAACGCATCAATGACCCGTTAAAGATATCAAGAAAACATTAACACATTAACAATGTTATGTCCGTGTATCTTAATATTGTGCCCTTCAATAATCAGACAACAGACTGCAGGGAACGATTCAACAGGTGTTTACTGAATGAGGGTTACTCTAGAACTAACTGTACAGATCACTACTCAGGGTTTATATACAGGTGTGTTCACTGCCGGTACTACAGTATACAGGAGCTGTAAAAAGTAGTTCTCCCCCTTAAGGTACATATACATTACATACATTAAAATTCCTCCCCTTTTAGATTAACAGTACCATAATACTCATTTAACCATTAACATTTTTAATATACAATGTTATATGAAAATAATCCATTCATATATTCAGTCTCTGGGGAGGCTTCCTGATTCTTTCTGGATAACGCCTTTCCCGAGTGTCTCGCTCTTGGTGCGGAGGCAATTCTAGCACCCTGTCGTCAGTTGATTCATCAGCTTCCAATGCTATTGTTTCTGAGGTAGATGTGACCTGTAGGCCGGGTTCCTCACCAGGTACGTATGGCCGAGACATGGGGTTGACTCGTTCCTGTGACTCTAGGATCTGGTCAGCATTGCATCTCACAATGTTCTCCCCAACATCCACTGTGTACATTAATGGCCCCTGCCGTGTGCATATTGTTCCTGGTTGCCATTTCTCTGTTCGGTAGTCGCGGGCCAAGACTGGTTGCCCTACATTGAAGCTCCTTGTCGGCTTCTCATTGATGTGCTGGAATTGCTTACTCTCAACATCTCTTCGTACATTTGGTCTGAGCAAATCCAGACGAGGCCTCAACCTTCGGTTAAAGAACATCATGGCCGGGGCCTGGTTGGTGACTGCATGTGTCGCATTTCTGTAGGCTAACAGGAAATTGTCCACCTTATGCTGCAGTGGAATGTTGTCATCGCACATGGCCTTTACTGCTTTTTTAAAGGTTTGTACGAACCTCTCAGCCAATCCATTTGTGGCTGGATGATACGGGGCGGATGTGTAATGCCTTACCCCATTCCTTTTCATAAATCTTCAAAACTCTTCGGACACAAACTGTGGTCCGTTATCAGAGCAAATCTGCTCTGGCAAGCCGTTCCTGGCAAAAACGGTCCGTAGGACTGCAATAGTTTTCTCTGTGGTGGTGGAGGATATTTTGATCACCTCAGGCCATTTCAAGTGCGCATCCACGGCTATTAAAAACATTGAGTCCATGAATAGACCAGCAAAATCAATATGCACCCGTTGCCATGGAGATGAGGGCCACTCCCATGGGTGTAGAGGGGCATGTGGTGGTGCATTTTGGACCTTCTGGCATCCTGAGCAGCTCTTTGTCAGGTCCTTGATTAGCTGATCGATCCCCGGCCACCACACATAAGCCCTAGCAAGGCTTTTCATTTTCACCCCTCCCAGATGACCTTCGTGAAGCTCATTGAGCACTCTCTCCCTTAACTTGGGTGGAATTACCACTCGGGATCCACACATCAAGGTCCCCTGGCATACTGACAGCTGTTCTCTTCTGGATGAAAATGCTGGCAACAGTGAGTCGCCATGTGCTGGCCATCCCTTCACCGTCAAATCATATACCCGAGACAGTGTCGGGTCATTTCGGGTCTCCTTCTCTATACCAGCGTTAGTTACTGGCAAGCATTCAATTATAGTCGAATGAAATATTTTGACAGGATCCACTGCTGGTTCTTCCTCCGCACTAGGCAGTGGCAGGCGCAATAGCCCATCAGCATTTCCATGCTGTTTCGTGCCCTTATACTCGATTTCATATTGGTGCACCCCTAGAAAAAGGGACCATCTTTGTAGCCATTGCGCAGTCATCACCGGAACGCCCATGTTTGGATTAAAGATGGAGACAAGTGGTTGGTGGTCAGTCAGCAAGGTGAACTTCTGCCCGTGCAGATAGTGATTGAACTTATTCACTCCCCACACTAGGCTGAGGGCCTCCCTGTCAATCTGTGTAGTTACGCTCGGCTGAGGTTAGTGATCGTGACGCAAAGGCCATTGGCCTCTCTGAGCCGTCTGAGAATTTGTGCGACAGCACCGCTCCAATGCCGTAGGGTGACGCATCACATGCCAACCGAATTGGTAATGCCGGGTTGTAATGGGCCAATACCTCTTTCGATGTGATTAGTGTTTTGCTCTTCTGGAAAGCTCTTCTACGTTTGTCACTCCACTTCCATGGCACCTCAGTTTGCAGTAGGGTGTTCAGTGGGTGTAGTATTGTAGACAAATTTGGCAAGAACTTATGGTAGTAGTTTACCAGCCCGAGGAACGACCTCAGTTGTGACACATTTTCCGGTGCTGGAGCCTTGACTACTGCCTCAATCTTCTCTGGGGACTTATGTAATCCCTCTTTATCGATAACGTGACCACAATACGAGATCTGTTTTCTAAAAAACTCGCATTTGGGGTGGTTAGCTCGGAGCCCATATTCCTGCAATCTAGTGAGCACCTGCTCCAGGTTGGCAAGGTGATCACTGTCATTTTCGCCCGTGACCAGGATGTCGTCCAAATAACACTGGGTCCCTGGGATCCCTTGCAGGACTTGTCCCATTGCCCTCTGCCAAATAGCCGGAGCTGATGCTTCCCCGAATACCAGCCAGTTGTATTGGTAGAGACCTTTATGGGTGTTGATTGTGAGGTATTTTTTTGATGCTTCTTCTACCTCCATTTGCAGATACGCCTGGGCCAGATCAATCTTAGTGAAGCATTTCCCTCCAGATAGCGAGGCGAAAATATCTTCAATCTGCGGACGTGGATATTGTACGGTGTGAAGGATCGGGTTCACTGTTACCTTAAAGTCCCCACAGATGCGAACCTTCCTTGGTTCCCCAGGCGTGCTGCTCAACGACTTTTTCATCACAGGGATGATGGGTGTAGCCCACTCGCTCCAGTCTACCTTGGACAGTACACCTGAACGTTTCAGACTCTCCAGCTCTGCTTCGACGGCTGGGCGGATCGCATAAGGTACCGGTCTGGCCTTTAAAAATGTTGGGCTTGCGTTTTCTTCAATTTTAATCATCGCTGTTGTAAGAATTCGCAATAATTTGCAGTTCTGAAGATTCATTTTTTTTTTTGATTAAAGAATCCCTGGGCGATGTGCTTTTAAATTTCCAGGGATAAAAATGGCTGTCACCACATGGCCGAAGACAAAGGACAATGGTTTGTTTACAAAGCAATTGAATGCTATTAGCATTTGTTTGTATATCGAGTGGATACATCTAAACTGCAGAAGAGACTTTTGTACCTTGAATGGGAAACGTTTAACATTTGAATGGGTTTTAAATCACCCAGCACTGGACAATAGAGCAGTTGTATCTCCCTTTTGTTTCAGCCCAGGGAGCTCCGGAAGGCACATTAACCCAGTCTAACCACTGTGAGTTAGCTAATCACAGCTTTCTCTTGTGTATTGGACCCTTTTGGGTGGGGAATTTTGCACACAGCCCTTGCAAGGCAGAACGGCAGGGGCTCACCAGGTATAAAGATAGCGGCTGAGAAGCTATCTCTCTCTCTCACTTCGCTGGACCACAGGTGAGCAGAGTGTTCTGACTCCTCAGCAAAGCAACCTAGTTAAGGAGTTTGGGGTGGTGATTTAAGGGAATTGCTAAGATTGTTTAAATAACATTGTAGCCATTGTATCCCTCGTTTTCGCCGTCTGCAATCCCCTGTTATATAGTTTTACAATTTTACTGTGTTCGTGTGGGATAGTTTGATATTTTGATTATAGTTTCTTTTAGTTAATAAAACTTGATTTTTTTCTCTCATCCAAACTACGTGCCTGTTTTAATATCAATAATTATAAGCCCTGCAGTCAGAACTGGAAGGTGGGGTAGCGATTCGAAACCGCTGTTTTAAAATTGGTTTTATTTGTAAATTGGTCTGAGTGCAGGCAAAGGCTGCAAGACCAGGAAAAAGAAGCCCCAAACCCTTACACTGTCATGCCTTTTAGTGTTCCGAGTCCTTGCTGGAACACTTCTTTCACGTCAGTTAGGATCTTTGACAGTCGCCCAGGTGTGATGTCGTCAATCTTTTTGTCAACCACAGTCAGTGCCTGTATGGAATGCCAATCTAGCTGTATCTTCCGGATCCATTCACGTCCTAGTAGTGGTGGTCCTCCATCTGGCAATACATATAGGTCCATTTTTGGTGTTTCCTTGCCTTTATATATAACGTTCACCCTTATTTTTCCTTTGGGGTAGACTTTTTGCCCCGTTACATCTTCAAGACTATCTTTGTATCTCTCAAGGGTATATGTGAGTATAGCCGCTTGTAGTCCCTTCAGTTTATGACTGTTAGGGCTGATCCTGTGTCCAATTCCATTTTCACTTGGACTCCTGCTATCTTGAGCGTGACCCAGATAGTTTGGTGATCCTCCGTTTTGATCACATTATGTAGTTTCAGAAAACCCAGCTCCTTGCATCCGGAGTCTGCATCACTCTTCTGTTTGTCTGAACTACTCTCCGTCACCTTATGTACCTTCTTGTACTTCTCCTGTGGAGATTTCTTGCCGCTGGTTTTCTTTCCCGACCTGCAGACTCTTGCTATGTGCCCTACTTTTCCACACTGTCTGCACACTTTGTCCTTGAACCAGCAATCATTATGGTCGTGTGTTGTTCTGCCGCAGCGATAGCAATTCACTGTTCCATATGACATTTCATTTGTGCCATATTCTTGCAGTCTCCGTTGTATCTCTGCAGCATCCCGTGCTGCTGCTTCGTGTGATACTGCAATGCTGAAAGCCTTGTCCAGCGTAAGATCCTTTTCTGACAGAAGCCGTTTCTGGGTTCCTTCACTTTGAAGCCCACACACAAACTTGTCCCTTAAAGTATCTGCTAGTACCGTTCCAAACTGGCAGTGTTTTGATAGCTTGCGCAGTTCTGTTAAATACTCAGCATTACTTTCATCTTTATGCTGGTTCCTTTTGTGAAACTTATATCTTTCTGCTATCAGCAGCGGTGTGGGGTTTAAGTGGTCCTGTAGGATTGACACTATGGGCTGGATTTTCCTAAGCCCCTGGAGTCGGGTTGGAGGCATGCGGGCGATAAAAATCGGAGATCCGGGGGTCCCGACCCCATCCCGCCTCCAACCCGCCTCCATGTCAATTTCATCGGAGTCGGGTTGCCGACAAGTCACAGAAATCACAGAAACCCCACAGTGCAGATAGAGGCCATTTCGGCCCATCGAGCCTGCACCGACACATATCCCACCCGATTCCCGTAACCCCTACACCAACACATATCCCACCCTATCCTTGTAACCCCACATATTTTAATCCCCCTAACACTAAGGGTCAATTTATCATAGCCAATCAACCTAACCTGCACATCTTTGGACTGTGGGAGGAAACCGGAGCACCCGGAGAAAACCCACGCAAACACGGGGAGAATGTGCAAACTCCACACAGACAGTCACCCGAGGCCGGATTCGAACCCGGGTCCCTGGCGCTGTGAGGCAACAGTGCTAACCACTATGCCACCGTGCTGGAACCCGACTCCCAGAGGCGGGAAGGTATTAAAGGCAATTAAACTGCCTGTTAACACGTAGTTAACAGGTAGTTTTTTGCCTATTCGCGATTTTTATTTTGGTTTCTGGGCTTCCCGACAGCTCCAAACCACGAAAAGTTTTTGAGGCGGGACGTGGGTCTGAGGTCTTGGAGGGATCGAGATGCCCAGTGTTCAGGTGAGTGAGGGGTGCAGGAGTGCACAGGTAAGTGTTTTGCAAGTGTTTAAAGTGTGTAAATAAGTTTAACTTACTTTTACTTAACTTTACAGGAGTCCTGCATTCCGGTGTCGGGAGTCGGCTGCAAGAACCACAGAAGCTCCGATTTAAAAAAAAAAATCAGCTTCTTGGTTTCTGCAGCAAAATGATTTTAAAGTTATCCTGAGAAAGGACTGAGGCTGAATTAGCAGTTTTTCAGTGCTTGACAGCTTCAAACAGCTGTTAAACACTGATATTTCATCTGCCAAAAGCTTTTGACAGATGAAATGTCAACCTCTGATGTCACCTGTTGCCGGGTGGCCCTTAATTGGCCTGCTGAGCCCACAGGGCGGGCTCAACAAGGTCAATCAGAGGAAAATCCAGTGGGTTAGCCACATCTCCATGGAGGCGGGACAACAAGCCCGAATGTGGGTTTCCCACCGCCAACCCGCCCCCGTAGCAAAATCCAGCCCTATCTTTTCAAAATCCTTTTCTACTGGCTTCTCTGGTGTTACTAGGTTTCGTAGTAAGCCGTACATTTTTGCACCCATTGAATTCAACAATACCAGTGCTTTCTTGTCATCTGGCACTTCATTCGCCTTGCAGTATATTTCTATGCATTCGACATATGTTGTCCAATCTTCGACTTCATTGTCGAACGCTGTGATACTGCCACTTTTCGGCATTTTTGGGTGTGGTTAGACTGGCTTAAAATGGCGTCTCCCACGCTTCCCTTTCTTCCCCGCTGCGGCTTAAAATGGCGTCTCCCGCGCTGCTGCCAACGCCGCTCTCGGCGGTCCTCGTGGCAATGGCAGTGCCTCGCATTTTCCTGCGCGCCTCTCTCCCCCATTGATGCTGCTCGGCCCTTGAACACCGGCTGCGCTCTGCTCTCTCTCGTCTCTCTCCCCCGTTGACGCTGCTTGGCCCTTGAACACTGGCTGCGCCCTGTGCGCTCTGCCCTCTCTCTCTCCCCCGTCGACGCTGCTCGGCCTTGAACACCGGCTGCACTCTGCTCTCGCTCGTCTCTCTCTCCCGTTGACGCCGCTCGGTCCTGAACACCGGCTGCGCCCTGTGCGCTCTGCCCTCTCTCTCTCCCTCGTCGACGCTTCTCAGCCTTTTTCTGTGCCTCTCGGTTGGGCTCTAGCCTGCTGTTGTCCGGGAAGGGCCTGCGCAGTACCTGTTGCCAGCCCGTTTCGCTGGGCCACCGTGACTGGAAAGCCAAGCCTGGCTCTCGACAGCCTCCCCTGCGATGCTCAAATCTCCGCTGGATGACTGGGCGGTTGCCCGTGGTCGACGCCCGTGCTTCTGGACTCGACCTTCTTCCACTGTTCTCCAGGAGCGAATCCCTGGGAGGTGATGTGGAGTTGCAGGTAGGTTCGAACTTGCTCGTCGCCACTGTTAGATCCGTGTATCTTAATGTTGTGTCCTTCAATAATCAGACAACAGACTGCAGAGAACAATTCAACAGGTGTTTACTGAATGAGGATTACTCTAGAACTAACTATACAGATCACCACTCAGGGTTTATATACAGGTGTGGTCACTGCCGGTACTACAGTATACAGGAGCTGTAAAAAGTAGTTCTCTCCCTTAAAGGTACATACATTACAACCACAACTAAAGCAAAACACTGCGGATGCTGGAAATCTGAAATAAAAACAGAAAATGTTGGAAATGCTCAGCAGTTCAGGCAGCATCTGTGGGGAGAGAAACAGAGTTAATGGGGTCGATTTTAACTCAGGTGTGGGCAATTGTCGTGTTCCCCAAATTTCATGATTCCCCCACGAATCTAAACGGAATTGTGAGATTGATGCAATTTTAACTCAATTGGCCAATATATTTCCAACGTGTGGGAAGCCTCTGCAAATGGGTTTTTCATGACCCCTTCGATGACGGCATCATTGCTGCTGCATTTAATGTCCACAGCAAGCCTTGATTCCTCTGCAGGCTTCTAAGCTTTCCCCTGTAGGGGGTGGTGTGTGGCGCGTGCGCCCAGTCAGTTATGCCCTTGGCTGCCTGTGAGCGGTTCGAATCGCTCCCACCCCCCTGGGTTCTAGACACCGGACTTAGGTATAGGCGGCGATACAGAAAATCGAGTAGACAAGTGGTTTGGTGTAAGAAAAACCAAGATTTTATTAAAAACAGAAATAAAAACACAGTCTGATGAGAAATTACTGATAAAAATTACAGGCATAAACAACAACAATACTTATACATGGAATGGGGAACACACGGCACATCGAGGGAAAACAACTACATTAACAATCCCCTTATCCATATCCCACCCCTATACCTAACTAGATTAAGCTATGAGGGGCCAGGAATCCATGCTCACCAAATCCAAGCCTGTTGCTTTAACAGTTGCAAGTTTGAGGTTTGGGCTTCTGTCCTTTGGGGTACTCCGTCGCCACGTGGTCTCAGGGCGCAGTGCTGGAGCTGTTGCTGCAACACACCTTTCTTCTCCTCAGCTACCGTCGTCGTCTCGTCGCGATGGGTTCTCTTCTTCTTCTCCCTCGGGCGGTCGTCGGCGGTAACATTACGGCCGTAGATCGGTTGGCGGTTTTCACTGCTTACAAGATTTTCCTACTCATTCTTGGAACGCCGGTATATTCATTATGGCATGGACACCTGCGTTTAATGCCAGCTTAATAGCAGTTTTTAACTAGCCAACTTATTCTCACTGTCCATATATTTTCTTCCCCAAGCGCCAGCTTATAACTAGGCACTCGGTCTTTATCAATGCGTCTTCTGCTGCCCTTCTATGCTCTTGTTGGGTCTTTACCTTTTTCTTCATCTCGTTTCGTTTCGTGGCCCGTGTGTCCTGTATGACTTTGGACTCAGGTCTCGTTCCCCTCCCGCGCTTGGTATGGATGTCCTTGGTTGCAACTTAATGCGGGGAGCAAGAAGAGAACCCGCCACGAGGCCAGGGCACGAGTACGGGCGGCAGCAGCCCAAGACCAGACAAGAGGCCAGAGTCAAGAGAGGGGAGCAAGGGAGCACAGTTGCTACTGAGGGCCTACAATTATACCCGTTTCTTCAACTCCTTATCTGCACGCCAAATCAGGTCAGTCCATTATTTGATTTTTGGCGGGCTGTTTTAAATGATTATACCAATCTAAGTTAACTGGTTTTAGATGGCCGTTTATCGCACCTGATGGCCCGATGTCCGGGCTGCATTGTCATTAATGCATTTTAATCTGCCTGTGCAGCCTTGATGGCTTCCTTAAGCTGGTTCCGATTATTTATGCGGACAAACTAATGACCTTATGCTTAGGCCTAACTGGGTTGATCTGTTTTGATCTGACCCTTCAAACACAAAAGTCCTTTTCACAGAAATGCATTTTAAGTTTCGATTTCCCAAAGCTGCCTGTTCTGTGCTGCAGAGTCCAAGCTTGTAAAATCTTACAGGCTTTTGGTCACGAGGTGCGGACACCATCTTTTGGGTACCCTTATTAAATTGTCCATACAGGGTCCCTTTTATTAATAACCTTGGGGGAATGTGGGAATTTTGACAACCTTACACTCCCTCCTGTGATAATAAAACTTGCTTGAAGTATCATCCTTACAAGGTGAGCAAAACTTTCTGACCCTCCATAGTCAACCTTCCCCTGTAATTACCTATCTAACATACCCATGACGCATGCACTGACTGGGGATTACCTCTGGGGAATTATTTGATTTTTAATTTAATTTCTGTGCAAGCAGCAGCTGTCAGTTTGCACCTCAAAACTGTCAATGCACTCCACGTCCTTGACACCTGATGTTCACGCAAGGAATCTAATAGTTTCAGGCATTATTCTGTTTGTTATAAAATAATCTGCAGTGGTTGCCAGGAAATCCTTTGTGTAGTATATACAATCTTATATTATTTCACATAAATAATTCTAAAAGATATATAAACCACAAAGGCCGGAATTTTCATGCTGCCGTGCGTAAAGGATTGGAGGCGGGTCAAGAGTAAAATTCAGAATGAATCGGTGCGCGTCGGGAAACCTGACATCATCTCGCCTCCTTGTGCCTTTAAATCGGGCACATTTGCCAGCACGGCATGGACTCGAATGGCAGAGGCGGGCGACCTAATTTAGATCATTGTTACCTTGTTGTCAGACCCTTAACCATATTTTTAACCATGCCTTTTGAATTTCACTGCATGACCAAAGGAATCACGCAGCTCGGGAACCACGTCTGTCAAGCTAAGGCGGAAGTTCAGTGGCCATTGATCAAGGTCATTACTGCAGAGGTAATCAAAGCAATATATAATGTAAACAGCAACAAATGCCAAGCATAGCATTCAAGGTGTAATTTAATTTTGGTGTTTAGATCATCTATGTAATCAACTCTAACGCAGCTAGATTGGATTAGTGCCTTTGCATTCAATCACAGGTAGTCATTACCCCTCACCCCCACCACGTGAAATATCTATTTCTGATTCACTAATTACACTAAGGGGCAGTCTGCAGTATTTGCTGGGCCTCCCACTTGATCCCTGTATGATATATCGAACACAGGGCATTAGACAGAGCTAGCATACTTCTGCTGGATGTGGGAAGCATCCTGAAGAGGTACAGGCATATCTAATCAGTGTAATAATGTCATACATCCATTTTTCCATTATTATCGCCTCAAGTGTCAGCCGTGGCTCAGTGGGTAGCACACTCGCCTCTAAGTCAGAAGGTCCAAGTCCCACTTCAGAGACTTGAGCACATAAATCTAGGCTGACACTCCAGTGCAGTACTGAGGGAGTGCTGCACTGTCGGAGGTGCCATCTTAAGGATGAGATGTTAAATCGAGGCCCCCTCTGCTCTCTCAGGTGGACATAAAAGATCCCATGGCACCATTTTAAAGAAGAGCAGGGGAGTTATCCCAGGTCTCCTGGCCAATATTTATCCCTCAATCAACATCACTAAAAACAGATTATCAGGTCATTATCACATTGCTGTTCATTGGAACTTGCTTTGTACAAATTGGCTGCCGTGTTTCCTACATTACAACACTACTAAAGTACTTCATTGGTTGTAAAGCACTTTGGGACATCCTGAGGTCGTGAAAGGTGCTATATAAATGCAAGTCATTCTTTTCTTTCAATAATACGGTACATGACGCATGCCTGTCAAGATCAGGCATCCAATGTAGCTAGGCACTACAGAAAAAACAAGTTTGTTTAAAGAGCCAGTGCAGATACTTTTAAAAAGCCTTGTTAAATTTGAGGCTCTGAAAGTTCCTTGGGGCCATTTGTTGGAAACTCCGCCTGCTGATCCTTTCCTGCCGTAAATCAGCTGATTGGATACCCACTAACATTGGCTGAGTGCAACTCCTGTGTAACATAGCATTGGTGGTTGGACATTTAGGCCGCAATTTTACCATTGGTGGTGGGTTGGAGTCGGGTTGCCTGGTCGGCGGGTTCTGGTTCCTCTGTCAGTTTAATCCACTCTGCATTAACTATTATCCCTTAACTGGGCTTAATAAGCCCATCGTGCGCGCTACCCGGCCCAATCAGTGGGTTCAGGTCTGCTGCTTGCCTCTGCTGACGTCTTCCATCCAGCTGTATTTAAGGGGTCCGTGCAGCCTTGTGGTTTTTCATTCACATTCTGCTGCTTCTCCGTGTCACTGATAGCGAGATGACTGCTTCAAGAGCAAAGGCCTCTCCAAGATTCGATGATGACTCACTCCATACTCTTGTGGAGGGAGTGAGAGGGTGCCAAGAGGTTCTGTTCTCCTCAAATGGACGGAGGAAGCCTCCTCAGCAAACCAAGGCAGCCTGGTTGTAAATTGCTGAGGAGGTTAGCGCCAGGTCTTTGTGTTCACACACCTGGGTTTAGTGCAGGAAAAGGTTCAATGATCTGCTACGCTCAGCAAAAGTGAGTATAACATCACACTTACCTTCAATCTGCTCCCCATCTGTTCTCATCACCGGCACTCTGCATTGTCATCCTACTCCTGCACATCCCAACTTACCCTTACATCCCTTGCACCCTTAACCATGCCTCTCTCTATGAACACAATCACTCCACCATTCTTTATGCACCCCTCACACTCGCTCTCACTGTTATGCAATGATAACTAGCAATGCACAGGGAGGGCCCTTGGTATTGGCACCTCACTCCATCTTTGTCTCCCTCTAAGCATCTATGCTATGGATTCACTACTCTCACTCCAACAATCCCGCTCAAACTCCACTTGTGTCCCTCATTGCAGGAAAAGAGAGACCACAATAAGAGGGAGAGGGGGAGGACTGGAGGAGGGCCACCTTCCATGGCGCACTTGACCACCACTGAGGAGGCTGCTATCGAGATCATCGGAGATGCTGAGGAGCTGGAAGTGGGGGACAGGGAGAGGGATGCAGTACAGCATGCTGGTAACAGAATAGATTTGCAACCCTCTCATTTAGATTGCATGAGTGACTGATATGGCATCTGATGTTCATACAAATTTGAGTTCTGATCATCTGCACAATGGGATGTGTCTGCTACATTAATATCACCTGTCTAACTCATGCCTTTACTCCCCCACAGAACCATCGAGAGCTCCCCTCCCCACTGTCCAGGAGGAAGAGCCGGAAGACTCCTCAGAGGAAGCTGCAACCTCTGAGGGCGCACCCAGCACCAGCGGAGAGACGCGCTCCTCGGTGGGTCATTCGCGAGATAGATTAGTGTTATCACCTGGTGTATCACAGCTCACAAGTGAGCATCAGCAGATGGTGGAGACAGGGACAGCAGTGGAGAGTCCTCGTCGGAGGGTGCGGGGCGCGCCTAGCTCTGCTCAGCTGCATGTGGACCCTGTGCCTCTGGGGCCATCCAGAAAGAGAGAGGTGCTGGAACTTCAGCAACAAGTGCAGGAGTCTCTGACAGGGTTTGCAACCACTGTAACCGCGAGTGTGCGGAGATTGGAGGAGTCCATCTCAAACATGAGCAATGCCGTGGTGCCAATGTGGAAAGGATGGCAACCTCCATGGAGGACATAAATCGCCAGACTCAGGAGAACGTGCTAACACTTCTAAATAGATGGGCATCTATTGAGGAGAGAAACCAGAGCTACATGGACATTCCCGTTATGACTCTCAGTACAGAGATGAGTTCTCATGGCCCCACTGGACAGCAAGGTGATCTCCAGCTATTTGCTAGCAGTGAAGTGCGGGTGACCCATGAGAGGGATGTTGGTGGTCGACAACAAGGAAGTGTGGGCTCCTCTCCAAGTGCTCACACTCCCATGCCACTGTGGAGCCCTTGGTCAGAGCCCCAGATTCCTCACCCAACTAAGATGGCCATCTCAGCCCCTGCACAGCCGCAGGAGGAGCAGACTGTTGCCGAGCCCTCCCAGGCTCCCAAACCCAGAGGACACCCGCCAAAGGCGTCAAAGCAGTCGCAGCATGGAAGTGAGCAAGGTGCCTCAACATCTGCTGAAGCCACTGGGGAAGCACCATGTAGAAGCATGCATAAGAGAAAACTAACACACAAATAGTAACAAGGGTAGTCACAAGGGTGTTTTGATATAATACAAAGTGAAGATTATCTGCAATGATGGTTCTGAGAGTGAAAGGCTCCCACAGTTTATAGTGCAGATGCTGCATGGTCGGCCAGACACTCATTTCCATGTGCCAGCCGCATGTGTTTGCAACATAAACTTATGCAAATCTGGCATGGATTAGTGCATCCCTTGCCACACAACCAGCAATGTGCTCGCGTGCTGGTGGAACTGGCATATCCGCCTCCACAAGGTTTTCCTCATCCTCCTCCTCCTCCTCCTCCTCCTCTGAGGAGGCTGTGCGCTGAACCACTTGTTCCTCAAGCAACAGTAAGCCACGATGCTGGGCGATGTTGTGCATTGCACAGCAGACCACAATGATTCTGGAGATCCTGGCTGGTGAGTACTGTAGGTCTCCACCAGATCTGTCAAGGCATCGGAATTGCATTTTGAGCAAGCTGATGGTTTGCTCTATGATGCTTCTGGTAGAAATGTGGCTCACATTGTAGCGCTCCTCAGCTTTGTTTGATGGCCTCTTCATCAGTGTCATTAGCCATATTTTCAGGGGATAGCTCTTATCACCAAGTGGCCTTCCAGAAAGTTGGGTTGGCGGATTGAAGAGCTGAGGCACAATAGACTGCTGCAAGATGAATGAGTTATGGCAATTACCAGGGAATTTGGCGCAAACATATATAATGGGCTGGAAATTCGGGTCTCCACCGGTGAGTACGCATGGGGTACTCACCCGTAGGCCCAACGGAAGTGCCGGTTTCATGCATGCACTGCGCATGCGCAGGAAACCAGAACTTCCGTTCTCTTAAAGGAAGAGGTTCAGAGGTCAAACGCGTGTGCCGGAGAGGCAGCGCATGCGCATAGAACTTACGTTTTTTTTGCATCTTTCTCCGGGAGGGTAAGTTTGCAGGAGTTACACATGTAAAAAGCTGGCGCAAGGCCTGCTTTTAACAAGGTAAGTAGTGAATTAATTAAAATTAAAACATTTTTTCCACAGGTTTATTATTTTTAAATACTTTAAAGAAAGGTAAGTTTATTTTTAGCCCCGTTAGAAAATGTAATTATTTTTTTCAAAAATTTAAATTATTGTTTAAAATAGTTATTTTATGTAATTTATAGTTATTTTAAAAAAGTCATGTTTGTAAAAAAATTTATTTCAAGTTTTACTGATGCTTTGGGGCTAATAGTATTTATAGTTTTTACTGCTCTTCCTGTCAATTTTATGAATGGGCATTTCCCTGCTACCATTGGCTCTCCATGGCCCAAGTGGGCCCAGGGGACGCATCGAACTAACTGCTCCCTGGGATACGCAAGCACTGCGCACCGGCAGTTGGAGGAGGCCCAGGAACAGAATACCACGTGGGCCCACAGCTCAACGACCGGCGCGCAAGGTAAGTGCAGGTCGGAGGCTTGCACCGGCGGGAAGCATCCGACCCAAATTTCTGGGCCAATGATCTTCCTGTGGTTACACACCAGCTGGGCATTAAGACAGTGGAATCCATTGCGGTTGACAAATACAGCTGGGTTGATGGGGTGCCCTAATGGCCACATGTGTGCAGCCTACAATGCCCTGCACCCTTCGGAAGCCTGCATTATTTGCAAAGTCAACCGCATGCGCAGTTACACTTGCTTCATCCTTGGAGAAGTGGATATAATTGTACGACTTTGCAAAGAGGACATCAGTTACCTGCGCGATGCAAGTGTGTGCGGCTGACTGGGAGATGCCGCTGATGTCTGCTGCTGATCCCTGGAAGGACCCTGAAGCAAAGAAGTTTGAGTGCGGTGGTGACTTTGACAGCCACTTGTAAGGAGTGTCCACCCGCTCCTCTGGGCTGCAGGTGTTGGTGCAGCATTGAGCAGATATCAGCGACTACCTCTCGTGGAAGTCTCAGCCTCCTTTGGCACTGCTGCTCACTCATGTTGAGGAAGCTCATCCCATGCCTGTAAACCCTGTGTTGTGGGTATCTCCTGTGGCACAATGCAACCCTGCGCTGATGCCCTCTGCCCTGTACAGCATCAGGTGGGTGAGCAGGAGGTTGGCGCTCCTGTTGTTGGTGCTGCTGTTGTGCCCGGTTCTACTGCTGCTGCAGCTGCTCTTCCTCCGATTCTGAGGACCAGGATGAGAGAGTATAAATGGTTCCCATTCTGCTGGTGTATATCTCTGGTGTGGAGATGCCGGAGTTGGACTGGGGTGGACAAATGTAAGAAGTCACACGACACCAGGTTATAGTCCAACAGCTTTATTTGAAATCACAAGCTTTCGGAGCGCTGCTCCTTCTTCAGGTGAAGTGGAGAAATGCATAAAGACACAGCTTATATAGTCAGAGAATCATGTCAGATGTTTACAGGTAACCTTTCCAACTGCCATTTATCACACCTCGGCAGAGAGATAATCACAGCAGTCAAAGGTATGAATGGTGTCCAAAAAGGTCAGTCAGGGAAACATTACATCAAAGAACAATGAGGTGGGGTCACAAGGGGTCAAATATTGCAGATGCTGGGGTCTGTATGAAAAACAAAATACAGACAAAAAACATTTTTTTTTTTTTTTGGCTGGAGATCACAGCAGGTCCGGCCGCATCTGTGTAGAGAGAACAAGCCAATGTCAACTCGAGTCTGGATGACCCTGCATCAGGTGGGGTTACATGTAGCGTGACATGAACCCAAGATCTCGGTTAAGGCCGTCCTCATGGGTGCGGAACTTGGCTATCAGTTTCTGCTCGACGATTTTGCGTTGTCGTGTGTCTCGAAGGCCACCTTGGAGAATGCTTACCCGAAGATCGGAGGCTGAATGTCCTTGAGGACTAGGTGCTATAAACACTCAGTCAATGTGGGGAGAGGGTTTACCAAGGAGGTCACAGTGCATATGGATCTCAGCTTAAACACTTACAAGCTCAATAGACCTGCAAAATGTGTTCCTAAACGTCAAAACACAAAGTTCTGGCATTTGAAAGTCAGCCATGTTATAGGGCCACTTTAATGCTGCAGGTGCAGCTGTCAAGAATTCAGCTAGTTGCTGAACTCGGCACAATCAGCTGGCGTGTTTGTCGCACGACGTGCAACACACTGAAAATGTAGTAAAATGGGAAGAGCCTGTAAAAATGGGATTATAGATACATAGATACATAGAAGATAGGAGCAGGAGTAGGCCATTCGGCCCTTCGTGCCTGCTCCGCCATTTAATGAGATCATGGCTGATCCTTTAATTCAGTATCCCGTCCCCGCCTTCTCTCCGTAACCCTTAACCCCTTTTGCCCGTAGAAATATATCTAATTCCCTCTTAAATATATTTAATGAGCTGGCGTACACTGCCCTCTGTGGCAATGAGTTCCACAGGTTCACCACTCTCTGAGTGAAGAAATTCCCCCTCATCTCTGTCCTAAATGGTTTAGCCCTTATCCTTAAATTATGTCCTCTAGTTCTGTTCTCACCCGCCAAGGGAAACATTCCTTCTGCATCCAGTCTGTCTAGACCTGCCAGAATTTTATACACTTCTATGAGGTCCCCTCTCAATCTTCTAAACTCCAGTGTGTACATCCCTAAACTACGTAAGCAGTTAATAAGCTGTTAACTGCCTTAAGTGCCTCTCCCATTGTTTGGTGTTGGGTCTGATCGGGACTCGCAGACCCGACACTTTGTAAAGTTGGGTGGAGGCGGGATGGTGGTGGGTTCGCAACCCACCATCAATCATTTAGATTTTCACTACTGACTCGCCCCCAAACCCGCCCTCTGAGTACTGGCCAAATCACAGACTTAGAGTGCAGCCTTTAAAGAGGCTAGATTGGTTGACAGTTTCAGCAGCAGGCTAAGGAGCAGCAGGAAAGCAAGGGCTTCATATAGTGACACCATTATTCCCAGCCCAAATGGAGATGATCAGGTAATTTCCCATCAACCAATACTTTAAGTGACTGGGATTTATTTTACGCACATAATTTGTACTATGTAAATATCCTGCACTCACTACATTTTGCTGGAGTAACCACCCTGTTTTGGTCATGAGTTCTGTTTGCTGTAGTTCATAGGGTCTTTATTTAAATAGAGTGTGTAGACTGTTTGCTGTAGTACGCTGTTTAAATAGACTCTGTTTGCTGAGTAAATAGATTCTGTTTGCTGTGAGTCCTGTCATAAGTCCTGCCCCGTCTCCAAACCATTGGCTGACACAGTGGTGTCAGTAGACGCTCTGGTAAGCAAGACCTAAGTTGTCTATCATGTAGCTGTGATGGGTGCCAATGGAGGAATGGGTAGAGGCACAAAGTTAGGGAGAAGGGCACTGGAAGGAGGCAAGAAGAACAGCCGAAAGTTTTAATGAGACAGATCTTCAGACACTCCTGGATAAAATGCAACAACGGAGAGAATGACTGCTGGGCTCCCAAAGGCGGCAACCTCAGAATAGTGCCCTCATGTGCCATGTGAAGAGAACTGGCAGCAGCATCAAGTGCCACCTCCCTCACCCACAGGACTGCAGATCAGTGCCTTGGACACCATGAACACCAGCACAATGTTAACACTCTAAAATTAATACCTGCATCCTTCACACTGCATTGTGGTTCAGTGTTTCACTAACTCTGCACCTTATAATGGCCCAGAAATTAGTGCCCCAATGCGCGAGTAAGCACTGTGTACTCATGCGTGGGACCAATGGAATTGCCAGTTTTCTGCATGCACAGCGCATGCGCGGGAAACCGGCATTTCCGATCCTCTGAACCAAGGGGTTCAGAGGTCGAACGCGTGCGCGCAGGAGTCTGCGCGTGCGCGTTGAACTTCCTTTTTTTTTCCAGGTTTGCCCGTGCGTGAAGGCCTCCACTTTTTACACTTTATAAAAGCAGACATAAGGACTTCATTTTAAAAGGTAAGTCGTCTATTAATTAAAATTAGAATTTTTTTTCCACAGGTTTATTATTTTTAAAGACTTTACAGTAAGGTAAGTGTATTTTTAGCCTCGATTTTTTATAAAATTACTTTTTTCAAAAATTTAAATTATTATTTAAAATAGTTATTTAAAGTTATTTATAGTTCATTTAAATAGTGTGATGTTTTTTAAAATTTTATTTCAAGTTTAATTACTGTTTTGGGCGCCCGGAGTTTTCATGAGTTTGACAGTTCTTACTGTCAAACTCATGAATGAACTTTTGCATCCTCCGATTGGTTGCCCGGTGCTCACTTGATCCCAGCTGACGCATCGCACTAAGTACGCCACTGGATCACGCAAGCACAGTACGCTGGGAGCTGAACCGGGCCACAGATAGGAAATCCACGCAGGCCCAGGCTTCAGCTGCCGGCGCACTAGGTAAGTGTAGGTCGGGGGCTTTCACCCGCGGGAAGCCCCCGACACAAATTTCTGGGCCAATATGTCTCATCACCCCTAGCAGAAATTACTTGCATGCTAAACCTTAAAACCCCTTTGTCCAGAGTGACTGGGTGATACCAGCATTTCTATTCAATCGGCTGCCTGATGCCACCTGAGAGACATCCTAAAATGCTAGGCATAATCTAATAGCGGTGATCTTATTACAGGAGAAACTTGTGCACAATATCCGTCAAAGGCAAGGGAGCTTCCCCCCCAACCCCGCCACCCCCCCAACCCATGAGCAGCAAGCCGTAAAGCTGATGGGAAGCCACTCCACTCCAGCTGTGGGAGATGCTGAGATCAGTGGTACAGTTCAGCCTTCAGATTAGTGAGTGCAGACTGAGGTAATTGCCATGGCATCCCTGTGAAGCAGCAGGCAGCCGGATGCTTCCTCAAGAAAATGAATGATATCGTATCCGATACAGTGCTAAGAAGGCAAAAGCAGATGTATCTGACAGTTTCTTTCACCCTCTGTTGCGTCTTGAATGTAAACAACAACAACTTGCATTTATACAGCACCTTTAGCATAGTAAAACATCATAAGGCACTTCACAAATAAAAACACCGAGCCACAAAGAAATATTAGAACAGGTGACCAAAAGCTTTGTCAAAGAGGTAGGTCTTAAAGGAGGATAGAGAGGGAGAGAGGCGGAGAGTTTTAGGGAAGGAATTCCAGAGCTTGGGTCTTGGCAGCTGAAGGCACGGCCACCAATGGTGGAGCGATTAAAATCGGGGAGAAGCCAGAATTGGAGGAGTGCAGAGATCTTAGAGGGTTGAAGGGCTGGTGGAGGTTACAGAGATGGGGAGGGGTGAGGCCATGGAGGGATTTGAAAACGACGATGAGAATTTTAAAATTGAGGCATTGTCAGACCAGGAGCCAATGTAGGTCAGTGAGTACAGGGTTGATGGGTGAGCGGAACTTGGTGCAAGTTAGGATACAGGCAGCAGAGTTTTGGGTGAGCTCCAATTTATGTTGGGTGGAAGATGCAAAGGAGCAGAAGAAGAAGAAAGATTAGAATGTTTTGCTGATGGGGCAAATTTTCCAAGGCTTTCAGCAGATGGAGTTAAATGAGAATTTCATGGTTTAATTTGCTTTACGGGTTATCTGTGGTCCAATGGCATGAGAAGGAAGGGAAGTAGAATGTCATGATGAATTTGCCATGGACACTTGCCCTCAACTCCCTATCTCTGATGCCCTGTGTATGCCTCCCCAGATGTCCAGCACATCCTACTTGTAGGGGATGAAAGGCCTGAGGTTGGAGAGGATACCCCAGGTGAAGGCTGAGGTGGACCTGTGGCAAATCTCCCTCTCGTGTTAAGGGCTGTATTCTGCTTTAACAAGAATATCCTCTGGTTGCTATGAGTAACAGTCAAACCTGGATGTCAGCAAGCAAACCATACAGGGGGATGGCAGATGAATAAAACTAGCAATTACATATCTTCAGGTTTTTATCTGCACTAATACCCTCACAAGTTATGTAATTTCATTCACTTGCAGGTGAAGGCTGAGGCGTAAAGGATAAGCTCTTGAAGTGATACAAAGGGATGTGGTTGTAAGAGGCAAGCATGCTTAATACAGAGGATAGCAAGCATGCTTAATACAGAGGATTCCAAGCAGGCTTAATACAGAGGATTCTTTGAAGGCGTAGTTGCTTAATCTTTTCTTTGTGTGCGCCGTATATCTGGTCCTGTGTAACGAGACAGGATTCATTAAAAATGTCCTAGTAAAGCATCCCCTTGGAATGAGTGACCATAACATGGTTGAATTCCATATTCAATTATAGGGTGAGAAGGTTGGATCTCAAACAAGCGTGCTAAGCTTGAATAAAGGAGACTATGAAGGTATGAGAGCGGAATTGAATAGAGTGGATTGGGAAAATAGATTAAAGGGTAAGACGATACATGATCAGTGGTGTACATTTAAGGAGTTATTTTACAACTTCCAAAAAATATATATTCCACTGAGAAGAAAAGGGTGTAAAAGAAAAGACAGCCATCCATGGCTAAGTAAAGAAATTAAGGATAGTATTCGACTAAAAACAAGGGCATATAAGGTAGCCAAATCTAGTGGGAGGATAGAGGATTGGGAAAACTTTAAAAGACAGCAAAAAATAACAAAAAGATTGATTAAGAAAGGGAAGATAGATTATGAAAGTAAATTAGCAAAAAATATAAAAACAGATAGTGAGAGTTTTTATAGTTATATAAAAAGAAAAAGGGTGGCTAAAGTAAATGTTGGTCCCTTAGAGGATGAGACCGGGAAATTAATGGTGGGAAATATGGAGATGGCAAAAACACTGAATGAATATTTTGTATCAGTCTTTACAGTAGAAGACACTAAGAATATCCCAACACTGGACAAACTGGGGGCTATAGGGGGGGAGGAGCTAAACATGATCAAAATCACTAAGGAAGTGGTACTCGGTAAAATAATGGGACTCAAGGCGGATAAATCACCTGGACCTGATGGCTTACATCCTAGGGTCTTGAGGGAAGTGGCGGTAGGGATTGTGGATGCAATGGTAATAATTTTCCAAAACTCCCTGGACTCAGCAAAGGTATCGGCAGACTGGAAAATTGCTCATGTAACGCACTTATTTAAAAAGGGCAGTAGACAGAAGGCTGGAAACTACAGACCGGTTAGCCTAACATCTGTGGTAGGTAAAATATTGGAGTCCATTATTAAGGAGACAGTAACAGGACCTTTGGATAATCATAATTTAATAGGACAAAGTCAGCATGGTTTTATGAAGGGGAAGCCATGTTTGACAAATTTGCTGGAGTTCTTTGAGGAAGTAACATATAGGGTGGATAAAGGGGAACCAGTGGATGTAGTGTATTTAGATTTCCAAAAGGCATTTGACAAGGTGCCACACAAAAGATTATTGCTTAAGATAAAAAATCACGGGATTGGGGGTAATATTCTGGCATGGATAGAGGATTGGCTATCTAACAGAAGGCAGAGAGTTGGGATAAATGGTTCATTCTCGGACTGGCAATCAGTAACTAGTGGTGTTCCACAGGGGTCAGTGCTGGGTCCCGAACTCTTTACAATCTATATTAACGATTTGGAGGAGGGGACCAAGTGTAACATATCAAAGTTTGCAGATGATACTAAGATGGGAGGGAAAGTAGTGAGTGAGGAGGACATAAAAAACCTGCAAGGGGACATAGACAGGCTAAGTAAGTGGGCAGAGATTTGGCAGATGGAATACAATACTGGAAAGTGTGAGGTTATGCACTTTGGCAGGAAAATTCGTAGAGCAAGTTATTATCTTAATGGCAAGAAACTTGAAAGTACTGAAGTACAAAGGGATCTGGGGGTCCTGGTGCACGAAACTCAAAAGGTTAGTATGCAGGTGCAGCAAGTGATTAAGAAGGCCAATGGAATGTTGGCTTTCATTGCTAGGGGGATAGAATATAAAAATAGGGAGGTATTGCTTCAGTTGTACAAGGTATTGGTGAGACCGCACCTGGAATACTGCATACAGTTTTGGTGTCCATACTTAAAAAAAGACATACTTTCTCTCGAGTCAGTACAAAGAAGTTTCACTCGGTTAATCCCGGGGATGAGGGGATGGACATATGAGGAGAGGTTGAGTAGATTGGGACTCTACTCATTGGAGTTCAGAAGAATGAGAGGCGATCTTATTGAAACATATAAGATTGTGAAGGGGTTGGATCGGGTGGATGTGGGGAGGATGTTCCCGATGATGGGTGAAACTAGAACTAGGGGGCATAGTCTTAGAATAAGGGGCTGCTCTTTCAAAACTGAGATGAGGAGGAACTACTTCACTCAGAGGGTGGTACGTCCATGGAATATGCTGCCCCAAAATGCTGTAGAAGCTACATCGTTATGGGGAGCGGGCAGGAATTTGGACATGAGTCTAGGTTCGGATCGGACATGGCCCTGTGGGTAGCGGAGCGGGCCCAGGGGCCGTGTAGCCTGATCCTGCTCCTATTTCGTGTTTCTAATTCTGTTAGATTCAGGAGATGGTTCTGTGATAGTAGATTGGTGGTTAGGATCAGATCAGCCATGATCTTATTGAATGGAGCAGGCTCGAGGGGCCGATTGGCCTACTCCTGCTCCTATTTCTTATGTCCTTATGTTCTTATATTTTGCATGACCAGTGACCCTGTACTTATAAAAAAAACGGTTATATATTTTAGTCCTGTCTGTGTAAATAAGTTGTACACAAAGGGTGTCTAGTTTCTCTGCCCAGTTCAGTCTCTCTGCCCACAGATTGGAGCGTGTTTACCAAAGCTCCAAAGTAATAATCATTTTCAGCAGAGTGGGCATCATTTCATCAGCTTGAGCTACCTTCAGATACCGTAAACAACAACTTGTATTTATACAGCGCCTTTAATGTGGTAAAACATCCCAAGGCTCTTCACAAGAGCGTTATACAATAACATTTGACACCCAGCCACATAAGGAGATGATATTAGGGCAGAAACGAGATAGGTTTTAAGGAGCGTCTTAAAGAATGAGAGAGAGGTAGAGAGGCGGAGATGTTTAGGCAGGGAATTCTAGAGCTTAGGGCCAGAATTTTCCCACAGAATAGCGGGTGGGTTTGGAGCATGGGGGCAGTTAAAGTGTTAAAAACGGGATTCCCAACCTGATCCCTCCTCCAACCCGCCCACTTTTGGTTTTCCCAGGGGCGGGGTGGGGTAGCAGGCGACCAACCCGCTCCCAGGGAGTGTTACCTTAATTTAAATATTATAATGAGGCTTGCAGCCTCTTTTCTCACCTCCATTTTGAATTTAACTGTCTGCAGACAAGTTTCACACAATTTGTGAAACCCGGCAGTTATACCGAGGCGGGGACTGCTGGATCCAGGAGGTAAGTGGCTTTACACCTGCATCCTGGATCCAGGGTCTCTACCGAACACACCCCCCATGATCGGAGAGACCCCTGAACGAGGCCTCCAATCACTTTCCCAGGCCCCCAATCTCCACCATCAGGCCTCCCCCGCCGCACTCCCAGTCCTCCCCCCAACGATGATGATGATGAGGCCGGCAATGATCCTCCGGTGGCTAACCCCAATCCTCCAGCCCTCCCTGCCAATCCTCCACCCCCTGATCCCTGGCTGCCTCCCGTGATCCGCAACTCCCCCCTCCCCCGTGATCCACGACCACCACCCAGAAATCCCCGCTTGCCTGCCAATCGCCGATCACCCGACGGTCAGGTGAGGGGAAATTTAGAAATCTAAAGAGAAAGGTCAAGGCAATAGAGCAGTGTACCGATTTGGGTAAAAATAAGCAGTGTGTGACAGGAAGGGACAGGAAGTTTAACGGCAGCAGTACAGCAGAGAATAAGGTCAAAGCAGAGAATAATGGTAAAACATTTAAATTAAAGGCTCTTTGTCTGAATGCACAAATAGAGATAAATGGGTATGATCTAATAGCCATTACAGAGACGTGGTTGCAAGGTGGCCAAGGTTGGGAACTACATTTTCCAGGGTACTTGACAATTCGAAAAGATAGCAAGAATGGAAAAGGAGGGGGAGTGGCCCTGATAATAAAGGATGACTGTAGGACGTGGCGGGTGGCGTGTGCGCCCAGACAGTTATGCCCCTGACTGTCTGTGAGCAGTTCGAATCGCTCCCACGTCCCTGGGTTCTAGCCACCGGACTTAGGTACAGGCGGCGATACAGAAAGACTCGAGTAGACAGGTGGTTTGGTGTAAGAAAACCAAGATTTTATTAAAACAGAAATTAAAACAGTCTTATGAGAAGTTACTAGTATACAATACAATTACAGGCAAATACAAAAGAACTATACTTATACAGGGAATGGGGAACGCACGGAACATCGAGGGAAAAACAATTACTTTAACAATCCCCTTAATCCTTATCCCACCCCTATACCTAACTAGATTAAGCTATGAGGGGCCAGAATTCATGCTCACCAATCCAAAGCAAAGCCAGCTGTTTTAATGGATGAGGGTTTTGAGGTTTGGTCTGCTGTCCTTTTAGGTACCCTGTCGCCATGTGGTCTCAGGCTGCGGTGCTGGAGCTGCTGCTGTGGCACACCTTTCTTCTCCTCAGCTGCCATCATTGTCTCGTCACGATGGGTTCTCTTCTTCTTCTCCCTCGGGCGGTCGTCGGCGGTAACGTTACGTCAATGCGATGATTAGCAGTTTTTACTACTTAGATTTTACTACACATTCTTAGAACGCCAACATATTCATCATGGCGTGGACACCTGCGTTTATTTGCAATTTTCAACGAGAGGCTTGACTCCAAGCGCCAGCTTAAGTGCAGGGTTCGCCCAACCAACTTCGTCTCACTGTCCTCAGATACTTTCTTCCCCGAGCTTCAGCTTATAACTCGTCGCTCGGGATTTTTTAATAAATACGTCTTCTGCTGCCCTTCTTTGCTCTTTGTCGGGTCTACCCTACTCTTTGCCTTGGCTCATCTCGTCACGTATAGCTACGATACAAGCCCTGGGCTACCTGCTCAGTTTCGTCTCGCCCCTATTTGCGGCCTGGGTGTCCTGGATGACTATGGACTCGGGTCCCGTTCCCCTCCCCCGCTGTTGGTATGGATGTCCTTGACTGCTGGAATCTTACTGCGGGGAGCGAGGAGAGACCCGCCACGAGGCCAGGGCATGAGTGCGAGCAGTGGCAGCCCCAAGCCTGACCAGAGCAGCGTGACCAGAGAGCAGAAGACAGCAGCCCCAATTGCTACTAAGGGCCTACAGTTATACTCTTTCCGATGGCCCCTTATCTGCGTGCCAAATCAGGTTAGTTCATTGTTTCAATTTTGGTGGGCTGTTTTAAATGATTGTACCAATCTAACTTAACTGATTTTAGATGGCCGTTTATCCCACCAAATGGCCTGATGTCCAGGCTGTATTGTCCTTAATGCATTTTAATCGGCCTGTCCAGCCTTGATGGCTCCCATAAGCTGTTTCCGATTATTTATGCAGACAACCTAATGGCCTCAAGTATAGGCCTAACTGGTTTTGATCTGTCTACGATCTGATGTAATGCATATTCCATGTTTGCTGTCTGGCTTCCAAAACACAAAGTCCTTTTCAGAGAAATGCATTTTAAGTTTCGATTTCCCAAAGCTGCTTGTTCTGAGCTGCAGAGTCCAAGCTTTTAAAATCTTACAGGCTTTTGGGCACAAGGTGCGGACGCCATCTTTTGGGTTTCCTTTTTAAAATGTCCATGCAGGGTCCCTTTTATTAATAACCTTGGGGGAAATGTGGAAATTTTGCAAATCTTACACTCCCCCCTGTGATACTAAAACTTGCTTGAAGTATCATTCTTACAAGGTGAGCAAAATTTTGCTGACCCTCCATAGTCAACCTTCCCCTGTAATTACCTACCTAACATACCCACGGCATATGCATTTCCCATTCCGTGAAAATGTAGTGTACATAATGATACATAGAATAATTGCAGTTTTTCACACCCATCCAAGCATGGAGGGGGTCCAGCACCCCTGCACCACTTGGGACACATACTTCTTTATTAACAACTCATCGCAAGAATCATTATTAAAAACAACAAACAAAAAACAACAATCTTTAATTGAAAAATACATAGGAAAAAAATTCAAACAGGCGTATCTCCCTCCACCTTCACATAATGTTCCTTCCAGATCTTCTGGTTTCGGAACTCTAACAACTGATCTTTTCCCTTGCACTGGATGCAGACTAGATACAACACTATCCCTAACTGGCAAACCATGAGAATGTGGGAAGCCAGTCTGATCCACGAAGGGACCTCTATGTTATTGAAAATGTCCCACCAGGGTGGAATCACAATATCCAATATCTTAGTCCCTATCTCTACTGCTTTCTGCTCTAGAGTGTAAAAATGTTTCTGCGAAACTATAACGGACTTGAGTATTAAGTATTCGGAAGCAACATGCGATAGACAGAGCTCAGCGATCTCACAACCATCGGATCAAATCAAAGCTCTGCAGTCCTGCCACATCCAGTCGTGAGTGGTGGTGGACAATTAAACAGTTAACAGGAGGAGGAGGAGGCTCCAAAAATATCCCCATCCTGAATGATGGTTGTGGTATATGTAACCGTTGCACCTTTAAGAGAACTATTTTAAGAGATGCACTACTTTATCTTGGCTGCTGTATACTGTAATACCGGTGGTGACCACACCGGTATATAAGTGCTGTGTAATGATTTATTGGGCAGTTCAGCCTGACCTTCGACTAGTAAAGACCTGTTGAATTTATTCTTGTGGTCTGTGTGCAGTGATTCTTATTAACAATAACTGGAACACACAGACTTAACAGTGGCGACGATGACGAACTTACCCTACAGCAGAGATATATCCAAGGCAGTTTAACAGGCGTCGAGAAGAGGCATCTGCCCTCATCATCCTGCTGAGAAAAGACTCGGGTCTGAAGAGCAAGGAAGAATCCTGACACGAAGCCTTCCATCAGCAACAGGCAGTGATCATCCCTTCTACCACAGGTGGTGGGTAAGCCGATCAGCGACGAGCAGCAAGTCGGCCACGTTGGCTGTGAAGTACGGGAGGTAAAAACGGAGGATATAAGGGCGGAGAACTTGACCACGGCCGGGGAAAAGAGCCGGACAGAAGTCGGGGCCAGAGGCGCTGAGACTGGGGCAGCATAAGGCACGGGAGCCGCGGTGAATGCAAACGCAGCCGGTGTATAAGACCGGGCTGCAAGCGGGCTGGGAGACACAACAGCGTCGAGAGAGAGCTCGACCGCGACCGGGGAAAAATGCCGGGCAGCTACCGAGGCCGCGAGGCGCGGGAGAAAATAAAAATAATTTTAAAAAAAAAAACGCGGAGAACTCAGCCGCAGCCGATGGAAAGGACCGGACTGCAAGAGGGGCTGGGAGGCACGATTTGAGAACCGCTGGGGAGGGCGAACGCAGCAATACGGCAATTGCCATTACAGCCAGCGGGGGAGAAAGGCAAACGTGGGAAGCCGCCATTTTCTTAGGCGGGGAAGAAGACAAGCGCGGGAAACCGCCATTTTGAAAAAAAAAATAATAGAAAAATTTATTTTTGTTTCTCAAGAAGATTGCAAGGATGCCTAAGCGTGGTAACATCAACGATTTCGATGCCGTTGTTGAAGATTGGGCCACGTATGTAGAACACATAGAGATTTATTGTAAGGCAAATAAAATATCAGATGAAGATAAAGCACTAACCTTACTAAACTCAATGGGTGCGAAGACATACGGGCTATTGGAGCATCTTCTATCACCAGCTAAACTGGCGGATCAGGCTTTCGCTAATATTGTTGCTGTCCTGAGAAATCATTTGAACCCCACACCGCTGATGTTAGCGGAACGATTTCAATTTTATGTGAGAACGCAACTGAAAGAGGAAAGCAACGCGGAGTATTTAATTGAACTGCGTAAGCTAGCAAAATACTGTCAGTTTGGGGAAAGACTGACAGAGGCACTGAGAGACAAATTCGTGTGTGGATTGTCGAAAGAAGGAAAACAAAAGCGGCTGCTTGAAGAGAATGATCTTACACTTGATAAGGCTGTCACTATTGCAGCATCGCACGAAGCCGCAGCGAGAGGCACTGCGGAAATGCAGCTGAAGGCAGCGGTACTCAGCGTAGATCAAATGGCTTTGGGTACAGCGAAATGTTATCGTTGTGGAAAGACAACACACGATCAGAACCAATGCTGGTTTAAAAATCAGGAATGTAGAAAATGTGGCAAGCTTGGTCACATAGCTAAAGTATGCCGGTCAGGAAAGAAGACCAGCAACAAAAAGTCACCGCAGGAAAAGTACAGAAAGGTACATAAGGTGGCTGAGAAGAGTTCGGATGAACAGAATTCGGATTCAGACTCCAACAGCAAGGAACTGGGTAGTCTGAGAAATCACAATGTGAGTAAGGAAGCTGACCTACAAACTATCTGGGTCACACTTCAGATAGCAGGAGTCCAAGTGAAGATGGAATTGGACACCGGATCGGCGTCGACGGTCATGAATAAGCAAGATTACAAAAGGTTATTCACACATATTCCCCTACGGGATACGGAGATAGTATTGCAGACATACACGGGGCAAAGAGTATACCCCATCGGAAAGATAAAAGTCAAGGTGGTACACAAGGGCAAAGAACACCAAGGAATGGACTTATATGTACTACCTGAGGGAGGTCCACCACTTCTGGGACGGGAGTGGATCAGGAAAATAAATATTGACTGGCACTCCCTAAAAGCAATAATGGTAGATTCCGGAAAAAAAGATGTCAAACCTGAACGATTGTCCAGAATATTGGATGATGCTAAAGAGGTGTTCCAACAGGGACTGGGAACACTGAGAGGAATTACGGCAAAAATCAAGATTGCAGAACATGCAAACCCAAAATTTTTCAAAGCCAGACCGGTACCTTATGCGATACAACCTGCTGTGGAAGCTGAGCGGAAGGGCTAGAACGTTCAGGAGTACTGTCTAAGGTGGACTGGAGTGAGTGGGCCACGCCCATTGTTCCCGTCATGAAGCGTTCATCGAGTAACAAGCCAGGGGGACCGGGGAAGGTCCGCATCTGTGGAGACTTCAAGATCACGGTTAATCCGGTGCTTCACACGGTGCAATGTCCGCTTCCACGGATTGAGGATATCTTTGCTTCATTGTCTGGCGGGAAACACTTCACCAAGATAGACCTGGCACAAGCGTACTTACAGATGGAAGTTGAGGAAGAATCGCGCCAGTATCTCACAATCAACACGCACAGAGGCTTGTATCGATATAATAGACTGGTATTTGGAGTGGCTTCGGCTCCAGCAATTTGGCAGAGGGCCATGGAGCAGGTATTACAGGGAATTCCAAGCACTCAATGTTACTTGGACGATATCCTGATTACAGGAGATGACGATGAGGAACACCTTGCAAATTTGAAACTGGTGCTCACCAGATTGAAGGAATATGGACTTCGAGTTAATCGCCAGAAATGTGAGTTCTTTCAGAAACGGATCTCGTACTGTGGTCATGTCATTGACCAGGAGGGGCTGCACAAGTCACCTGACAAGATCGAAGCTGTTGTGAAGGCTCCCGCTCCGGAAAATCTACCCCAGTTGAGGTCGTTCCTAGGGTTGATTAACTATTACCATAAGTTTCTGCCAAATCTATCCACGGTGCTGCACCCGCTGAACGCTCTTTTGCAGAAGGAAGTACCATGGAAGTGGAGCGAGGACTGTAAGAAGGCCTTTCGCAAAAGCAAGGCATTGATCACCTCAGAGGAAGTGTTGGCTCATTTCAACCCAACGCTACCTATTCGTTTAGCTTGTGATGCTTCTCCTTATGGTATTGGAGCAGTACTCTCACACAAGTTGCCAAATGGCTTGCGGCTCCCGACACAGTCCTCTGAAAAAAGCCCGCGAAAGTGAGGTTAAATACTCACTGGCCCAGAAATTCGGGTCGGGGGCTCCCCGCGGGTGTAAGCCCCCGACCTGCACTTATCTTGCACGCCAGCAGTTGAGCTGTAGGGCCCATGGAATTCCGCTCCGGGGCCTGGCCCAGCTGCCGGCGCACTGTGCTTGCATGTCCCAGGGGCGTAGTTAGTGCAATGCGTCCCCTGGGATTACGTGAGCCACGGGCAGCCAATCGGAGGAGGGAAAAGCCCATTCATAAGATTGACAGGTAGACCTGTCAAAACTTATAAATACTACGGGCCCAAAATAGCAGTAAACCTTCAAATAATTTTTTTTTTAAATCACACTTTTTAAATCTATATATATAAAGCGGCTCTTCTGTCTGTCTGGATGTCTGTCTGTCCGTGTTCTATACGTTTGAAAGTTATAGAGCGTACCGACGCGCGCGTTGCCTCAATAGAAAGCTTGCGATTCCGGACCGGTCATAGGTGTATTTACGTTTCGGCCGGACATAAATTGCGCCCGCGCTATCCAAAAAACGTTCAGCGTTCCGCTCATTAGCATCTCATTAGCGACCGTGTGACGTCGAGGTCGACCAATCGTACGGCGGGTTCCTGGCGCGTGCCATCCTACAGTTGAGTGTCGAGTGACTTGACGATTGACCCATCCTACGCTTCGGTGACCTGACCGGTCGACCAATCGGTGCGTGTGTGGGCGGGCCTTATCCTTCTGAACCGAGGTGAGTGGCCACCATCTTGCTTCCATTCTATTTCCTGCTTTCTGTGTATTTCTTTTCAAATATACATTTCCTGCAAAATATAATTGAATTTATTAAATTGTTTTAATTAAAACTTCATTCATTTGTAAATATTTTTTCGAAACTGAACATTCTTTTTCCTACCTTTTCCCGTTTTTTTGTTAGGCCTGAAAGCCTGGGACTTTCTTGCCCAGCCAGGCCCGAGCTAGGGCTTCTGCTAAGCTCCTCACCATCCCCCCCCCCCGTCACGTTACCCGGGGCAACGGCGTCAGCCACGAGGGTCAGGGTGCGCGCGCAGCAGGAGCAGGTGAGACGCGGTGTCGGATCTCGGCCTTGGTGAGCGGGAAGGGTTACCCCGGCAACCATAGCCGCAATCGGTGGAATTCAAGCCGGCTCGGCCAGGTGGGGGGGGGGCGGGGCTCGGAGAGCGGGGCGAGGCGGCTGGTGCTTGGAGAGCGGGGCTCTCGGCCGGGGACGCGGGACTCGGAGAGCGGGGCTCTCGGCCGGGGGGGGGCGGGGCTCGGAGAGCGTGGCTCTCGGCCGGGGGGGGGCGGGGCTCGGAGAGCGCGGCTCTCAGCAGTGCGGGGCGGGGCGGCGCGGCAGGGTTACCCCGGCAACCGGGCGTGGCCACAGAACCACAGAAACCCCACAGTGCGGATAGAGGCCATTTCGGCCCATCAGCCTCAAGCCCTCCCTCCCCCCCTTCCCCTTCCTCCCCCCCTCCCTTCCCCCCCCCCCCGGGAGGGAGGACGCCGACCTCGGGAGGGAGGGAGGGCGCCAACCTCGGGAGGGAGGGAGGGAGGGAGGGAGGGCGCCGACCTCGCCCCCCACTCGCTCTCTCTCTCCCCCCACCACTCGCTCTCTCTCTTCCCCCCCCAGTCGCTCTCTCTATTCCCCCCCCATTAGCCGTTGACCAATCGGGGGGGGTTTTGTTGTTGTTGAGCGAAACTGTGAGTTGAATTGCAAACCTCATTATCCGTTGACCAATCAATGGAGTTTTGTTGTTGTTGAGCGAAACAGTGATTTGAATTGCAGACCTCATTAGCCGTTGACCAATCAGGGGAGTGTCATAGTCGTGTTTACTTTTAAAAAATGTTCAAAAAACAGACTAAATCCGCTGATTAGCTGTTGACCAATCCTAACGCTCATTAGTGGGCGGGGCCTGGGTTAGATATAGAGTAAATGTGCCGATGCATTGCCCAATCAAACTGCCAGTGCAACCACAGCACTGGTTATTTACCGAGTAAAGCTCTCTACTGTTCTTAAAAACCTAAACTTTAATACCGGAAACTGCAGGGATCCCAGGGGACAGGGAAGCGAGCAGGTGAGTGGTGGCGCACGGTGTGTTATTATCTCTTTATATATAGATTTTACTTCAGTCTTTCCCTGAAAAAATAAATAAACTCTCTCCCCCCCACTCGCTCTCGCTCTCGCTCTCTTCCCCCTCCAGTCTCTCTCGCTCTCTCTCTCCCCCCACTCGCTCTCTCTCTCCCCCCACCACTTGCTCTCTCACTTCCCCCCCCAGTCGCTCTCTCTATTCCCCCCCAGTCGCTCTCTCTATTCCCCCCCAGTCGCTCTCTCTCTTCACCCACCTCTCACTCTCTCCCCCAGCCTGTCTCTCTCTCTCTCTCTCTCCCCCCAGTCTCTCTCTCTCTCTCTCTCTCTCTCCCCCCAGTCTCTCTCTCTCTCTCTCCCCCCAGTCTCTCTCTCTCTCTCTCTCTCCACCCCAGTCTCTCTCTCTCTCTCTCTTTCTCCCCCCAGTCTCTCTCTCTCTCTCCCCCCCAGTCTCTCTCTCTCTCTCTCCCTCTCTCTCTCTTTCCCCCCAGTCTCTCTCTCTCTCCCCCCAGTCTCTCTCTCTCTCTCCCCCCCAGTCTCTCTCTCTCTCTCTCCCACCCCAGTCTCTCTCTCTCTCTCTCTCTCTCTCTGTCTCTGTCTCTCTCTGTCTCTCTCCCCCCAGTCTCTCTCTTTCTCTCTCCCTCTCTTTCTCTCTCTCCCCCAGTCTCTCTCTCTCTCCCCCCTCGTCTCTCTCTCTCTCGCTCTCTCTCTGTCTCTGTCTCTCTCTCTCTCTCTCTCTCTCTCCCCCCAGTCTCTCTCTTTCTCTCTCCCTCGCTCTCTCTCCCCCAGTCTCTCTCTCTCTCCCCCCAGTCTCTCTCTCTCTCTCTATCTCCCCCCAGTCTCTGTCTCTCTCTCTCCCCCCAGTCTCTCTCTCTCTCTCCCCCCCAGTCTCTCTCTCTCTCTCTCTCTCTCTCCCCCCAGCCTCTCTCTACCCCCCGTCTCTCTCTCTCTCTCCCCCCCAGTCGCTCTCTCTCTTCCCCCCAGTCGCTCTCTCTCTTCCCCCCCAGTCGCTCTCTCTCTTCCCCCCCAGTCGCTCTCTCTCTTCCCCCCCAGTCGCTCTCTCTCTTCCCCCCAGTCGCTCTCTCTCTTCCCCCCCAGTCGCTCTCTCTCTTCCCCCGCAGTCGCTCTCTCTCTTCCCCCGCAGTCGCTCTCTCTCTTCCCCCGCAGTCGCTCTCTCTCTTCCCCCGCAGTCGCTCTCTCTCTTCCCCCGCAGTCGCTCTCTCTCTTCCCCCGCAGTCGCTCTCTCTCTTCCTCCCAGTCGCTCTCTCTCTCTCTTCCAACAACAACATGCCCTCGAAAAAGCCTCGGCACCGCCGGGCACTCCAGCTGCTCATTTGCTCATTAGCATTGAGTGACGTGAAGGTTGACCAATCGTGCGGTCGAGCGACCTGACGGTTGACCGACGGTTGACCAATCGCTGCGTCGCGGGGGCGGGTTGATTGCGTGTGTGGGCGGGCCATCCTACAGGTGAGTGTTGAGTGACTTGACGATTGACCAATCCTATAGTTCAGTGACCTGACGGTTGACCAATCGGTGCGTGTGTGGGCGGGCCTTATCATTCTGAACCGAGGTGAGTGGCCGCCATCTTGATTCTTCACGATTTTTTCCCCACACTTTCTGCGTGTTAGGGAACTAAGGAAAATAACAATTTATTTGAGTTTTAAATTGTATTTAGCAACAATAGGAAATGAAGTGATCCCCTGCCCTTCGCCCAGAGGCTCGCCTACATTGACGGCCATTTCGAGCGGCTGTGCCGGCGCCGGGCGCGGCCTAGCATCCTGGGAAGCCTGGGCCTTGAGTTACGGGCCGTGCCAGGAGCCGCCGCGCACAAAACTTCCCCGCGGCCTCAACAGCCCCGCCCCAGAGCCTGACCCAAAGCCACCAGGTCACCGGCTGCGGCGGGCCGTGCCGGGAGCCGCCGTGCACAAAACTTCCCCGCGGCGTCAACAGTCCCGCCCGAGAGCCTGACCCAAAACCACCAGGTCACCAGCCGCCGCACACAAAACTTCCCCGCGGCATCAACAGCCCCGCTCCAGAGCCCGACCCAAAGCCACCAGGTCACCGGCCGCCGCGCACAAAACCTCCCCGCGGCGTCAACAGCCCCGCCCCAGAGCCCGACCCAAAGCCATCAGGTGAGCGGCCGCGGCGGCCCAGTCTCTCTCTCACACTCCCAATCTCTCTCTCTCACACTCCCAATCTCTCTCTCTCTCACACTCCCAATCTCTCTCTCTCACACTCGCAATCTCGCTCTCTCTCACACTCCCAATCTCTCTCTCTCACACTCCCAATCTCTCTCTCTCTCACACTCCCAATTTCTCTCTCTCACACTCCCAATCTCTCCCTCTCTCACACTCCCAATCTCTCTCTCTCACACTCCCAATCTCTCTCTCTCTCACACTCCCAATCTCTCTCTCTCACACTCCCAATCTCTCTCTCTCTCACACTCCCAATCTCTCTCTCTCACACTCCCAATCTCGCTCTCTCTCACACTCCCAATCTCTCTCTCTCACACTCCCAATCTCTCTCTCTCTCACACTCCCAATTTCTCTCTCTCACACTCCCAATCTCTCCCTCTCTCACACTCCCAATCTCTCTCTCTCTCACACTCCCAATCTCTCTCTCTCACACTCCCAATCTCTCTCTCTCTCACACTCCCAATCTCTCTCTCTCTCACATACTCCCAATCTCTCTCTCTCTCGCTCACACTCCCAATCTCTCTCTCTCACACTCCCAATCTCTCTGTCTCTCGCTCACACTCCCAATCTCTCTCTCTCACACTCCCAATCTCTCTCTCTCTCACACTCCCAATCTCTCTCTCTCTCACACTCCCAATCTCTCTCTCTCACACTCCCAGTCTCTCTCTCTCTCTCACTCCCAATCTCTCTCTCTCTCTCACGCTCCCAATCTCTCTCTCTCTCTCACTCCCAATCTCTCTCTCTCTCACACTCCCAATCTCTCTCTCTCTCACACTCCCAATCTTTCTCTCTCTCACACTCCCAATCTCTCTCTCTCTCACACTCCCAATCTCTCTCTCTCGCACACTCCCAATCTCTCTCTCTCTCACTCCCAATCTCTCTCTCTCTCTCTCCCAATCTCTCTCTCTCTCTCTCTCTCTCTCACTCCCATTCTCTCTCTCTCTCTCTCTCACACTTCCAGTCTCTCTCACTCTCTCTCTCTCACTCCCAGTCTCTCTCTCTCTCTCTCTATCTCTCTCTCACTCCCAGTCTCTCTCTCTCTCACACACTCCCAGCCTCTCTCAATTTTCAATTCAATTCAAATCACTTTATTGGCATGACAAGTTACATCTCTCACTCTTTCTCTCTCTCACACACACTCCCACTCCCTCTCTCTCTCTCTCTCTCTCTCACTCCCTCTCTCTCTCTCACACTCCCACTCTCTCTCTCTCTCACACTCCCTCTCTCTCTCTCTCTCGCTCTCACACTCCCTCTCTCTCTCACACTCCCTCTCTCTCTCACACTCCCGCTCTTTCTCTCTCTCACTCCCAGTCTCTCTCTCTCTCACATTCCCAGTCTCTCTCTCTTCCCCCCAATCTCTCTCTCTTTCTCTTCTCCCCCAATCTCTCTCTCTTCTCCCCCCAGTCTCTCTCTCTCTCTCTCCCAGTCTCTCTCTCTCTCTCTCACCCCGTCTCTCTCTCCTTCCCTCTCTCTCTCTCTCCTTCCCTCTCTCTCTCTCTCCCCCTCTCCTTCCCCCTCTCTCTCTCTCTTTCCCTCTCTCTCTCTCTCTTTCCCTCTCTCTCTCTCTCTCCTTCCCTCTCTCTCCTTCCCTCTCTCTCTCCTTCCCTCTCTCTCTCTCCTTCCCTCTCTCTCTCTCCTTCCCTCTCGCTCTCTCTCCTTCCCTCTCTCTCTCTCTCTCCTTCTCTCTCTCTCTCTCTCTCCTTCCCTCTCTCCCTCTCTCTCCTTCCCTCTCTCCAATTCCAATTCAAATGCTTTATTGGCATGAAAGTTTACAGAGAACCATATTGCCAAAGCTTACATAGCAAAAAGGTACAGTTTTCCAACATTCTGTAGGTGTCAATCGATTTGACATTTGTTGGGTACATACAATATTACTTTTAAACAATATTAATTTTAAACAGTCTTTGTACTTCATTTGGTACGTTCAATATTAATTTTAAACAGTCTTAATTTTAAACAGTCCTCAGGTTGTGACATGTTGTTACATATTTGGCCCCAAGGTATGGTCTGTCTCCTTCTCCCAGGATTAATCTCCCTCTCTCTCCTTCCCTCTCTCTCCTTCCCTTTCTCTTCTTCCCTCTCTCTTCCCCCCAATCGCTCCCTCTCTCTCTTCCAACAACAACATGCCCTCAAAAAAGCCTCGGCACCGCCGGGCACCCCCAGCGAGTCTATATCTATAAAAGAGCTCTTCTGTCTGTCTGTCCATTCTCTATACATTCGAAAGTTATAGAGCATACCTACACGTGTGTTACATCAAAAGAAAGCTTACGATTCCGGAGCGGTCATAGGCATATTTACGCTTCGGTGAGACAAAATTTGTGCCGACGGTATCCAAAAAACGTTCAAAATTCCGCTCATTATCCGCTCATTAGCATTGAGTGACTATGATGTGGAAGAGCTGCTATGATGTCAGAGCAGTTTTTGTGCTGTCATAAAGAAATCAATGCTTTCACTGTGCCCAGCCTACTCAGCTGGGTTGACTCGGGCCGCGCCTCTTCCTCTCTTCTCTATTTCTTCTCTCTCCGTCTCTCTCTCTCCTCCAGTCTCTCCCTCCTCCAGTCTCTCTCTCTCTCTCCCCCAGTCTCTCTCTCTCTCTCCCCAGTCTCTCTCCTCTCTCTCCCTCAGTCTCTCTCTCTCTCTCCCCAGTCTCTCTCTCTCTCTCCCCAGTCTCTCTCCTCTCTCTCCCCGTCTCTCTATTCTCTCTCTCTCTCTCTCCCCGTCTCTCTCTCTCTCCCCCAGTCTCTCTCTCTCTCCCAGTCTCTCTCTCTCTCCCCCAGTCTCCCTCTCTCCCCGAGTCGCTCTCTCTCTCCCCCCTCAGTCTCTCTCTCTCTATCTCCCCATTCTCTCTCTCTCTCTCTCCCCGTCTTTCTCTCTCCCCCCTCAGTCGCACTCTCTCTCCCCCCAGTTTCTCTCTCTCTCTCCCAGTCTCTCTCTCTCCCCCCAGTCTCTCTCTCCCCCAATCTCTCTCTCTCTCTCCCAAACTCTCTCCCTCTCCCCCAGTCTCTCTCTCTCTCTCCCCCACTCTCTCCCTCTCCCTCCACTCTCTCCCTCTCCCCCCAATTCTCTCTCTCTCCCCATCTCTCTCTCTCTCCCCTCGGTCTCTCTCTCTCCCCCCCAGTCTCTCTCTCGCTCTCTCTCTCTATCTCCCCAGTCTCTCTCTCCCTTCGCCCATCTCTCGCTCTCTCCCCCAGTCTCTCTCTCTCTCCCCGTCTCTCTCCCCCAGTCTCTCTCTCTCCCCCTCAGTCTCTCTCTCTCTCTCTCTCAATTCAATTCAATTCAAATCGCTTTATTGGCATGATAAGGTACATCTTATGTTGCCAAAGCATGAAAATACATTTATGGTTGAACACATAAACGCAGATCTATTCATACAGTGTATAAACAGATATATCCCTGAGTGTATAAATATACATTCGCATAATTTATATATACTCTTTTCTTAGGTTTACTGGTTGTCCCTCTGTTTATGGCAAGCTGTAACATAGTGTGCCGCTAGTGTTACACAGTTTCTCTCTTCCCCTAGTAGGTATGGGAGTTTTTGGTCGTCATTCAAATTTCTGAATTCAGGGCATATTTGTGAGAATTTTTGGTAGAAATTCTCCCTGATGCCCTGATATTTTCCACAGGCTGTGAGGAAGTGCATCTCTGTCTCCACCACTCCCTGACTGCAGTGAGAGCATATCCTGTCCTCTCTTGGCAGCCTGTTCTGCCTGTGTCTGCCTTTTTCGATCGCCAGGCTGGGTTCACTAAGTCTGCACCTTTTCAAGGTTTTTCTCAGTTTGTTATCCTTTACCATGGTCAGGTACTCAGCCATGTTGTATTGTCTGTTTAGAGCCAAGTAGCAATTGAGTTTGCTTTGGGTTTTTGTTGTTTCTGCCCAATATGACAGGTATTTTTCCTTTTGCTTAGTGACAATTGTGTTGGGTCGAATTCTCTGTGCTACGATGTCACTGTCCTGGGGCTGGTTATTGTTAGTAGTGTTAGTGGTTGCTTCACTGAGTCCCAGGACTAGTTGACTGAGGGTGTTCTTCTTTATGGTCCTCGCTTGGCATTTCAAGGCTTCGTAATGATAGCAGTGGGGGTTGCTCATTTTTAGGTGTTTCCAAAATTTGGTGGCTCTTTTTTGGATAGTAATTATTAGTGGAAATTGGCCTAGTTCTGCCCTGCATGCATTGTTTACGGTTTTCCTTTGAGTCCGGAGGATACTTATACAGAATTCTCTCTCTCCCCATTCTCTCTCTCTCTTTCCCCAGTCTCTCTCCTCTCTCTCCCCCCAGTCTCTCTACTCTCTCTCTTTCTCTCCCCCATCTCTCTCTCTCTCCCCCCTCAGTCTCTCTCTCTCTATCTCCCCAGTCTCTCTCTCTCCCCCAGTCTCTCTCTCTCCCCATCTCTCTCTCTCTCCCCCCTCAGTCGCTCTCTCTCTCCCCCTCAGTCTCTCTCTCTCTCTATCTCCCCATTCTCTCTCTCTCTCCCCAGTCTCTCTCCTCTCTCTCCCCCCAGTCTCTCTACTCTCTCTCTCTCTCTCTCCCCCCGTCTCTCTCTCTCTCCCCCTCAGTCTCTCTCTCTCTAGCTCCCCAGTCTCTCTCTCTCTCTCCCCCAGTCTCTCCCTCTCTCTCTCTCTCTCTCCCCCCTCAGTCGCTCTCTCTCTCCCCCAATCTCTCTCTCTCTCTCTCTCTCTCCCCCCGGTCTCTCTCTCTCTCTCCCCCAGTATCTCTCTCCCCAGTCTCTCTCCTCTCTCTCCCCCCAGTCTCTCTACTCTCTCTCTCTCTCCCCTGTCTCTCTCTACCCCAGTCTCTCTCTCTCCCCCTCAGTCGCTCTCTCTCTCCCCCCTCAGTCTCTCTCTCTATCTCCCCGTCCCTCTCTCTCTCTCCCTCTCTCCCCCCAGTCTCTCTACTCTTTCTCTCTCTCTCTCTCCCCCTAGTCTCTCTCTCTCCTTCCCTCTCTGTCTCTGTCTGTCTCTTTCTCCTTCCCTCTCTCTCTCTCTCCTTCCCTCTCTCTCTCTCTCTCTCCTTCCCTCTCTCTCTCTGTCTCTCTCTCCTTCCCTCTCCAAACGGGGTGATACCGAATTTCTAGCCCTCTCCCTCTCTCTCCCCCCAATCTCTCTCTCTCTCCCTGTCTTTTTATCTCTCTCTCTGTATCCCAGTCTCTCTCTCTCTGTCTCCCAGTCTCTCTATCTCTTCCCCCAGTCTCTCTCTCTCTCTCTCTCTCTCCCCCAGTTTCTCTCTCTCTCCCTGTCTCTCTCTTGCCCCTCAGTCTCGTGCTCTCTCTCTCTCTCCCAGTCTCTCTCTCCCCCAGTCTCCCACTCTCCTCCAGACTCTCCCTCCTCCAGTCTCTCTCTCACAGTCTCTCTCTCTCTCCTCCAGTCTCTCCCTCCTCCAGTCTCTCTCTCTCTCCCCCAATCTCTCTCTCTCTCTCTCTCTCTCTCTCTCTCTCTCTATCTCCCCAGTCTCTCTCTCTCTCCCCAGTCTCTCTCTTCTTTCCCCGTCTCTCTCTCTCCCCCAGTCTGTCTCTCTCTCTCTCCCCGTCTCTCTCCCCCAGTCTCTCTCTCTCTCCCCCTCAGTCTCTCTCTCTCTATCTCTCTATCTCCCCATTCTCTCTCTCTCTCTCTCTCCCCAGTCTCTCTCCTCTCTCTCCCCAGTCTCTCTACTCTCTCTCTCTCTCCCCCATCTCTCTCTCTCCCCCCCAGTCTCTCTCTCTCCCCCTCAGAGTTGGGGTCACTTGGGCCGGGCCTCACAACCACTCAGCCCGAGACACAGAGCGGGGGAGCGGCAGCGGCCGGCCATAAACCGCGTGGCCCTGTAAACTGCTGTTTTACAAAAAAGCCTTGGCAACGCCGGGCCCCCCCAGCTAGTAAAGTATAAATTACATTAAATAACTATTTTAAACAATAATTTAAAATATTGAAAAATATAATTTTATATTATAACGGGGCCAGAAATAAACTTACCTTGCTTTAAAGTATTTAAAAATAATAAGCCTGTGGAAAAAATATTTTAATTTTAATTAATTGACCACTTACCTTGCAAAAAGCAGGCCTTACGCCTGCTTTTTAAATGTGTAAATCCTGCAGGCTTACCCTCCCGGGAAAACCTGTAAAAAAAACCTAAGTTCAAAGCGCACGCGCAGCCTCCCCTGCGCGCGCGTTCGACCTCTGAACCTCTTTGTTCAGAGGATCGGAAGTGCCGGTTTCCCGCGCATGCGCAGTGCATGCAGAAAACCGGCAATTCCATTCGGCCTACAGGTGAGTACCCCGTGCGTACTCACCCGGGGAGAGCCAAATTTCTGGGCCATTATAATGCCTTTCTCCTGCTGCTCTCAACACCGGCCTCTGAAAAAAGCCCACAAAAGTGAGTTTAAATACTCACTGTACTCTCCTGCCGCTCCCGACACCGGCCTTTATTGCAAGGGGGTTGGAGTAGATGAGTAAGGAAGCCTTGCTACAATTGTACAGCATCTTGGTGAGACCACAACTGGAGTACTGTGCATAGTTTTGGTCTCCTTATCTAAGGAAGGATACACTTGCCTTGGAGGCGGTGCAACGAAGGTTCACTAGATTGATTCCTGGGATGGGAGGGCTGTCCTATGATGAGAGATTGTGTAGAATGGGCCTATACTCTCTGGAGTTTAGAGGAATGAGAGGTGTTCTCATTGAAACATACAAGATTCTGAAGGGGATTGACAGGGTAGAAGCTGAGATGTTGTTTCCCCTGGCTGGAGTGTCTAGAACTAGGGGGCATAGTCTCAGGATAAAGGCTAGGCCTTTAAAGACTGAGATGAGGAGGAATTTCTTCACTCAAAGGGTTGAGAATCTTTGGAATTCTCTGCCCCAGAGGGCTGTGAATGCTGAGTCTTTGAGTATATTCAAGGCTGAGATCGATAGATTTTTGGACTCGAGGGTAATCAAGGGATATGGAGATCGGGCGGGAAAGTGGAGTTGAGGTCAATGATCAGCCATGATCTTATTGAATGGTGGAGCAGGCTCGAGTGGCCGTATGACCTACTTCTGCTCTTATTTCTTATATTATTATGTTCACCCCCCATCGCCTGCCGATCCCCTGCCAATCCTGCAAACCCCCCCGATCCATTCTCCCCTCTCCTGATTGCCGACCCCCATCCCGCCAACTGTCGACCCCCTCGCGAATGCTGACCCCCCTCCCGCTTATCCCCGACCTCCCTCCCGGCGATTGTCGACCCCTCCTCCTGCTGATCCCTGATCCCCCTCCTGAAATCCCTCCCCTGTACCGACCCCTCGCAACTGAGACCTACCCGCCCACAGCCAGCCAGCCTCTCACATTCAAATTGGGCCCTGCTGGTAAATTCGCCTCAGAACCACCGCTCCCCACCCCGCCCACCCACCCCCTCCACCCCCCACAACCCCCTGCCCCCAACTTGCCTCCCAGAACAAAATTCCGGCCAAGGCTTCAGCAGCTGAAGGCATGGCTGCCAATGGTGTTGCCATTAAAATCAGGGATGTACAAGAGGCCAGAATTAGAGGATTACAGATGTCTAGGAGGGTTGTAGGGCTGGAGATGATTACAGAGATGGGGGCGGGGGGTTGCGAGGCCAGGGAGACCATTTGAAAACAAGGTTGTAGGTCAGCAAGCTCAGGGATGACAGGTGAACGGGACTTGGTGCGAGGTAGGATATGGGCAGCAGAGTTTAGGATGACCTTAAGTTTATGGGGGGTGGAAGGTGGGAGGCGAGCCAGGAGTGCATTGGAATAGTGAAATCTAAAGGTTACAAAGGCATGGATGAAGGTTAGCAGCAGATGATGTAAGGCAGGGGCGGAGTCGGGCGATGTTATGCAGGTGGAAATAAGCAGCGGTCTTAGTGATGGCGCGGATACGTGTTCAGAAGCTCATCTCAGGGTCAAATACAACATCAAGGTTGCGAACAGTCTAGTTCAGCCTGAGACAGTTGCCAGGGAGAGGGATGCAGTCGATGACCAGTGAATGGAGTTTGTGGCGGGAACCAAAGACAATGGCTTTAGTCTTCCCAATATTTAGTGGGAGGAAATTTCTGCACATCCAGTACTGGATGTCAGTCTGACAATTTAGAGACAGTGGAGGGGTCGAGGGAGGTCATGGTGAGGTATAACTGGGTGTCGTCAGCATACATGTGGAACCTGGTGCTGTGTTTATGGATGATGTCGTTGAGGAGCAGCACATAGATGAGAAATGAAGGGGGCCAAGGATAGATCCTTGAGGGACTCCAGAGGTAAAAGTAATAGTAAGATCCATGCAAATAATTGATCTCCAATCAGTTCCAATTCATTTATTTTACTTAGATAGGGAGAGGCAGACTACTGCTGTTGTTGCTTAACACTAAAGTGCTGTGGAATGGAGCCTGTGTTAACTGTATCACTGGCCGGTTATGTACCCAGCAGGAAAATTCCTCCATGGTTAGGGCAGGGGTTGGGAGAAAGGACAGAAAATCAGCACTTGAAATACGCTCCTGATGAAAATGCAAGTGTAACATTTAAAATATCAAATTGCTGCAATTTGCTACTATCATGAAAAATGATTTACTAGTTTTAAAGTATCTGCCTATTTACCTGTCCATTTAGCAATATATTAGCAATCTCATGTAACAGTCCTTACTTGAGGGTGATGGCTGATATTCTAGTTTCTCTGGAAAATGTATTACTACGCTTTCTCTTCATATTGAAGCAGTTAGGAATTCGTCCTTCTAGATCTCTGATCTAGGACACAGATTTAAGGTAATTGGCAAAAGAACCAGAGGCGAGATGACGAGAATTTTTTTTACGCAGCGAGTGGTTGTGATCTGGAATGCGCTGCCTGAAAGGCCGGTGGAAGCAGATTCAATAGTAACTTTCAAAAGGGAATTGAATAAATACTGGAAGGGGAAAATTTTGCAGGGCTATAGGGAAAGGGCAGGGGAAGTGGGACTAATTGGATAGCTCTTTCAAATAGCCAGCACAGACATGATGGTCTGAATGGCCTCCTTCTGGGCTGCATCGTTCTATGATTCTTGCTGCAAACCTTGTTTCAAGCTGCAAACAGACAAAAAAAACAGTGACTAAAAGAGACGGTATCCATTGCTATCGCTATGGTGATAAAGATGCAGCCAGGCTCAGTTAATGCAGAAAGAAGAAAATTATACATAAAAGTGCAGAGAGGAGAGGAACTAACCTCCAGAGAGGGTGTGGGGGTGGGGTGTGGGAGGATAGATAACTGCGGTGAGGAGATTGATAACAAACTGTTGCGATGTTTGATGAAGTCATTGGAGTGTATTTACATTTGGGGATTCAGTGCCTATATCCCGGGTAATGAAAAGAATCAATTTGTCTATGGAGTCTGTCTGGGGAAAAGCACAAAGTTTAAGTGAGCTGCCTGTTGGCAGGATAACATATTCCCCTGGTAACCACCCTGCTCATAAATTTACTACATTGTTTTAGTTGATTTGGTCAAGTGGACTGGATTGAATGTAGATGTAATCATGCATCACAATTCCCATGGTGTAAAACAGTAAAACATTATTATTCCTGTTTCTTTCTCTTTGGATGTTATTTTTCAAACTAAAATAGAACAAAAAAACAGAACACAAGCAAATCACTCAAGTGCACCTAAGCAGTGGAACACACCCTACGCCAATTTAAGTATAAGAGGGAAAGCTTAGGAAAAGAATGATAGTGGGGGAAGGAAGGGCCAATCACAACAGGGGCCTGAGGATACCTCAAAAGGTCTATACAGAAACATCATCAATGCTTCAACATCATACCCAACACAACACAAGGTTGCCCTGAGCAGCAACAGAGAACTTTGTGACTAGGTCCCCCCTACCACAATATTGCTTAAATGATGACTAGATCTGAAGGAACTGAGATAACCTACATGTGCCCTAAAATTATGCTATGGGACATTTAGCATGTAAGTGCTTTGCATATTTGTCTAAAATTTCACTCACTACTATTTTAATAGAGACATTAAAACATTTTCAGCTGAATGGGTTAAGAGCCTATTGTCCCATAGCGCAATTCCAGCGCCATTTCTTTCTCGGACTGAGCAACTTTAAAGAACTGCTGAATGTGACAGGCTGGACTCATGCTTCAACAGTTTCAAAGGGCCACACATTAATTACATTGTAGCACCTTCAACAGGGCCTCTCATAGGTGGTTACTGATTGAAATTGTTTGAAGCACTTCATCTAGTGATATTATTACATCAACTGCAGCATTGTTGGCTTCATCTAGACAGTGCAGTGGTAGATCTTGAAGATATTCCTGGATAAAGGAATGTGAAGCCACAGACTAAGGCCTAAATTGATGGTTAAGATCCACAGGATGTGTAACAATCTAACAAACCTTGAGTTCGTCACTGATAGGGTCCGATTAATTAGTTGTATCTTTAGGGATGAGGTTGAAAGATGGTTCAGCATGCCTCCATGCTACAAATAGCAAGGACAAAAGATCAGCAAATTGAATCCACTACTCTACTTGAGAGGAAAGGAGGAAATCTAATGCTCACTGCCCCCATAACTTAGCAGAGTGAGAAGGATAAGAGAGAAAGCCTACCCAACCCTGTGAACGTTTCTCATGCTCTGACAGTCCAATATATCTCCTGTAAAATGATGATGTCTGCTTTCATCTGCCAGAGAAATGCTAATTACTTACGTTGTTTTATCGGGGTGTTCAAACCTTAAACATTCAGGGATTATGGCCTAGAAATTCAGTTGCGTTCGCCAGCCGTTAGCGCCTTAGGAGGGGTAGATCTCGAGCACTAGGCACTTAGCGCCCGGGCGCAGGACGATCTGCACCTACGCCCAACTTCAGTAGACATTTAGCGCCGGCGCAAAGTGTTTGCGCGCGCTCAGCTGCGCGCGCAACTTATGACGTCATTTCGTCGTGCAACGCCCTTTGTGCGCCCCAAACCGGAACTTCAGTTGCGCCCGCCCAATGTGGGCGTGGCGGTGTTAAGAACTGTGAAGTGGAACGCAGCAGAGGCCCTGCGGGCCTCGGGGAGCACTAATTAAAGGGCACTTACACTGAACTATAAAGGCCAGCCATTTTGCTGCAATGACTTTTCTGCAACGGATTTCTGGACAGAGACCAAGGAAGAGACCTTACTGATTTGGCCCAACATAGGAGAGGTATTTTTGGCTTCTGGCCAGAGCTTGGAAATTTGCCTCATTGTGATTTCATTGTTTGCAAGTATATTATGGGGGCTGCATGGGGTTCCAACCCTCAGTTCCAGCATTATGTGCGAAGGGCTCGCAGACGCTGTGTGAGAGGGGCAGCCATGCCTAGACACAGAGGGGGCATCAGGCGTCGGCAAAGTAGGCCTTACCCACTCAGGGAATACCGCCAGCAGGTGTCCTATCTCACCATGACTGCCGCGCAGTGTGTTAAGAGGCTGCGCTTCAGAAGGGAGGTGGTTGCAGAGATCTGCCAGCTGCTTCACAGAGATCTGCGTCCACAGCTGATGTGCAGGACGTCTCTGTCGGTGGAAGTGAAGGTCACGGTGGCTCTGAACTTTTATGCAAGCGGCTCCTTCCAAGCCGCTGCTGGGGACATAGCTAACATCTCCCAGTTCGCCGTGCATCGCTGCATCCGGCAGGTCACCGATGCCCTTTTCACAAGGAGACACCAATTCATCTCCTTCCCCATGACCCTAGAGAGGCAGGAGCAGCGTGCAGTCGGATTTGCAAGGATCGCCGACTTCCCCATGGTGCAGGGCGCCATTGACTGCACGCATGTGGCTTTGTGGGCACCTATCGACAATGCCGAGGATTACCACAACCGGAAGGGCTACCATTCCCTCAATGTACAGCTGGTGTGTGACCACAGGCAGCGCATCCTAGCTGTGAATGCCCGCTTTCCAGGCAGCAGCCACGATGCATTTATCCTGCGCCAGACTACTGTGGCTGACATGTTCCAGGCACAGCCTCCCCCAAGAGGATGGCTTATCGGGGACAAAGGCTATCCTTTGTGTACTTGGCTCATGACCCCGCTCCGCGCGCCCAGGACCCCTGCTGAGGAGGCATACAACGAAAGCCATCAAGCCACAAGGAACATCATAGAGCAAACGATTGGTGTCCTCAAGCAACGGTTCCGCTGCCTGGATCGCTCCGGCGGATCTCTGCAGTATTCGCCGGATAGAGTCTCCCAGTTCGTCGTCGTTTGCTGCATGCTGCACAACCTGGCTATCCGCAGGACTCAGGCACTGCCACCTCACGTTGGACCACCACCTCAGGAGGACGAGCAGGAGGACCATGAGGAGGAGGAGGAGGAGGAGGAGGAGGAGTACCAGCCCAGGAGGGAGCCACAAGGTCCAAGGGCCGTCCGTCGGCGGCTTATTGAACGACACTTCTAGGCCCCCTGTCAGGGAATGGCTTGTGGCGATGAAGGCACATGAATGCAGCCGCTCCGCAAGCCCTCAGCCGGTTAACGCAACAACTACTTGAAACATCCCACATGGACAAGCTGAATAAAGAAAAAGCTTTATTGAACAAACTCAGGGCCCTTCCCACATGAAACCCAAAAACAGACAACACCCCCAAAAAACAGTCAAAAACATATCTCACTCCCACAACCTGGGGAGGAATAACAAAACTTGTCCATCCAAATGGCCTTCATCCTCGGCCTTACCAAAAGAACCCCCCCCATAGACAACACAACCGCCCCCATATAAAAAAACATTTGCCAACACACTCTACTTTGTGTGCCGAGAGGGCGAGTCCTTGTCCAGGCTTTTCCGGCCCCTGGCCGACCTGCTGCTCCGCCTCAACCTGGGCCCTGTGGGTGCTGCAAGGCTGGGGGAAGGCTCCTGAGGGGCACATTGCGTGACGGCAGATGCCCTTGGGGGTCGGCCTAGACGAGCTCTGGCCCTCGAGGGGCCGGCTGCTGACTGCTGCAGCTGTGGCTGGGCAGCATCAGTCCCTCCAGCAGCTCGTCGCAGCTTCGCTGGGGGAGTGGCAGTGGCGGCTGCAGCAATGGGGGCAAGCTGGCTGATGCCAGGCGCTCGCTGCTCGCCTGAGACACTGGCACTCGGCCGGGCTGGCACTGCAGCAAGCGCAGCAATCTGGTGAAGGCCAGACCGCTGTGCTGCTGCAGCGCGGTGGGTGCCCTGGCGATGCCTGCCTGACACAGCGAGTGTGGCAGCAGTGAGTGCCCGTACTGCCCTGGTCTGTGCCCGCATCAGACCAGCCAGTGACTGCACGGCACCACTGATCAACTGTCCACTCGCTGCCTGTGCTGCCCTGAATTCGTCCCGACTCGCGTCCTGTGCTGCCCTCAATTCGGCCCGACTCGCGTCCTGTGATGCCCCGAATTGTTCGAGACCCCTGGCCTGTGCTGCCGCGAGTTGTTCGAAACCCCTGGCCTGTGAGGCCCCGAAATCGGACACACTATGAGCCAGGGACTCAATGGCCTCAGGCAACCATGCCACAACCCCCATGAACTTGGTGTGCTGACGATCCGAGTCCGCGGACATTTGATCAAGGAGGCGCACCTCCTGGGCGAGGACCGTCTCCGGACTGGAGGCCGGACTCTCCCTCTGGGGAGAAGGCCGCCGAGCTGCCCGACCCTTCCTGCGTGGCTGCACGCCACTGGGCCCAGCAACTACACTCCCCTGCAACACTTCCCCCCTCTGGGGAGAAGGCAGCCGAGCTGCCCGACCCTTCCCGCGTGGCTGGACGCCACTGGGCACAGGAGCTACACTCCCCTGCAACACTTCCCCCCTCTGGGGAGAAGGCAGCCGTGCTGCCCGACCCTTCCCGCATGGCTGGACGCCACTGGGCACAGGAGCTACACCCCCCTGCAACACTTCCCCCTGGCTCTCCTCCAGGGAAGACGTGTCCCCTCCATTGCCATCCCCTGGCGCGGATGAGGGTTCCCCCGATGGGCCGCCACCCTCTTGCTCCTCCTCGTCCTCCTCTTCCGAGGGACTCTCACTGGCAGCTTCAGGGACCTCCTCCTCACCAGCTGAAAGCAGGAAGGCACAAGAGTAGCTTTAGAGTGAGGACAGGGCGTCAGCGAGGGAGGCATGAGTGGTGGCATTCTGCGCATTGGTCGGACAGTGGCAAAGGATGTAGATCTGAAGCGCAAGGGGAACGAGAGAGGTCCAAAAGGTCATGTCCTTACCATTGGGGCCCAGCACAGGGTCGGCATCTCCAATTGCAACGGGGCCAATCACCCGGGCACCCATGAGTCGACCCACGCGCTCCTCCAGGTCACTGAGCTGCTGGAACTGGGGACGGCCTCCCCCGGTGACAGTCCGGCTCTTCAGATTCTGGGCCAGCTTGGCCTGCAAGAGAAAGGACGGCCTCTAAGTACAGTGTGGTGCCCTGTTGTTGTGTGCACTGCCTCCCATGGTCGAATAGCTTGGCCAGTGTGTAAAGTGCAGAAAGTGCAATTGATGTTCATGCCAGTGCCATAGCTGCTGGATGAGGGCTGGCCATTAGGCCTTTGAGGTCCCTTTGCCCATAATGTGAGGTGCACATGCAAGGATGAGGAGGACACTGGAAAGGGTACTCACCCTGACAATCCGAGTGAGGTCATTAAACTTTTTCCGGCTTGGACAACAGTCCGGGGGACATCGCAGGTGGCTGTGACCCTCTGGGCGATATCCCTCCAGGCTCTCCTGTACACCCTGTTGGGAGGCTTCTTGCCACTGTCCGGGAACAAGATATGGCTTCTCTTCTCCAAAGCCCTAACCAGCACCTTTAAATCATGGCCAGAGAAGCGCTGCGCTCGCTCACGGGTCCTCTGCATCCTTCCTGGCGCTATTTCTCTCCAGCAGCAGTGTTTAGGCCTAGCTGGAGGGCTGCAGTATCCAGGGCGTGGCAGCAGACCAAGTCGACCCTTCCCCCTTTAAGAGCTGGCCGGTGCCAGGTGTCTGCTGTCAATCAAAACATGACCGCACCTGCGCTGCGCCCGGCCTCGGCGGTATCAGTCTGCACCGCCGGCTTAGCGCCTAAAGATAGCCGTGCAACGCCAGTTTTAGCGCTCGAGCAAACTCCTTGGCCAAAGCTACTGAATTTCGACGAACTGCCCTCCACTTTCCGGCGGGCGCAAACTTTAGCGGCCGCCCGACTTTACCGCCCCAAAAGTGGCTATACTGAATTTCTAGGCCTATGTAACACAAAGTAATACTGAGCAGCGATCTAACAGGATTCCCAAATAAATCCCAATAAAGAAAGAAAGACTTGCATTATATACTACTTTTCACAACCTCAGGACATCCCAAAGCGCTTCACAGCCAATGGAGTACATTTGAACTGTCATAATATAAGAAATTTGCACACAGCAAGGCCCCACAAACAGCAATATGATAATGACCAGATAATCTGTTTTATAGGTGTTTGGTGAGGGTTAAATATTGGTCAGGACCCCATGGGATATCTCCCCTGCTTTTCTTCAAAATAGTGCCATGGGATTTTTTACATCCACCTGAGAGAGCAGACAGAGCCTCGGTTTAATATCTCATCCAGAAGACGGCACCTCTGACAGTACAGCACTCCCTCAGCACTGCACTAGAGTGTCTGCCTAGATTTTGTGCTCAATCCCTGGAGTGAGACTTGAGCACAAAATCTAGTCACTCAAAAGCAAGAGTGCTGCCCATTGAGCCACGGCTAACACCCAACCACATAATGGCGTCCCGACCACAGCTGAAAGACAATAACTAAAATTCTTAATAGGATGAAATAGCAACATACTAAATCTCACCCTCTGCTCCCAGCTTCCCTCCCTTGCCATCCAACCAGACCTCCTTCTTAGGCAGTCTCTCGGAACCGAGGATGATTTGCTTCCACACTAAAAATGAGTTCTCATGTGACTGATGAGTCCAATGCGGGACCTACAGTCTCTGTCACAGGTGGGGCAGATGGTGGTTGAAGGTACGGGTGGGTGGGGTGCTTGGGTTGAAGTGCGCTCCTTCCGCTTGGCCTCCGTTTGCTCCCGGCGAAGAGACTCGAGGTGTTCGGCGCCTTCCCGGATGCTTCTCCTCCACTTTGTGTGGTCTCGGGCCAGGGATTCCCAGGTGTCGGTGGGTCTGTTCTTTAGATCATGAGTTTTTTGTTGGACCTGTCTTCAGGGGTCTGTAGAGCTGCTTTCTTGCTCTCGAGTTGTGTTGCTTTTTCCAGATCAGGAATGCCTTGTGCTTGCGGCTTATTAGCTCTTTGTAGGATTCGCAAAATTTCCACATTCCCCAAGGTTATTAATAAAAGGGACCCTATGGACAATTTAAAAAGGGTACCAAAGATGGCGTCCGCACCTCGTGACCAAAAGCCTGTAAGATTTTAAAAGCCTGAACCCTACAGCACAGAACAAGAAGCTTTGGGAAATCAAAACTTAAAATGCATTTCTGTGAAAAGGACTTTTGAATATGCATTTTCGTCAAATTGGAACAGATCAACCCAGTTAGGCCTAAACATGAGGCCGTTAGTTTGTCCGCATAAATAATCGGAAACAGCTTAAGGAAGCCATCGAGGCTGGACAGGCCGATTAAAATGCATTAATGACAATACAGCCCGGACATCAGGCCATTAGGCGCGATAAACGGCTATTTAAAAACAGTTATTTTGGATTGGTACAATCATTTAAAACAGCCCTCCAAAATTGAAACAATGGACTAACCTGATTTGGCGTGCAGATAAGGGGCCATCGAAAGGAGTATAACTGTAGGCCCTTAGTACCAATCGCTCTCTTGATTATTGACTCTGGTCGCTTGACTCTTGCTCTGCTTGGGCTACCGCCACTTGCACTCCAGCCCTGGACTCGTGGCGCATTCTCTTCTCGCTCCCTGCATTAAGTTGCAACCAAGGACATCCATACCTATAGCGGGGAGGGGAACGAGACCCGAGTCCAAAGTCACCCAGGCCACCCGGGCCACGAGAGTGGGCAGAGGAAATGAGGCGAGACAAACCGAGATGAAGAGTAAAGTAGACCCGACAAGAGCAGAGAAGGGCAGTAGAAGACATATTAATTAAAGACCGAGCGCCGAGTTATAAGCTGACGCTCGGGGAAGAAAGTATCTGAGGACAGTGAGACTAAGTTGGTTGGGCGAACCCCGCAATTAAGCTGGCAAGCCCTTGTTGAACACTGTAACACAGGTGTCCACGCCACAACGAATATACTGGCGTTTGATGCTTGGGTAGTAAAATCTAAACAGTAAAAACTGCTGATCGTCTCATTGACGCAACGCTACCACCAACGACCGCCCGAGGGAGAAGAAGAAGAGAACCCATCGTGACGAGACGACGACGGCAGCTGAGGAGAAGAAAGGTGTGTCGCAGCAGTAGCTCCAACACTGCGCCCTGAGACCACATGGCGACGGGGTACCCCAAAGGACAGCAGCCCAGACCTCAAAATTGCGATTGCTAAAACAACAAGTTTTGCTTTGGATTGGTGAGCATGAATTCCTGGCACCTCGTAGCTTAATCTAGTTAGGTATAGGGGTGGGATAAGGATAAGGGGATTGTTAAAGTGATTGTTTTTTTCCCTCGATGTGCCGTGTGTTCCCCATTCCCTGTATAAGTATAGTTGTAGTGTTACATGTCTGTAATTGTGTTCTCTACCAGAAATTCTTCTCATAAGACTGTGTTTTCATTCCTGTTTTAATAAAATCTTGGTTTTCTCACACCGAACCAAATGTCTACTCGAGTCTTTCTGTGTCGCCGCCTGTACCTAAGTCCGGTGTCTAGAACCCAGGGGTGTGGGAGTGATTTGAACCGCTCACCAACAGTCAGGGGCTTAACTGACTGGACGCATGCACCACCCGCCACCCCTACAGAAAATGGCGACCACGACAGGACACCGGCAACAGGGTTGCGATACAGTAGACAATGGTTCGGATGAGCAAACCATGATGGAGGAAAGGATTTCTGATTATGTGTTTAGCAAGGTGAATATCACTAAGAAGTGGCTCACCACTCTGTTAAGGGCTGGGCGTCCGGTAGATGCAGCAGCTAAGTGGACAGAGGGAAAGGAACACAAGAAGTCCTTAGAGAAGGCAGTGTGGCTGATGTGTTTTAAAAAGCAGGTCCAGCTTTTGGACAGGCTCGTTGCAGCACAGGCAGCCGAGTTAATGGAGTCAGCCCTGGAGATCCAGGATAAGGCTTTAGCAGGGGAAAAGTTAATGGTAGCATTGCAGGCCTTGAATCAGGAGAGAGTGCATTTAATGGGAGAACACAAGGCCCAGTTGGACTACCTATGGTGCCAAGTCACCGAGGCCAAGGGAAATGAGTTAAGATTGCAGGAGAAGAATGCCTGCTTGTCAAGGCAGATTAGGGAACAGGAACAGAAACTGCAGGAGGTAAAGGCAGCTTACAAGCTAACGAGAGAAGAGGGGTTTGAGGAGGCAGACCACGGCCCCTGTAAAGAGCGGATAGAAAATCTGAGCCGAGCCCTGCGGAAGGCAAAAGGCATGGTATGCCTCATAAGCCCAAAGGCAGGTCAGGCGGATTTTATGGGGAACGAGGGGAGGACAGTTCCAACATCACCAGTAGTGCCCAGGGACGGCCAGGTTGCGGGAGAGGAGATCTCACGACCACCACCCGTAGCGCCAAGTTTCAGCGAGGTTTGGCAGCAAGAGGGGGTGGAGCCAGAGGTGGAGCAACCTCCACCAGAGAGGTCGGAGCCAGGACCGATGTGCCCACAATGGCATCGGAGGTTCAGTCCATCCGTCAATGGTGACGATGAGGGACCCCTCCAAAACCAGTTCGTATTACCCTATAGCACCCAACAGCTTAGAGCTATGGGCAACCATATCCCGAAGCTGTCCAAAAAGGGAGACCCCTCGATTCACTTCAGGGACATAGAGCAGGCAGCCAGTGTCAACGACTGCAATGGCGCTGAGCAGGCCAAGATGCTGCTATTCTCCCTGGAGAGTAGTCTCCTCCAATCCCTCTCTGACGATTGTAAGAGGGGGCAGAGCGGGTATGAGGAGCTTAAAGATGCGGCTCTGGAGGCCATGGGGATGAATGAGGGAAGTCCTTTCTCCCGTGTGGAGAAGGCGATCCAGCTCACAGGGGAAACCCCGCATGCTTTCGCGGAGCGGTTATGGCCGGTGTACTGGAGGGCCTGCCAGGGGACACCAAACCTGCCGTTCCTGAACGGGGAGCCCCTGGCCCATTGGCTCCGTTGCCTGGTGGTGAACAGCTTGCCACAGGTCCGGGTCAAGGCGGAAGTCTGGTTCGACCCCAAAAATCCCCAGACCACCGAGCTTACAGTGATCAGGCAGCTAACTCTGGCCTATAACAACGGTAGGGGAACCGATGTACACCCACCCAAGGGGAAGGTGCATGAGGTAAAACCTAGACCGAGTAGGAAAGAATGGCACCAGGAAGGGAGTAAACCCCCAACACAAAGACAAATTGTTACGGGTGCGGGAAGGATGGTCACTGGCGGAAGGAGTGCAAAAACCCTTGGAAAGATAACAAGGGAAAGAATTCCACAGCCCCAGCCCAAAAGGCGGAGGTAGGAATCCCTCCCGCCGAGGTCGAGTCACTTTTGGAAACCATGAGGTCCCTATTGGCTGGCCAGGGGAGAGTAGCAGCCGCTACCGGTGCTCTGACCCCATCAGCCCCAACCAACCCACAGCTATGACTAGAGCCAGCGCAGCCTGTTTACCTGTGTTCTCTCTGGTATGGTGAATGGAGAAGACCCCTTTTGGAGATGGAGGTAGAAAAGGTGACGGGGACCTATCTGTTGGACATGGGGGCATCATGCACCGCGGTTTACTCAGCTAACCCCACCACCTCGCCTCTAACTAACGGGGTCCTGGACAGTCTGTCGGGGTTCACAGGCAAAGAACAGGCTGGCTCGCTTTCCATCCCGCTCGCCATTCAGTTAGGACCGCTCCGCTCCAAGTGGACCTGTGTCCTGATGAAATGGGAAGTGGAGGGTGGAAGAGGGGTCCTGGGGGCTGACTTTATTGTAGGCCACGAGTTCCTAGTAGATTTGAGAAATCATTGCCTATGGGGGGCAGTTAAAGTAAAGAACGGTGAGATAGTAGTGATTCCAGGAAAGGAAGGGAAGGGGACCCTCTGCACCATGAAGCCCAAGGAGGATTATAACCCCGAGCTTATGGTCAGCAATACCGCACCAGAATTCCAGGCGTGTGTGCATTGAGTTCAACAATTTCAGGTAATTATCCCTGCCCCCATTTATCATGCAGTATGATTTTTGCCATTCCCATTTGCAACATTTTATCTTTCCTGCCTCTTACAAAAGTACAGGATGTTCTTTCTATTTCTTCCTCCCCTCCTAAACGCCACCCCCGCCCTGTCTCTGCACCTGCTTAATATCTGTTACATCTCCAGCTTTTTCCAGTTCTGATGAAGGGTCCCAGACCTGAAACGTTAACTCTGTTTCTCTCTCCACAGATGCTGCCTGGCCTGCTGAGTATTTCCAGCTTTTTCTGTTGTTATTTCAGATTTCCAGCATCCGCAGTATTTTGCAATTATATGTGTGCAGGCCCACCTAGCCACATTTGCCACACACAAACACGACTGCGGGAGGGTCACCGGGTTTGAGGTCAGCGTAGACGGGGAACCCATGGCTCGACCACAGAAACAGTATAACTTCCTCAGGGAAGCGGAGCCAGACATGGAAGCAGCCATGTCCCCGTTAGTACAGCAGGGAGTTCTGAGGCCAATGGCCACCCACGTAAACTTTCCATTGTGGCCGGTTAGAAAGCCGGACAATTCCTGGAGGGCCACGGTGGACTATTGAGTGCTCAATAGTAACATCCCGGTCTGTGCACCCACAGTAGCAGCAGTTGCCGACCTCAGGGGAAGTATTCCAGCATCCACGACCACTTTCACGGTGCTGGATATTTTCAACGGGTTTTGGTCCATCCCTTTAAGGAGGGAGGATCAGTACAAGTTTGCCTTTACGTTTAAAGGGCAACAGTACACGTGGAACTGCTTGCCGCAGGGCTTCCACAACAGCCCCAGCATTTTCCATCAGTGTATGGCGAACAGTTTAAAGGATTTTAGTTAGCCCAGACAGTTGGTCCAATATGTGGATGACCTGCTCCTGTTCACTGATTCGAAAGAGGAGCATGGCCCACTATTGGCTGAGCTGCTGGAGTTGCTAGGGCAAAAGGGTTTTAAGGTTAACCCAAAGAAAGCGCAGATCGGCCAGCAGGAGGTAAAATTCCTATGTCTGACCGTCCGCGCTGGAGAAAGGGCCAGATAAGACTACGAAGGAGGCGGTACAAGAGTTACCGGTCCCCAACACAGTAAGGGGTGTGAGGTCATTTCTAGGGCTAACCGAGTACTGTAGAGACTTTATTGAGGACTATGCAACCACTGCAGCTGTTAGATCCGTGTATCTTAATGTAGTGTCCTTCAATAATAAGGTAACAGACTGCAGGAATGATTCAACAGGTGTTTACTGAATGAGGGTTATTCTAGAACTAATTGTACAGATCACTACTCAGGGTTTATATACAGGTGTGGTCACTGCCGGTACTACAGTATACAGGAGCTGTAAAAAGCAGTTCTCCCCTTAAACGTACATACATTACAATTCCTCCCCTTTTAGATTAACAGTACCATAACACTCATTTAACAATTAAACATCAAACTAATTACAATCAACACTTTTAACATGCAACATTAGCTGAAAATAGTCTATTTATAAATTCAGTCTTTGGGGAGGCTTCCTGATCCTTTCTGGATAGTGCCTTTCCCGAGTGTCTTGCTCTTGGTACGGAGGCGATTCAAGCCCCCTGTCGTTGGTTGGTTCATCAGATTCCGATGCTACTGTTTCTGGGGTAGATGCTACCTGTACGTCGGGTTCATCACCAGGTACGTATGGGCGAGGCATGGGGTTGACTCGTTCCTGTGACTCTAAGATCTGGTCAGCATGGCATCTCACGATGCTCTCCCCAACGTCCACTGTGTACATTAGTGGGCCCTGCCGTGTGCATATCGTTCCTGGCTGCCATTTTTCTGTTCGGTAGTCACGGGCCAAGACTGGTTGCCCTACATTGAAGCTCCTTTTTGGCTTCTTATGGATGTGCTGGAATTGCTTACTCTCAACATCTCTTTGTACGTTTGGTCTGAGCAAATCCAGATGAGATCTTAACCTTCGGTTAAAGAACATCATGGCTGAGCCCTGGTTGGTGACTGCATGTGTCGCATTCCGGTAGGCGAACAGGAAATTATCCACCTTGTGCTACAGCGGAATGTTATCATTGTACATAGCCTTTATTGCCTTCTTAAAGGTTTGTACGAACCTCTCAGCCAATCCATTTGTTGCTGGATGATACGGGGCGGATGTGTAATGCCTTACCCCATTCCTTTTCATAAATCTTCGAAACTCTTCGGACACAAACTATGGTCCGTTATAAGTGCAAATCTGCTCTGGCAAGCCGTTCCTGGCAAAAATGGTCCGTAGGACTGCAATAGTTTTCTCCGTGGTGGTGGAGGACATTTTGATCACCTCAGGCCATTTTGAGTGCACATCCACGGCTATTAAAAACATTGAGTCCATGAATGCACCAGCAAAATCAATATGTGTTATGTTCATTAATAAATAGACATTCTTATTATGAACACAGCTAGCTTTTGCTAGTTACTTTATTGACTCATGTGGACTTGGTACAGTATCTGTAGAGATGCAGCATTGTGCTCCTGTGTGCAGGCTGCCATCTTGACTGTTGCCTTGTGGGTAGCCTAGCCTCATGGGTAACGTAGTCTTAATAGTCTTAATATCTATACAGCTGGGTAGTGTAGTTTTATACATACATTTCTATACAGCTCTACTGCTCCACCTAGTGTCCACCACAGAATGACATGTTATTGATCACTACATCCCCCTTTCTTTGGAGGCTTAACAAAATCAATATCAATCAACTTTCAAGAAAACAATAAAGATAATATCAGTAACACTTTTGTTAGTGCTCTATAAACATAAACATTTTCGAAACAGTCAACACATTTTCAAAGCTTTACATTGTACTCAAAGATTAAGTCCATCAGGCTCTTTTACTTCACGTGTGGATCTTCTCAACACGGGTAAGTCTGATGTGTCTTCATGAGATTGTTCTGGCGGTGAATGTCAAGATGCAGTTGCGGCATTGTCACCAATCTGCTCTTGTATGGATCGAGGTCTCCTTGCGATCTTTGCTTGGAGAAGGTTTCAGTGTTTCCTTCACTCTTCATGCCATAACTCTCAATGTAGTCAATGCACTCTCGAAAAACTGCTGGCAGCTGGATCCCATCATACAGCATAGTCCTTTCAGGAGCCTCGGCTAATGGAACACCAAAGATTGGCCTGAGGGAAGAAGGAGTATCCACCGGAACTGCTTCCTGCTCTGGTGCAGGCTTCTTCTTTTTCTTTTTCTCTTTCCACTGCTTAACAACATCTGCTGCGGTTATATCTTTGGAATTTTTCTCCTTGTGTTTTTCCTCTTTGTGCTTTTCTTCCTTTGGCTTCTCTTTGACCTTGAAGTCTTTTTCTTTCTTCTTGGAGAAACTAGGCTTTTTGAAGACATGGATACCCTTTGACCTTTTCATCCTTGATGGGCTCTCTGCTTCATCACCTGAGTCATCTGGTCTGCTTATGGCACAGTTTATATGGTAGACTCTCTTGACCAGTTCTAAGTCTTCACAAGCTTTGTCACCCAGTAGTGAATCAAGCCTTTCAGCCACAACAGAAAACATGAGATGATGCACTTTGTCTTTGACTGTCACTTTAAGTCTGCATACACCTAAGCTATCTATTTTCTGTCCATTATAGTCCTTCAGTAGTACTGACTTTTTCTGTATTTTGGGCTTTTCTTTCATATTGTTAATGTCACTCATACTGATTAAGTTTGCTTTTGCCCCAGTGTCCAGTTTCAATGTAACTAATACTCCATTTATCTGCAGTGGGATCATCCATTTGTCCTCTTTTACTGCTGCAGGGTTTGAAAATCCACAACCATGTTTTATTGGAGCCCTCTAAGGGCAAGGTGACCAAAATTGGATTGCCCTATACAGTTTAAAACCAACATTTTCGGCCAATGCAGTGGTCCCGAAAAGCAGGCTGGGATATCTGAATACAGGGGACTGTGGCTCAGAAGCGAGCCATAGATGTTGGCCAATCAAAACAAAGTGCATTCTCAAAGGCCAATCAGGGGACTGAGTCGGGCCTGAAGCAAGGAAATCCCCTGCCAATGGGGACTACCCAGCCCAGGTTTGAATAGGTGACTCACCCCTAATCGAGCTATGAGTACAGGCCATCATCACTTTACTCAACTAGGACTAGGGACAATAGTTTTGGGATCACTACAGTTAAGAGGTGGCCCAAAATAATCAAGTCCCAGGACTGACACAATGGGACAGCAGACTTGGAGGAGCCGCTGTGCACTCAAAACAATACCCCTGCCCTCACACTTGTAAACACCAATTTAATTGGGCGCGAAGAGGCCGAAATGGAATTGGGTATAAAATACAGAACCAAGAGATTATTAAAAAGAGACCAGAAGAAAGAGCAGGAGAGCGAGTTAAGAAGCTGAGGGAGAGACGAGCTGGGGCGAACTACCATCTAAAGAACTCCAACCACGCTGATGAGAAGATCCACCATCAGGCCCCAGACTCAATCGGCATACTGAAAGTTTACTCCGCTACCAGACGGCGCAACATCACCGCAAGAAACTGCACCGTATACCGACTCCTGTCCCGGGGACATCAACAAGAAGACACCAACGACCGAAGTGGCTGTGGAAGACGGCATTCACTCGCGCTATTTCAGGAGCCTTTTCCATCAAGCACAAACCAACCAACAACAGCAACAACCCAACAACCGCACTCAAAGGAGGCTGTGAGTATAATCCAAGGGCCTGCAACTGTCAGTCTAGTCTAGGTAGGAAAGTGGGTTGGTGGGATTGGACTTGGTAAAGTTAAAACAGTGTAAAACATTTTCGTTATGTCCGTTCTCTCCCATATTTTATTTATAATTATAGAGTGTGTGTGTTTATTACGTTTGTGGTAGGACCAAATAAAATTGGTTGTCACCTGTTTTTTCCAAGGACTACTTGTCTCCGAGTGTCTATTTAAAGTGCATCGTTCTCCATCCAAATTCTGGAGTTAGAACCAGATAGGGGCATTAGGGTGCTTCGAACCCGCCAAACAAGGGAACAGCAGGCTAGGGAAAAAGAGAGAGGACTATAGGAGCCCTTGGGCTCAGGAGTACCCCACAGATTAGGTATAAACTGTGCGGGTCATCACCGTATTCTAGTCCTCCTCTATAAGCTGTTGTTCTCTATCTCCTTAGGGGTGTTTAGTGACACCCGACCTGCAGGCTAACATAAGCTGCAAGGGTATAAAGGAGACAGAGGCCCAATACATTAACAGGCACTAAAGACCCCTGTAATTGGGCAGAGCAAAACCCCCTACACAATGGAGACTGCGGCAGGACTCCAGTGGGAGAATGAATGCACAACCTCGGAAACAGTGGTTTTTGGTAAATCTAAGATGGAGAAGAGAATCTCCGCCTATGCTATTTCCAAGGTAAACTTCACAAAGGAATGGGTACAGAGCCTAAGCAGGACGCCACGTCCCGTGGACGCGGCGGCCCAGTGGATGGCAGGATCAAAGCATAATAAGAAGATAGAAAAGGCAATTTGGCTCATATGTCTGACAAGGCAGGTCCGGGCATCGGACTGCGAGATAGCCAGGCTTAGCGAGGAGCTGTGAGAGGCGCTGCTCACCTCAGAAGCTAGGGAGGCTACAGGGCAGAGGATCATGTTAGAGCTGTTTGAGGAAAGGGAAATAAGGGCCAAAGAGGAGGAAGCCTCCCGCAGCCAGCAACAGTACCTGCAGGGGCAGGTGACCGAGGCTAAGGTTGGGGAGCGCAAGGTTAAGAAGTTGAACGTGACTTATGCGCAGAAAATCAAAGAGCTGGAAGGCCAGCTGAAAGATTTGCATGTGGCATATAGAGTTAACTGCAAGGAGGGTTTTGAGAAAACAGATCACGGGCCTTGCAGAGAACGGGTTCAGTCGCTGCTCCAATCTCTTGCCCAGGCAAAGGGCATGATCTCTTTGTTAGAGCCAAAGAGGGCTGACAACAGATCGGAGTATTGGGGAATAGTAGAGGACCCGGCTGCGAAGGACAGCCAACCACTTCCCGAAGCACCGGTAGGTCCGGTTGAGCCACGGGAGGATACAAGGGTGCAGACCAGGGAGCCCACAGGGCGGGGGACCGGACAGGGAGGTCCGGCCCAGCCCAAGGGGTATGGGTCACCCACAGAAGGAGTTGGGTCTGTCGGATCGGAATCCGAGGCAGAGGAAGAGGAGGTGGAGGAAATAGGGACCCCAGCTACGGAGTCTGCGGCGGGACCTATGTGTCCAGTGGTCCAGAAAAGTACGGGCCTCCACATGGGGCACAGGCATGTGGGCCACTGGACAGTGAGTTTGTAGTCCCGCACGCAGCTCCAGCTCTGAAGGCCATGATTGCACATATCCCCACGCTCACCAGAGGGGGAGGAGATCCATCTGTACATTTCTCTAACATCGCGCAGGTGGTGGAAATGAACAATTGTGACGACCAAGAAGCAGTAAAGATGCTGCTATTCTCAATAGAGTGGAGGGTGTACCAGGCCCTCCCAACAGCCTGTAGAACGGGGCAGGTTACCCCAGAGCGGTTACAACGGGCCATCTTAGAAGCCCTGGGGTGTAACGATGGGAACCCCCTTGACAGGCTCAACAAGACCAGCCAGTTACCTGGGGAAGCCCCGCAGGTATACGTGGACAGGCTGTGGACGGTGTACCGTGCAGCCTGTGGCAATATCCTGGATAGAAGGGCTCTTACAGCGGACCAGCATGAAGCGTGGTTCCGGATGATTATCGCAAACAGTCTGCCCTGTATTAAGACCCGGGCAGATCTCTGGTTCAACCCCAGAGACCCTAACCTCACCGAAGAGGCGGTGGCGGAAAGGATGTCGGTTACCCAGCGTAACGGGGAAACCCCAGATGAAAAGCTGGATAAACCCACAAAGGGGCGAGTCCACGAAGTGCACTCAAACCCTAATCCAAAAAGGGAATGGTATCAGGAGGGCAAGCACCCATCCGTTAAGAGCGGAGTGTGTTACGGGTGTGGGAAGCCCGGCCACTACCGAAGTAGTTGTAGGAGCAATCCACCCCAGGCGCAGGAAGGAAGGAACCCTCCCACGACTGCCCAGTCCGGAGGAAAGAAAGGACAGGCAAACGAAGTTTTTGAAAACGCAGTGGTAGCACTCCGACAGCTGATGGCAGGGACGGGATGCATAGATGTAGCCGTAGGAAAGGAAATCCCCACGGTGCCACAACCACAGGAACAATGACTAGAGCCCATGCAGCCTGCTTACTTGTGCCCACCAGATTATGACTCATGGGGTAGACCGTGGGTGAAGATGGAGGTAGAGGGAGCATGGGGTACCTACCTGTTGGACACAGGTGCCTCCAGCACCATCGTCCATGCGGAGGATCTGGGGGCTTCACCTCTATCCAGCGGGGTGCCCTATGAACTAGTGGGATTCACGGGGAATGAGAAGACAGGGTACTTCTCACTCCCACTTACGCTTCAGTTAGGCGCACTTACCGCGAATTGGAAGTTTGTCCTGATGAAGTGGGAGCAGGCTGACAAGGGGATACTGGGGGCTGACTTTGTAATCGCCCACCAGATCCTGGTGGACTTGCGGAACCATTGTCTGTGGGGAACCGTAGACCCGGGGACCAAGAAGGGAGTTATGATGATTGACAAGGTGCAGGATAAGGGGACTCTCTGTACAGTGAAGCCAAAGGGGGGCTACGACCTGGAGCTTCTGGCCAGTGGCACCCCAGCCGAGTACAGGGCCTATGTGCGAGCCAATCTCGCAGCATTTGCCACCCACAAGCACGACTGTGGGAGAGTCACAGGGGTGGAGGTCAGAATAGATGGGGATCCCATGTCTAGGCCCCAAAGACAATACAACTTCCCGAGAGAGGCGGAAGCCGATTTAGAGGTGGCACTGGGTTCGCTAGTCGAGCAGGGTGTTCTGAGGCCCATAGCCACCCACGTAAACTCTCCCCTTTGGCCGGTCAGGAAACCGGACAACTCGTGGAGAGCCACGGTGGACTATCGGGTGCTCAATAAGAACATCCCGGCTTGCGCTCCCACGGTGGCGGCGGTTGCAGACCTGATCCGAGAGATCCCTGCTTCCGCCACCACATTTACGGTGCTAGACATTTCAAACGGCTTCTGGTCGATCCCTGTGAGGAGAGAAGACCAATACAAGTTTGCTTTCACGTTCAAGGAGCAACAGTATACTTGGACCTGCCTCCCACAGGGATTCTACAATAGCCCTCGCATCTTCCACCAGTGCATGGCCAATTGTCTAAAGGGTTTCAGCCAGCCAGGACAGCTAGTGCAGTACGTGGACGACCTGCTGCTCTTCACAGAGAGCAGGGAACAACACGGCCCACTGCTGGCTGAGCTGTTGGCTGTGCTGAAAGATGGCGGGTTTAAAATAAACCCCAAGAAGGCCCAGATAGGGTTGAGGGAAGTCAATTTCCTGGGTTTAACCTTAAGGGCAGGAGAAAGGGGCATTGATGAGGCCCGAAGGCGGACAGTGCAGGAACTCCCGATACCGACCAACGTATCCGGAGTTCGATCCTTTCTGGGGATCACGGGCTATTGCAGGGACTTCATCGAGGATTATGCAGCCACGGCAGCCCCCCTACTCAGACTCCTCCACAAGGGGGTTGAGTGGCAATGGGACGACGGCTGTCAGGCTGCATTCCTTCGATTGAAGCAAGATTTGCAAAAAGCACCTGCACTGGGGGCAATTGATGGGGGTGAGGATTTCTTTTTGGAGGTGGCAGCCAGCGGGGACAGCCTGAGTGCCGTGCTTTTACAGGAAAGGCACGGACGGCTGAGACCGGTGGTGTACTCCTCTAGGGTCCTCACGTTTGTGGAGAAAAGGTACTCGAACTGTGAGAGACATCTGTTGGCTACTCACTGGGCAGTGAAGAGGTCACAGGTCTTCACAGGAGTATCCCTTATCACACTCCTCACCCATCATACCCCGACCCAGATGCTGCTTGATGGGAGGATAAAAGATGGGACAGTCAGTAGTGCAAGGGTCACTCGCTGGACCCTCCTCCTCTCCCAGATGGCGATCAGGGTCAGAGGCCTCTGTGAGCCAAAGCTCGCAGCCAACCTTACTTATGCAGGGGAACCGCACAGATGCTCAGTAGAGGGGGTGTGGGACATCGACTTCGGATTTCGGGCAGGTATACATCCCACAGGCCGCAAGATCTACGTCGATGTGTCAAGTTCAGTGTCCGCGGGTACAAGACTCACGGGCTGCGGAGTTTGGGACCCCAAGGCAGGCATAGCCTTGGCACTTAAACTCCCCAGCACCCTGAGCGCCCAGCAGGCTGAACTCTCGGCGGTGATGTACGTGGTCACTCACCCCGAGAAATTCCCCACCCCGTACACGATTTGCTCGGACAGTGTGTTCACATGCAATTCGTGTACGGAGTATCTGGCGATTTGGTCCTGCAGGGGTTACACCTCCACGGATGGGAGACCCCTGGTCACCAAGCCCCTGCTAGTGAGGATAGTGGCAGCCCTAGAGAGTAGTAGGGATGTCTACATCCATAAAGTAAAAGCCCACTCTAAGACCGAGCCACGGGCAGAGGGTAACCAGCGAGCCAACTTGCTGGCCAGAGAGGGAGCACAGACCGGTCGCTTCTGGGACCCGTACGAGAAAGGCAGTGTAGTAGCTGTCAGAGGCCAGCCGAGGACACCAGGGAGCGCAGGGGTAGGATTGGCCCCGGACCTGAGAATGGTCCAGGCGCAGGATCCCGTCCTCAAGGCGGCCATAGCAACCATCCTCAGTGGAGGAAAAGCAGAGGGCCCGTATGATACTGTGGACGTAGCTGTGAAGGAAGGGATGCTGTTTAAGGGGGACAAGTGGGTGGTCCCAGTGCAACACCAGCGGGAGTTCCTACAACTGGCCCATGAGGGCCCAGGTGCAGGGCATCCCGGGCCAGAGTCCACCTGGCAGAAGTTGGAACAGGCAGCGTGGTGGCCAGATCTCCGGACCAACGTCCACGACTTCTGTGCAGCCTGCCTGGTGTGTGCAGCAAACAACCCAGACCCCCAGAAAAGAAAGGCATCCATGGGGCACATAAGGCGGGTAGAGGGACCATGGCAGTCAATCCAGGTCGACTACATAGGACCCCAACCGACCGCCCAGGGAGGATACAAGTACTGCCTGGTGTTGGTAGACGTATTCTCCAAGTGGGTGGAGGCCTTCCCTTGCCGAACAGTCACTGCAATAGGGACGGCCAGGATCCTGGTCAGGGAGGTGTTTTCAAGGTGGGGACTGCCACAGTTAGTGGAGTCCGACCAGGGGAGGCACTTCACTGGCCAGGTGATGCAGGCCACCCTAAAGGTACTAGGAATTAGGGCAAAATGGCATGTTGCCCACAACCCCCAGTCCTCAGGTCTAGTGGAACGCCTGAACCGCACCATTAAAGAAAGACTCCGCAAGGAGACTGGGGACTCACCGAACAAATGGGTAGAGGTCTTGCCTCTGGTCCTCATGGGAATTCGGGCCAGTCAGTCGAAGAGCACAGGGTACTCGCCCCATGAGCTGATGACTGGACGGCCCATGAGGACCCCGGTACACATGTTGGTGCCCGGCCTCACCGAAGGTCAGCTTCGGGAAACAGTCCGGGACCGCTTTGCTGGGAAACTGCTGGAACGACTGCAGCAGATTCACTGGCAAGCGGCCACCAATATGGGGAAACAGCACCGCAGCAACAAACTGCTGCTGGAACCCCACAAGCAGCAGGACTGGGAAGTCGGCGACCAGGTCATGGTCTGCAGCTTCGCCAGAGTGGGGGTGTTTGAACCACTGTACATGGGTCCTTATAGTATCGTTGATAAGGCCAGCCCAATGGTTTATGCGGTCCTATTACCCCGCCGGGTGAAGTGGTACCACATTAAGCATGCAGGTGCAGCAGGCGGTTAAGAAGGCAAATGGTATGTTGGCCTTCGTAGCAAGAGGGTTCGAGTACAGGAACAAGGATGTCTTGCTACAGTTGTACAGGGCCTTGGTGAGACCGCACCTTGAGTATTGTGTGCAATTTTGGTCACCATACCTGAGGAAGGACGTTCTTGCCATGGAGGGAGCGCAGCGAAGATTCACCAGGCTGATACCTGGGATGGCAGGAATGACGTATGAGGAAAGATTGTGTCGATTGGGCTTATACTCACTGGAGTTTAGAAGATTGAGAGGGGATCTCATCGAGACCTATAAAATTCTGTCAGGTCTGGACAGACTAGATGCAGGAAGGGTGTTTCTGATGGCCGGGGAGTCCAGAACCAGGGGTCATAGTCTAAGGATAAGGGGTAAGCCATTTAGGACTGAAATGAGGAGGAATTTCTTCACCCAGAGAGTGGTGAACCTGTGGAATTCTCTGCCACAGAGGGCGGTGGAGGCCAGTTCATTAAATATATTCAAGAAAGAGTTGCATATGTTTCTTGAGGCTGAAGGGATCAAGGGATATGGGGAAAAGGCGGGGACAGGGTACTGAATTTGGATGATCATCCATGATCACATTGAATGGCGGAGCAGGCTCGAAGGGCCGAATGGCCTACTCCTGCTCCTATCTTCTATGTTTCTATGTTTCTATTAACCAATGTAAGTGGTTTGACCCCACTAGGGCAGGAAGCAAGAAGGTCCCCAAACCCAGAGAATCCCCAGAAGTGACAGGGGACGCCCCGGTGGAGGTGGCAGCTTTGACAGAGGTCGATGTCGGCCCGAAGGCTGTGCCGCCCGGGATGGTCCTCTGCCACTGCGGAGACATCACACCACTTGACAGACAGGCAGGAAGGATAGGACAGGAAATTCAAAGTCAAGGTCACAGGGAGGCGGGAGCCCAGTGTGAAACCAACGCGCAGCCGAAGGAAGCCCTACGGCACGCAGCAGAGAAGGGAATTGTGTTAAGCATAGTAACCGGAAAAGCAAAGGAAGGGGTGGATCAGTGGGAGGACGAAGGGATACTGCCCATGATGTGGGACTTTGTACCGCCGGTGAGGCGTAGTTCCCGGGCGGTCCGACCCAGAGTGACTTGGTCCCCCGTGTATCCTTCCCCGAATACAAGGGTTCAAAAGCAGAGGAAGCGCCAGAAGGGTAAACTCTGTACTGTGAGGGGTAAGTCCCCGTCACAATCCCCAGAACGAGCACCAGACACAGGGGGACAGTTGAAGGAGGTCCTCCTGCAAGCCCTACGAAAGGGGGTATCTCGATCCCCTGGGCAAGGTCGACAGAATGACCAGGAAAGGGGAGGCAGTTACAGAGACTGACCTGGCCACCCGGAGATGGGTGGCGTTGTACATAGCACTGTTTTTTTTTGAAAGATAGTTGGGGTGAATTTCACAGTGAGGTGAGGGTGTGTTGGTTATGCAAGGAAAACAAAACTTGGTGCTACTCCAGTCGAGCCTGAAGAAGTCTCAGGCAAGACTGTGTTTTTCAATTTGTGTTCCAGAAGATGCTCCGGACCATTGTGATGATACTCACCTACCTGGGGACCTGCGCCGGACGCCGAGGGGACAGCGAGGAGTCCCTGGTGTACGGGTGTTCCGGGGGCAGGGCGCCAACCGTAACCACGGGAGAAGGGATCATGGAGGCAGAAGACCAGGCCACCTACTTCCACGAGGGAAGGTGGCCTGGGTGGTTGGGCTCGAATTCCACCCGGTATTCGAGCCACAAGAGCTTTACTTATGGAGAGGCCTCCATCCCCTGTCTGAACATCGAGGTGGCCACTTCCCGGGTTAGGGTGACAGAGGGGAAAAGGGTGTGTTTGACGTGTAAGGGGGACGTACCTTTAGGACGCTGGTGGTGGCTCAGGAAATTGAGCATGGACATCGAGGACAGGAGCTCAGACTGGGAACGTCTGAGCAACGATGCCTACCGGACCATCACGGGGCCACCGGGGGAAGTCACAATGTGTTGGGAAAAATGGTGGGCCTACGACGAAGGTATGTATGCCTATGGGGTTCAGCCCAAGTATGCCCAGCGGGGCTGTCCATCGCCTTTGTCAGGTGGTGGCAGGACACAGGGTACGGGTTGGAGTGGGATAGAAGCGGGGAAGCTTGCGTCAACCCTCGCATCCGAGTGCCCATCAATGCCACCGAGCTCCTGGCTCAGGTAAGGAAACCCCTACCCACGCCCAAACACACTGACACCCACGGATGTCCGACCACCACTAGGGGACCTGGGAATGGGTTGGTATTAGTACCGACGGGTAAGTTAGTGTACCAGGGAGTGCACTATGCAATTGCATCTGTGGTCCTTAACCTAACAGAAGTTCACCAACCTGCGTTCTGCCCCCGGAAAACCGAGTTGCTGTATCAGGTTTAATGATATCAGCAAATAGTGATGGTGTTTGCCTGTTTGATTATGATGCCTTACCAGCATGTTTGCATGTATTGATTACTTATGCCTGATCAGCAGAGGGCATGTGACAGAGACAAGCAGTTTTGTTTTGCTTTCACTTTAGATGGATCACTAGCATGGTGTCTCCTGTAATGCTGTTAAAAAGAGTTGAACAGACTTTAGATTAAAAGACATTCTCTTTCATAAATGTCTCGTCATTGAACCCACATACAAATCGATACATGGTGTCAGAAGTGAATGAAAGAGATGAAGAGGAATAATCTGAAGTTAAATCAGCTCTCCACATATTAGCAAGCCAAAAGAGAACATCGTTGCTTACCATTGGAGAATAGCTAACGAAGTGAAAAAATGGAAGGTTTACACCCACCGGCGATGCTTCAGTTGACAGGTAATGTGGCTGAAAATTGGAGAAGGTTCAAACAACGTTTGGAGTTGTATTTATCAGCAATCGGAGCTGATGAGAAAAGTGATAAAGTAAAAGCGTCGTTGTTCTTACATGTCGTGGGTGATGAAGCGATGGAGGTGTATAATAACTTCACATTCGCTACTGATGTAGACAAAATGAAGCTAGATAAAATAATGGAACAGTTTGAGGCCTACTGCATACCTAAACGTAACGTGACATTTGAGAGGCATAGATTTTTCACATGTGTACAGAAAACAGGAGAGTCTATTGATCAGTATGTGACTGAACTAAGAAACCGAAGTAAAACATGTGAATTTGGGGGACTGACAGACTCGCTGATAAAAGACAGACTGGTGTGTGGTATTCCAGATAATGGACTAAGAGAAAGACTGCTAAGAGAGCAAGATCTAGACCTGGGAAAAGCCATAGCACTGTGTAGGGCTACAGAGACTGTGAAGTTGCAGGCAAAGGAGCTGTTCAGTGACAGTAGCTGCAACGTGGATGCAGTGAGAAAGAACGGACACAAACCGTTTAACAAAAAGAGCACCAATGTGAATAAAGAGGCGTGGCCAGTGAACAAAAATGAAGGGGACAATCAAAAGTCATGTAGTCGATGCGGTACACAGCATCCACCAAAAAAGTGTCCAGCATATGGTAAAAAATGCAATAGTTGCAACAAAAACAACCATTATGCCCGTTGCTGTAAGAACCAAGTACAACAAAGCAAGGTCCATGCAGTAGATGAAAGCGGGATAGAGGAGTTCAATGTGGATGTTGTGTCTGAAAACAAAAAAGAAAAAAGAGACTGGATGTTGACACTAAAAGTGAATGACATACATATTCCATTTAAATTGGATACTGGAGCACAAGTTAATGTGATATCAGAGACTGATTTTAAGAAAATTAGACCCAGACCAGAGATACATGGAATAAAAGTGAAAGTGACAGGATACTCAGGTACTGATATACCAGTGAAAGGAAGATGCATTGTCAAAGTAACACACAAGGACAGAGAGCACACGCTAGCATTAACCGTGGTGCCAAAGGATGTGCAGGCCATACTAGGTTTTAAAGCCTGTGAGAGACTGAACCTGGTAAAGAGAGTCCTCGTTGTGGAAAGCAAAGGAGAGACAGTCTATGGTGAACTCATGAAAGAGTACAACGACCTATTTAAGGGTCTAGGCTGCATTCCAGGAGAACACACGATCACAGTAGATAAAAGTATGACACCGGTCATACATCCATGCAGAAAAGTTCCGTTTGCTCTTCAAAAGCAACTGAAGGCAGAGTTGGACAGGATGGAAAGCCTGAACGTGATTCAGAAGATAGATGAGTCAACTGAGTGGGTGAGTTCCCTCGTCGTTGTGGACAAAAAGAATGGAAAGCTCAGAATTTGCCTGGATCCAAGAGATCTAAACAGAGCAATAAAGAGAGAGCACTTCAAGCTTCCTACACGTGAGGAAATCATGTCACAGTTTGCAAATGCAAAGTATTTCAGCAAGTTAGATGCATCATCAGGATTTTGGCAGATTAAATTGGACGAAGCAAGTTCAAGACTGTGCACGTGCAACAGTCCATTTGGCAGATACAGATTCAAGGACAATCAATCAGAAAATCCTCAAGACGCGTGCAGCCTCCTGAGAGACTCTTTGAGCAAATTTAAGGACTCTTGTTATAGAAGGAAGTAATGTTATCTTATTCTTTCTTCAAGTTCTAGTGTATTTACATATTTCAAGTGAACACAGAAAGCAAGGTTAAAAAACCTTGATAATGATAATGTTAATGTAAGTTCATTAAGTGTTACAGTAAAAATGCAGATTAATACAAAGAAAACATGTTGTTAGTTAAAAGTAAAAAACTTTTGTTTTAAGAAAGGGAGATGTAATGATATCAGCAAATAGTGATGGTGTTTGCCTGTTTGATTATGATGCCTTACCAGCATGTTTGCATGTATTGATTACTTATGCCTGCCCAGCAGATGGCATGTGACAGAGACAAGCAGTTTAGTTTTGCTTTCACTTTAGATGGATCACTAGCATGGTGTCTCCTGTAATGCTGTTAAAAAGAGTTGAACAGACTTTAGATTAAAAGACATTCTCTTTCATAAATGTCTCGTCATTGAACCCACATACAAATCGATACATCAGGCTCTGCTGAGGGAGATGTTCCGAAGCTTCTATGAGCTGGACTTCGGGGACATCAGTGTGGCAGACCTGTACACAAAAGAAGACACGACCGAGAGGGGCAGACAGCGCAGGGGGGTTTTGAATGATGTTTTCACTGGGTTTAATACTGGGGCCTCAGTTATGAACAGCCTGGATGATGTGCAGCTGGCCCTACAGATTAATGGGCTAAAGTCTCAGCTGCGCAGCATCCTAGGGAAGGAGAATGATGTTTTGGGCTCCACGCTTCACGAGGGGGTGGCTATGACAGTGCACCTGAAGGAGATTGTCGCCCAGCTAGAGGCTCATGCTCGGACAATAAACACCTTGATTAAGGAGGACCGGCTGGCCTCCGATCAGGCGGCACAGAATGAGGTGTGTGTGCTCTATGGGGCCTGGTTGCTGGGAGAGGGCCGCAGTAACTTGGAAGACCTTAGGCAAGGTCGGGTCCCCTCCTGGATCAGCAACCAGCACCTGGAGGCACTGCACCCCTATAGCCACACCCTCAGCCCATGCCAGCTCCGAGTGGCATCGGAGGCCTATCCTGTCCCGGTTGACTGTGGGAAATCCAACCACACTATTATGGGTGTGGTTGTGCGAATGCCAGTGATGGGGTCATCCGCCAAACCAGCACCCCTGTATCGTGTGGAGAATGTCGGGGTCATTCGTGGGGGGGTACACGTCCATTTCACAATGGTCCCACCCTATGTCATTGTGTGGGAGCACACAGTGAAGGGTACTGACCTGTCTGGTTGTCGTAGCCGGGGAGCACAGGTGATAGTGTGTCCCCAGCACTTGAACACCTTCAGGAGGTCACAATGCGGGTTTAGCACTGCTGGGGCAGAACCTATAAATTGCACGATGGAGGTCATGGCACCTGGCCATGTACCTCCACAGATAGCATATGTGGGTGGTGGGACATATTGTGTCGCCACGACTGCCCGCCGGTATAGGCACGGCCCGAGTGAATGGTGTGATATACCGGACTGCAGCTTTTGCTTTAAACCTAGGGCAGAAGTTCAAGTGGCCCAGGAAAGGATCATTCCAATCCCGGAACCCCCCACAATTCACCTCACGGTACAGCACAATGTAAGTGACTTGCAGAACTATGTTGCCCGGTTTGGGTACTCTATACCACTCTTACCTGAGAAACTCACTGCCTTATTGAAGGCAGTGGACCTCAGTCAAAAACATCACTTCACCCTTGAACAGAAAAACAAAGACATAGTTCTTGGGATCACAGACATACAGTCACCCACGTGGTGGGAATGGGGACCGAGGGTAGAAATCCCTGTCGGGCTTCGCTAGGCCCCCCACACGCTGGTAGTTGTACAACTGGTCATTGTAGTGTATCTCATTACAAACACCTGCAAAGCCAGAAGAGCCCTCAAAGCACACCGGTATCTGAAATTATTCAACAAGCAGCAACAGAAGGACAGCCCAGTATAACCATGAGAAGAATGCCCTTTTGTTTCCAGGTATTCTTTCCTCGTCGGAAACAAAGGACCATTCTGATGCACTGTATCGCAGCACTACTCTCACCCGGAAGCTGGCTAATACCATACACTACGTAAGCTGTCAAAACTTATATACGGCAAAGTTGTACGAACTTACACCATCACGGATGGATAGGGTGAAAGCTGTACAAATTTGCAGGAAAGGACGCAAGGAACACACGCGGCATGGGGTATTTGTTATGCTCTATGTAATGGAAAAATGTAGTACCTTGGTTTGATGTATACCTGAAAGGGGATATGATTATTGTACCTTTTTCTTTAAGGAAAATGATATTGTTTTGTACACACTAACTTTGTAAGGGTTATTAGTTAGAATAAACAACGGGGATGACTGACACTTGGTAGGACTTTGGATTTTCTTACATGTCAATTGACACATCCCAGCTATATCCGGTTGTGTCAAGATGGGGGACTGTAGCGTCTGAAAATCCACAACCACGTTTTATTGGAGCCCTTTAAGGGCAAGGTGACCAAAATTGGATTGCCCTATACAGTTTCAAACCAACATTTTCGGCCAATGCAGTGGTCCCGAAAAGCAGGCTGGGATATCTGAATACAGGGGACTGTGGCTCAGAAGCGAGCCATAGATGTCGGCCAATCGAAACAAAGTGCATTCTCAAAGGCCAATCAGGGGACTGAGTCGGGCCTGAAGCAAGGAAATCCCCAGCCAATGGGGACTACCCAGCCCAGGTTTGAATACGTGACTCACCCCTAATTGAGCTATGAGTACAGGCCATCATCACTTTAATCAACTCGGACTAGGGACAATAGTTTTGGGATCACTACAGTTAAGAGGTGGCCCAAAATAATCAAGTCCCAGGACTGACACAATGGGACAGCAGATTGGAGGAGCCGCTGTGCACTCAAAACAATACCCCTGCCCTCACACTTGTAAACACCAATTTAATTGGGCGCAAAGAGGCCGAAATGGAATTGGGTATAAAATACAGAAACAAGAGATTATTAAAAAGAGACCAGAAGAAAGAGCAGGAGAGCGAGTTAAGAAGCTGAGGGAGAGACGAGCTGGGGCGAGCTACCATCTAAAGAACTCCAACCACGCTGATGAGAAGATCCACCATCAGGCCCCAGACTCAATCGGCATACTGAAAGTTTACTCCGCTACCAGACGGTGCAACATCACCGCAAGAAACCGCACCGTATACCGACTCCCGTCCCGGGGACATCAACAAGAAGACACCAACGACCGAAGTGGCTGTGGAAGACGGCATTCACTCCCGCTATTTCGGGAGCCTTTTCCATCAAGCACAAACCAACCAACAACAGCAACAACCCAACAACCGCACTCAAAGTAGGCTGTGAGTATAATCCAAGGGCCTGCAACTGTCAGTCTAGTCTAGGTAGGAAAGTGGGTTGGTGGGATTGGACTTGGTAAAGTTAAAACAGTGTAAAACATTTTCATTATGTCCGTTCTCTCCCATATTTTATTTATAATTATAGAGTGTGTGTGTTTATTACGTTTGTGGTAGGACCAAATAAAATTGGTTGTCACCTGTTTTTTCCAAGGACTACTTGTCTCCGAGTGTCTATTTAAAGTGCATCGTTCTCCATCCAAATTCTGGAGTTAGAACCAGATAGGGGCATTAGGGTGCTTCGAACCCGCCAAACAAGGGAACAGCAGGCTAGGGAAAAAGAGAGAGGACTATAGGAGCCCTTGGGCTCAGGAGTACCCCACAGATTAGGTATAAACTGTGCGGGTTGTCACCGTATTCTAGTCCTCCTCTATAAGCTGTTGTTCTCTATCTCCTTAGAGGGTGTTTAGTGACACCCGACCTGCAGGCTAACATAAGCTGCAAGGGTATAAAGGAGACAGAGGCCCAATACATTAACAGGCACTAAAGACCCCTGTAATTGGGCAGAGCAAAACCCCCTGCACTGCATTAACTTTATGTTCAGCATTGTCTATTTCTGAGGGCTGCACATTTTCTGTATCTTTTTTGATATCGTCACATGACACCATTCCTACAAAAAATGTCTCACTTACATCAGTGTCCTCAATCACATTAACTCGTTGCCCTTTCATCATTTTTACTTTTGAAAAGCATTGTTTGGCAAAGTGATTCTTTCCATTACACTTTGTGCACATTTTTCCAAACGCTGGGCATTGTCTTAACTGGTGTTTGTAACCACAGCGTTTACAATTTAAAATGTCATCCTCCGATTGCTTTTCATTTCTGTTCTGCCCACGTTTCTTCCCCTTGTAGGACTCAGCACCGACAGCAGCATTATCACTCATTACATTCGCATCATTATTGATTTCACTGAAAGTGTTCGCGTGATTTTGAGCTAGCTCGCTGGCTTTGCATATTTTCACTGCATTTTCCAAATTTAGTTCGGTTTCTCTCAACAGACGTTCCCTGACTTTTTTAGCATGAATACCAAACACAATCTGGTCACGAATCATTGATGCTTTGAGCTCAGAGAAATTACATGTCTGTGCTTTCAGTTTCAGATCAGTTATAAAGCTAACAAAAGTCTCATTTTGTTGCAGTGTCCGAGAACGGAAGATGTATCTTTCATACATCTCATTCTTTTTGGGAGAGCAATGTGCATCAAATTTTTTTTAGCACATCTTCTAATTTTTCTCTGTTCTCCGCTGGATTAAATACAAATATATTAAATACCTCTATCGCCTGTGGGCCTGCGGCTGTAAGCAGCAACGCTATCTTCCTTGCATCTGGCTTTGTACCAAATCCGATGGCTGCAATGTAGAGTTCGCATTGCTGTTTAAAGGTCTGCCAGTTGTAGTCGATTTTTTCTGTGAGATTCAAATGCTCTGGTGGCTTCAAATTCTCCATTTCGCTTTTCACAATTTTCAGCAGATCTTCACCACCCTGGTACCATGTTATGTTCATTAATATATAGACATTCTTATTATGGACACAGCTAGCTTTTGCTAGTTACTTTATTGAGCCATGTGGACTTGGTACAGTATCTGTAGAGATGCAGCATTTTGCTCCTGTGTGCAGGCTGCCATCTTGACTGTTGCCTTGTGGGTAGTCTAGCCTCATGGGTAATGTAGTCTTAATATCTATACAGCTGGGTAGTGTAGTTTTATACATACAGTTCTATACAGCTCTACTGCTCCACCTCGTGTCCACCAAAGCAAATCTGCTCTGGCAAGCCGTTCCTGGCAAAAATGGTCCGTAAGACTGCAATAGTTTTCTCCGTGGTGCTGGAGGACATTTTGATCACCTCAGGCCATTTCGAGTGCGCATCCACGGCTATTAAAAACATTGAGTCCATGAATGCACCAGCAAAATCAATATGCACCCATTGCCATGGAGATGAGGGCCACTCCCATGTGTGTAGAGGGGCATGTGGTGGTGCATTTTGGACCTTCTGGCATCCTGAGCAGCTCCTTGTCAGGTCCTCGATTTGCTGATCGATCCCCGGCCACCACACATAAGCCCTAGCAAAGCTTTTCATTTTCACCCCTCCCAGATGACCTTCGTGAAGCTCATTGAGCACTCTCTCCCTTAACTTGGCTGGAAATACAACTCGGGTCCCCTGGCATACTGACAGCTGTTCTCTTCTGGATGAGAATGCTGGCAACAGTGAGTCACCATGTGCTGGCCATCCCTTCACCGTCAAATCATATACCCGAGACAGGGTCGGGTCATTTCGGGTCTCCTTCTCTATACCAGCGTTAGTTACTGGCAAGCATTCAATTATAGTCGAATGAAATATTTCGACAGGATCCACTGCTGGCGCTTCCTCCGCAGTAGGCAGTGGCAGGCGTGATAGCCCATCAGCGTTTCCATGCTGTTTCGTGCCCTTATACTCGATTTCATATTGGTGCGCCCCTAGAAAAAGGGACCACCTTTGTAGCCGTTGCGCAGTCATCACTGGAACGCCCTTCTTTGGATTAAAGATGGAGACAAGTGGTTGGTGGTCAGTCAGCAAGGTGAAATTCTGCCCATGCAGATAGTGATTGAACGTTTTCACTCCCCACACTAGGCTGAGGGCCTCCCTGTCAATCTGGGCGTAGTTACACTCGGCTGAGGTTAATGATCGTGACACAAAGGCTATTGGCCTCTCTGAGCCGTCCGAGAATTTGTGCGACAGCACCGCTCCAATGCCGTAGGGTGACGCATCACATGCCAACAGAATTGGTAATGTTGGGTTGTAATGGGCCAATACATCTTTAGATGTGATTAGTGTTTTGCTCTTCTAGAAAGCTCATCTACATTCGTCACTCCACTTCCATGGCACGCCAGTTTGCAGTAGGGTGTTCAGTGGGTGTAGTTTTGTAGACAAATTTGGCAAGAACTTAAGGTAGTAGTTTCCCAGCCCGAGGAACGACCTGAGTTGTGACACATTTTCCGGTGCTGGAGCCTTGACTACTGCCTCAATCTTCTCTGGGGACTTATGTAACCCCTCTTTATCGATAACGTGGCCACAATACGAGATCTGTTTTCTAAAAAACTCGCATTTGTGGCGATTAGCTCGGAGCCCATATTCCTGCAATCTAGTGAGCACCTGCTCCAGGTTGGCAAGGTGATCACTGTCATTTTTGCCCGTGACCAGGATGTCGTCCAAATAACACTGGGTCCTTGGGATCCCTTGCAGGACTTGTTCCATTGCCCTCTGCCAAATAGCCGGAGCTGATGCTACCCCGAAAACCAGCCGGTTGTATTGGTAGAGACCTTTATGGGTGTTGATTGTGAGGTATTTTTTTGATGCTTCTTCTACCTCCATTTGCAGATATGCCTGGGCCAGATCAATCTTAGTGAAGCGTTTCCCTCCAGATAGCAAGGCGAAAATATCTTCAATCCGCGGAAGTGGATATTGTACGGTGTGAAGGACCGGGTTCACTGTTACCTTAAAGTCCCCACAGATGCGAACCTTCCTTGGTTCCCCAGGTGTGCTGCTCAACAACTTTTTCATCACAGGGACGATGGGTGTAGCCCTCTCGCTCCAGTCTACCTTGGATAGTACAACTGAAGGTTCCAGACTCTCCAGCTCTGCTTTGACGGCTGGGCGGATCGCATAAGGCCTTAAAAAATTTTGGGCTTGCTTTTTCTTCAGATTTAATCATCGCTGTCATGCCTTTTAGTGTTCCGAGTCCTTGCTGGAACACTTCCTTCGCGTCAGTTAGGATCTTTGACAGTCGCCCAGGTGTGACGTCGTCATCCTTTTTGGCATCTACAGTCAGTGCTTGTATGGTATGCCAATCTAGCTGTATCTTCCGGATCCATTCACGTCCTAGTAGTGGTGGTCCTCCATCTGGCAATATATATAGGTCCATTTTTGGTGTTTCCTTGTCGTTATATTTCACTTTCACCCTTATTTTTCCTTTGAGGTCGACTTTTTGCCCCATATACGTCTTCAAGACAATCTTTGTATCTCTCAAGGGTATATGTGAGAATAGTCGCTTGTAGTCCCTTCGATTTATGACTGGTAGGGCTGATCCCGTGTCCAATTCCATTTTCACTTGGACTCCTGCTATCTTGAGCGTGACCCAGATAGTTTGGTGATCCTCCGTTTTGATCACATTATGTAGTTTCAGACAACCTAGCTCCTTGCTTCCGGAGTCTGTATCACTCTTCTGTTCGTCTGAACTACTCTCCGTCACCTTATGTACCTTCTTGTACTTCTCCTGTGGAGATTTCTTGCTGCTGGTTTGCTTTCCCGACCTGCAGACTCTTGCTATGTGTCCTACTTTTCCACACTGTCTGCACACTTTGTCCTTGAGCCAGCAATTATTATGGTCATGTGTTGTTCTGCCGCAGCAATAGCACTTCACTGTTTCATTTTACATTTCATTTGTGCCATATTCTTGCGGTCTCCGTTGTATCTCTGCAGCGCCCCGTGCTGCTGCTTCATGTGATACTGCAATGCTGAAAGCCTTGTCCAGCGTAAGATCCTTTTCTGATAGAAGCCATTTCTGGGTTCCTTCACTTTGAAGCCCACACGCAAACTTGTCCCTTAAAGTATCTGCCATACCCATTCCAAACTGGCAGTGTTTCGATAGCTTGCGCAGTTCCGTTAAATACTCAGCATTACTTTCATCTTTATGCTGGTTCCTTTTGTGAAACTTAAATCTTTCTGCTATCAGCAGCGGTGTGGGGTTTAAGTGGTCCTGTAGGATTGACACTATGTATTCAAACTCCTTTTCTACTGGCTTCTCTGGGGTTACTAGGTTTCGTAGTAAGCCGTATGTTTTTGCACCCATTGAATTCAACAATACTAGCGCTTTCTTGTCATCTGGCACTTTATTCGCCTTGCAGTATACTTCTATGCGTTCGACATATGTCGTCCAATCTTCGACTTCATTGTCGAACGCTGTGATACTGCCACTCTTTGGCATTTTTGGGTGTGGTTAGACTGGCTTAAAATGGCATCTCCCGCGCTTTCCTTTCTTCCCCACTGCGGCTTCAAATGGCGTCTCCCGCGCTTTCCTTTCTTCCCCGCTGAGGCTTAAAATGGTGTCTCTCGCGCTGCTGCCAACGCTGCTCTCGGCGGTCCTCATGGCAAATGGCAGCACCTCACGTTGTCCTGCGCGCCTCTCTCCCCCGTTGACGCTGCATGGCCCTTGAACACTGGCTGTGCTCTGCTCTCTCTCGCCTCTCTCCCCCGTTGACGCTGCTCGGCCCTTGAACACCGGCTGCGCTCTGCTCTCTCTCGTCTCTCTGCCCCGTCGACTCCGCTCGGTCCTGAACACCGGCTGCACCCTGTGCGCTCTGCCCTCTCTCTCTCCCCTGTCGTCGCTGCTCGGCCTTTTTCTGTGCCGCTCGGTCGGGCTCTAGCCTGCCGCTGTCCGGGAAGGGTCTGCGCAGTACCTGTTGCCAGCCCGTTTCGCTGGACCACCGTGACTGGAATGCCAAGCCTGGCTCTCGACAGCCTCCCCTGCGATGCTCAAATCTCCGCTGGATGACTGGGCGGTTGCCCGTGGTCGACGCCCGTGCTTCTGGACTCGACCTTCTTCCACTGTGATGCAGAGTTGCAGGTAGGTTCGAACTTGCTCATCGCCACTGTTAGATCCGTGTATCTTAATGTTGTGTCCTTCAATAATCAGACAACTGAGTGCAGGAATGATTCAACAGGTTTTTACTGAATGATGGTTAAACTAGAACTAACTGTACAGATCACTACTCAGGGTTTATATATACAGGTGTGGTCACTGCTGGTACTACAGTATACAGGAGCTGTGAAAAGTAGTTCTCCCCTTAAAGGTACATACATTACAGCAGCCACTCTGCTCTGACTCCTACACAAGGGAGTGGAGTGGCTTTGGGATGAGGGTTTCCAGGCAGCATTCGTCAGGCTCAAAAAGGACTTGCAGACCGCATCAGCTCTAGGAGCCATAGATGGGGGGAAAGAGTTTTTCCTGGAGGTAGCAGCCAACGGGGACAGCCTGAGTGCTGTGCTGCTCCAAGAGCGGCACGGCCGGCTGAGGCCGGTTGTCTACTCCTTCGGGATACTCACAGATGTGGAGAGGAGCTACTCCAATTGTAAGTGCCACCTCTTGGCCACACATTGGGCTGTGAAGAGATCACTGATCTTCACAGGCACCTCTCCCATCACCCTCCTCACCCATCACACACCCACCCAAATGCCCCTGGATGGGAGGATCAAGGATGGAATGGTGAGCAGTGCCTGCATTGCTCGCTGGACCTTGCTGCTCTCACAGATGGACCTTAGAGTAAAGGGCCTCTGAGAGCCAAAGTTCGCAGCCAACCTGGTATATTCTGGAACAGCCCACCGGTGTTCCATTGAAGGGGTTTGGGAAGTAAACATAGGTTTACGGGCCGGGATACATCCCACCGGCTGCGAGATCTAGGTAGACAGTTCCAGCATGGTATCTGCTGACGAGCGTCTCACGGGGTGTGGAGTTTACGACCCAGCGGCGAACATTGCCCTGGCGATTAAGCTCCCCAGCACCATGAGCACCCAGCAGGCTGAACTGTCCGCGGTGGTGTGCATTGTTACACACCCCAAAATCCTCCCCACCCCCTACACGATTTGCTCGGACAGCATGTTCACGTGCAATTCGTGTACAGAGTACCTGGCCATCTGGTCCCGCCGCAGATACACCTCCGCCGATGGGAGACCCCTCACAGTAAAACCCCTGCTGAAAAGGATCCTAGCCGCAGTGTGGGAGGAGGGGAAGGTTTTCATCCACAAGGTGAAAGCCTATTCCTCCACAGAATCGTGCAGCCAAGGCAACCAGCAGGCTGACTTGCTCGCCAAGGAGGGTGCCCGCACCGGAACTTTCTGGGACCAATTTGGGTGCAGACCCATGGCGGCGGTCAGGGGTAGGGACAGGACCCAAGGGAGTGCAGGGGTAGCGTTAGCCCCGGACCTTAAGACTGTCCAAGCCCAAGATCCCGTCCTCAAGCAGTCCTCAGTGCAGTGACTGAGGGAAAAAGGGTAGAGGGTCTGTACGGCACTGCAACCCTCTCCGTAAAAGAGGGCATGCTGTTCCGGGGGGAACCATGGGTTGTGCCGCAGGAGCACCAGAGGGAATTCCTTCAACTGGCCCATGAGGTTCCAGGAGCGGGACAACCCGGGCCTGAGACCACCTGGCAGCGGGTGGAACAGCCGGGACGGTGGCCGGGACTCAGGGAGGATGTCCGCGAGTTCTGTGCAGGCTGTCTTTTGTGCGCTGCGAATAACCCCGACCCCCATAAAAGGAAGGTACCTATGGGACACATCAGGAGGGTAGAGGGACCATGGCAGTCGATACAAGTCGACTACATCGGGCCCCTGCCCACCGCCCAGGGAGGCTATAATTACTGCCTAGTCCTGGTGGATGTGTTCACCAAATGGGTATAGGCCTTCCCCTGCAGAACAGCCACAGCTCTGGGTACTGCCAGGATCCTGGCCCAGGGAGTGTTCTCACGGTGGGGACTACCACAGTATGTGGAGTCCGAACAAGGGAGTCACTTCACCGGACAGGTGATGCAGAATACCCTTATGCTGCTAGGCATTGAGGGGAAATGGCACGTGACCCACAACCCCCCGTCATCAGGGATTGTGGAAAGAATGAATAGGACCCTAAAGGAAAGGTTGAGGAAGGAGATGGTGGACTCGCCCCGTAAATGGGCCGAGGTCCTACTGTTGGTTCTGATGGGGATCCGGGCCAGCCAGTCGAAAAGCATTGGGTACTCCCCATACGAGCTGATGACTGGCAGGGTTATGCGGACCCCCACCCATGTGCTAGCCCCGGTGCTCTTGGAGTGTCAGCTCAGGGAGGTCAACCGGGACAGGTTCGCCAGAAACCTCTTCGAGCACCTGAAGCTGGTCCATGAGCAGACGGCTGGGAAAATGGGAAGGCAGCATCGGAGCAACCGATTGCTGCTTGAACACCGAAAGCACCACGAGTGGGAGGTAGGAGACCAGGTCATGGTGAGGAACTATGCCCCAGTAGGAACTTTGGAACCATTGCACATGGGGCCCTACGGCATTTTAGATATAGCCAGCCCCATGGTGTACACCGTTAAGATACCCCGGCGTACCAAATGATTTCATATCAACCAGTGCAAGCTGTTTCAACCCGAAAGGGGAAAGCAGCCAGTTGGGGTAAGGTCTGAGGATAGAAATCCTCAGCCTACAGCAGGAGTGGGTTCACAGGCTGCACAGGCAGGCGCTGTGGCTTGCTTAAAGGGAGGGGACATCCCGCCCATTGATTGAGACACTCTCCCACTCTTCTGGGATCTAGAGGAGGAGGGACCCGAGGATGAAGACCCCGCCGCTGACCCAGTTTTGGGACCTGGGGGCGGAGACTCTCAGCCTACAGCAACAGGCTGCGAAGAGTTACCTGCCCCTAGCCCAGGTTCAGGAGAGGTCAAGCCTAAGGGGGAAGATCCCCGGCCAGCGGCAGTGGTTAGCCCACAGGCCGCACTGGAGTGGACAGCAGTCCAGGTTAAAGGCACATCAGCCAAGAAAGCCCCACCCGCCAAAGTCCCTAGAAGGTCCCCACGGACGCCCCAGCTGAGAAAGCCATGGTCACCAGCTCCCCAGTTCAAAGGGACAGCCTCCCGAGTCAGGGGGAGGTCAAAGGACAGAGGTCCCCAGCTAGTCACTCTTATGTTCATTAATAAATACACATTCTTATTATGAACACAGCTAGCTTTTGTTAGACACTTTTATTGAGCACATGTGGACTAGGTACTGTATCTGTAGAGGCTTCCATCTTGACTGCTGCCTTGTGGGTAGCCTAGTGCCTCATGGGTAATGTAGTCTTAAACACATACAGCTGGGTGGTGTAGTCTTATACATACAGCTATATACAGCTCTACACAGCACTACGGCTCCACCTAGTGTCCACTATAGAATGACATGTTATTGATCATTACATCCCCTTTCTTTGAGGTTTAACAAAATCAATATCAATCAACTTTCAAGAAAACAATAAAGATAATATCAGTAACACTTTTGTTAGTGCTCTATAAACATAAACATTTTCAAAACAGTCAACACATTTTCAAAGCTTTACATTGTACTCAAAGATTAAGTCTATCAGGCTTTTTTACTTCACGTGTGGATCTTCTCAACATGGGTAAGTCTGATGTGTCTTCATGAGATTGTTCTGGCGGTGAATGACAAGATGCAGTTGCGGCATTGTCATCAATCTGGTCTTGAATAGTCTCTTGTGTTTTTAGGAGGGAACGGCGGTTCCTCCTGAGAATCTGTCCTTCCTCAGTTCTAACAGTGTATGACCTTGGTCCTACTTCCTCAAGAACTGTAGCTTTCCTGTTCCATGCATCTGGACCCTCAATCCTGACAACATCATAACTTGTCAATGGTTTTAGAGTTTAGGATGACTTGTCATAGTATGATTTCTGTTTCAGCTTTAACAGTTGAAGTCTCTGTCTCAGTTCCTCACTTTGCTGTTCTTTTGCACAGCAGGGTAGTGTGGTGCGCAACTTGCGACCCATTAGTAGTTCAGCAGGTGAAGAACCACAGTCTAAAGGTGAGGCTCGGTAGCTCAGCGGGGTGAGATAAGGATCAGACTTGCTTTCTGTCGCTATCTTCAGTAGCTGCTTGAGAACTTGAACACCTTTCTCTGCCTTACCATTTGACTGAGCATACAAAGGACTGGATGTGATGTGCTGAAAGTCATAATGTGCTGCAAACTGTTGCCACTCCTTACAGTTGAAGCACGGACAATTGTCGCTAACGGCAATCCTGGGAATTCCATGTCTGGCGAAGATGGATTTCAGATGCATTATGACACTGCTTGCTGTGGTGCTTGAGAGCAGCACCATCTCAGGATAGTTAGAATAGTAGTCAATCACTATTAGATAGTCTTTACCATTTAAATGAAAAAGGTCCATACCAACCTTTTGTCATGCTGCTGTTGGTATGTCAGCTACTATCATTGGTTCCTTTGCTTGTTTGTTTTGGTGTTTCTGACATGTCTCACATTTGCCTATCATGTTCTCAATGTCCTTATTTATGCCAGGCCAATAAACAGTGTCTCTTGCTCTCCTTTTGCATTTTTCAATTCCGAGGTGTCCCTCATGAATCCTTTTGAGCATGTCTTGACGTAGAGCCTGTGGAATGACTATTCTGTTCTGTTTTAGTAATAGTCCACTTGCGACACTCAATTCTGACCTTATGTGAAAATATTTTGGACAGGAACCTTTTGGCCAACCATGATGAATGTTCTCTATTACTGTTTGTAATACTGTATCTTTTACTCTTTCTTCTGCTATTTGCTTTGATTTTGTGTCTGACACGGGCAGCGCAGCAGTGACCATACTCACATGAACATCCACGTCTTCTTCAGTAGAGCTCACATGACTCACTGTGGGTGCTCGGGATAGTGCATCTGCTAACACTATGTATTTGCCTGGTGTGTAGATCAGTTCAAAGTCATATCTTTGCAGCTTCATCATGAGTCGTTGAATCCTTGGAGGCATCTCATTCAGGTTTTTTTTTATGATGGCAACCAGAGGGCTGTGGTCTGTCTCAACTGTGAAGGTGGGAAGTCCATATATGTGGCCATGAAACTTTTCTAGTCCAACTACCAAGCCTAGACATTCCTTTTCAATCTGGGCGTATCGACACTCAGTATCAGTCATAGACCTGGAGGCATAGGCAACAGGCTTTCAATCTTCACCCTCTGCTTGTAGCAAGACCGCACCTAGGCCATCCTTTGATGCATCCGTTGACACTTTGATTCTTTTTGTTGAGTCAAAGAAGGTGAGTACAGGTGTGGTTGTCAGCACTGTTTTGAGGTTTATCCACACTTGCTCATGTCTTTCTGTCCATGCGAACTCATTTGTTTTATGTAGCAGGTCTTGAAGACAGGCTGTCTTGGCTGACAAGTTAGGAATGAACTTTCCAATGAAGTTTATCATCCCCATGATGCGTAGCACTCCTTTTTTGTCAGTGGGTCGGGGCATTTTGAGTATGGCGTTTACTTTTTCCATATCTGGCTCTATTCCTTTACCAGATAGATTATCTCCTAGGAAAGTGACTTCCTGGATGCCAAACTGAAACTTGGCTTTGTTGAGCTTCAGTCCATTCCAGCGTATGCTCTGTAGCACTTAAGTCAGTCTCTCATTGTGTTCTTTCAGTGTGGAGCCCCAGATGATGATGTCATCAACATAGACCCGAACTCCTTCCAGACCTTCAATTATGTGTTCCATCACTCTATGAAAGATTTCAGATGCAGATATTATCCCGAAAGGCATTCTGAGGAAACAATACCTGCCAAATGGTGTGCTGAAGGTACAGTATTTGGTGCTCTCTTCATCCAGTTTTAGTTGCCAAAATCCTTGTGAGGCATCGAGCTTTGTAAAGTATCTGGCACCTGACATTTCACTGGTGATTTCTTCTCGCTTGGGAATCTGGTAGTGTTCACGTTTTATGTTTGCATTTAAGTCCTTTGGATCCATACATATTCTTAGATCATTGTTCTTTTTCTTTACACATACCATGGAGTTAACCCAGTCTGTTGGCTCTTTGACTTTCCTGATGACTCCTAGTGTGGTCATTCTGTCCAGTTCATTCTTGAGCCGGTCACGCAGGGGTGCTGGAACTCTTTGTGGAGCATGTACCACTGGCTGAGCATCCTGCTTTAGGTGGATCTTGTAAGTGAATGGTAGAACTCCAAATCCTTTGAACACATCCTGGAAATTATTCACTGCAGAATCCACCAAGTCATCTGGTCTGCTTATGGCACAGTTTATACGGTAGACTCTCTTGACCAGTTCTAAGTCCTCACAAGCTTTGTCACCCAGTAGTGAATCAAGCCTTTCAGCCACAACAGAAAACATGAGATGATGCACTTTGTCTTTGACTGTCACTTTACTCTGCATACACCTAAGCTATCTATTTTCTGTCCATTATCGTCCTTCAGTAGTACTGACTTTTTCCGTACTTTGGGCTTTTCTTTCATATTGTTAATGTCACTCATACTGATTAAGTTTGCTTTTGCCCCAGTGTCTAGTTTCAAGGTAACTAATGCTCCATTTACCTGCAGTGGGATCATCCATTTGTCCTCTTTTACTGCATTAACTTTATGTTCAGCATTGTCCATTTCTGAGGGCTGCACATTTTCTGTATCCTTTTTGATATTGTCACATGACACCATTCCTACAAAAAATGTCTCACTTAAATCAGTGTCCTCAATTACATTAACTCGTTGCCCTTTCTTAGTTTGTACTTTTGAAAAGCATTGTTTGGCAAAGTGATTCTTTCCATTACACTTTGTGCACATTTTTCCAAACGCTGGGCATTGTCTTAACTGGTATTTGTAACCACAGCGTTTGCAATTAAAAGTTTCATCCTCCGATTGCTTTTCTTTTCTGTTCTGCCCATGTTTCTTCCCCTTATAGGACACAGCACCGACAGCAGCATTATCACTCATTACAATCGCATCATTATTGATTTCACTGAAAGTCTTCACGTGCTTTCGAGCTAGCTCGCTGGCTTGGCATATTTTCACCGCATTTTCCAAATTTAGTTCGGTTTCTCTCAACAGGCGTTCCCTGACTTTTTTTATCATGAATACCAAACACAATCTGGTCACAAATCATGGATGCTTTGAGCTCAGAGAAATTACATGTCTGTGCTTTCAGTTTCAGATCAGTTATAAAGCTATCAAAAGTCTCATTTTGCTGCTGTGTCCGAGAACAGAAGATGTATCTTTCATACGTCTCATTCTTTTTGGGAGAGCAATGTTGATCAAATTTTTTTAGCACATCTTCTAACTTTACTATGTTCTCCTCTGGATTAATTACAAATGTATTAAATACCTCTATCGCCTGTGGGCCTGCAACCGTAAGCAGCAACACTATCTTCCTTGCATCTGGCTTCGTACCGAATCCGATTGGTGCAATGTAGAGTTCGAATTTTTGTTTAAAAGTCTGCCAATTGTAGTCGATTTTTCCTGTGAGTTTCAAACGCTCTGGTGGCTTCAAATTCTCCATTTCGCTTTTCACAATTTTCAGCAGATCTTCACCATCCTGGTACCATCTTATGTTCATTAATAAATAGACATTCTTATTATGAACACAGCTAGCTTTTGCTAGACACTTTTATTGAGCACATGTGGACTAGGTACTGTATCTGTAGAGGCTTCCATCTTGACTGCTGCCTTGTGGGTATCCTAGTGCCTCATGGGTAATGTAGTCTTAAACACATACAGCTGGGTAGTGTAGTCTTATACATACAGCTATATACAGCTCTACACAGCTCTACGGCTCCACCTAGTGTCCACTATAGAATGACATGTTATTGATCATTACAGTCACCACGGGAGGTGAGGGAACAACAGTGCAGGACGGTGTGGCCATGTCGGGGGAAGCGGTGTGCCGCAGTCCAACCAGGAATTAGCCTGGCTGCCCGGAGATGGGTGGCAGATGTACATAGTTTAGGTAATGTAAGTTTATATTGTTAAGTTTGTATATGTTAAGTTTAAGTATTTAGCTTCAGTTAAATAAGGTGATGGGTAGTTTAGATAAAGTAAGTAATCTGCTAAGAGTGTGTATTTTGGGTCGAGGTCGCGAGACCCGGCCATGCTTCATCCAAGCCAGAGAATCTCTTGGGGACCTGGCTGTATGTTTTGTATCTGTTACAGAAAGACTGTCGGGATGAAGGGGATCGTAATCCTACTCGTCCTGATGGGACTGAGCCTGGGAAGGCAGGGCGATGTAGAAGACTCCCACATCTACGGGTGCTCGGGAGATAGAGCGCCTAAAGCGACCGACGGAAGCGGTGAACGGGAGATGGAGGAGACCGCCATCTACGTCCACGAGGGACGGTGGCCTGGATGGCTGGGGTCCAATTCATCTCAGTACTACAGCCAAACCGGATTCACATACGGGGAGGCCTCCCTCCTGTGCCCCAGGGTACGGGTCATTACCACAAGGGTCAGCGTCACCGTTGGAAAACGTATACGTCTAACATGTAAGGGACACATTCCTCTGGTTAGGGGGTGGTGGCTCAGGAAGCTGAGCAAAGATATGAGGAATCCCGCAGTTGAGTGGGAACGGTTGGGGAACAATACCCACCGGACAATTACAGGGACTCACGGAGGATTAAGTGTGTGTTGGGACAAGTGGTGGGAATGTCGAAATCTCGACTCTGAGTAAGACTCTAAAACACAAGCAGTACCGTCAGATTGTTAGTTTAATTTTTTACTTGCACAAGGAGAGAGCTGCCTGGACAAAGGCTAGGCCAACATCTCTACCGAACATCAGTGAATGCAACATATTTATACACTCAAACAAGCAAGCATTCCATAAATCACATGTAATGGTATTGTATCATTTTAAACACATTAAGAGTTTGCACAAGGGCAATCAAAAGGTCAGCAGGACAGAAATATCTCCAGACAAGGTTAGTTAATCATATATTCTGTCAGCAGGTTCTGTCTGGATCTTGTTACCAAAATGATTTACTTACTCATGTCTGATCATCTTGTTACCAAGATGATTAGCTTACTCAATAGTTTTGCTTCTTTGTCTAGCGACAATCATTAATAGTTTATCTATTCTATAGCCTTATGCCTCCCTTGTGCTAGTGAGTCAATTATAGCTGTTATCACATCCTCAATGTGGGTGGGTATTATGAAAGATCTCTTGGTCCTGGACACGTTGTGACATTTACTTTGTCTTGCTTTAGCTACAACCTAAGCAAGTTTGTTCTTTTACTTGGCCATTTTATTCTACCCAGCATGCTAAGTATAATGTCAATTTCCACATTCCCCTCTTTTGTCCTTGCTAGGGCAATAATCTAATCAGATCTGGATTCTTCGGAGCCTTTCTAACTCTATGGCTTCTGCCTTTTCTGAATTTTGTTGAAACAACCAATATGCCATTTTATTGGAATTAAAGGGGATAGGTCTTAATGGAATTCCTCCCTTCATATGGATGTGCACCTGTGTGCATACCCAACAACTGAAGGCATTAGTTCCCCTAGCATAAGTGTAAGACACATACAAAAAGGTGTTTACATGCAATTCGGGCATTACAGGTATTATAAGTGTCACAAGGAAACATAGTCCTAATGTCCATTTCCATTTACAGATGGTGTTGGCGATTCCTCTTCCTCGGGTTCTGGGGCTCTTTTGCAGTGTGAGGCGTGGATCCATGTTGGTCTCTCTTTCACCTTTACAGCAGTGTTGGTGGTTAACAGGATCTGGGACGGACCCTCAAATCTTGGGCGAAGGCTACTCTTTCTCTTGAATACCTTTACGTAGACAAACTCGCCGGGCTCCAAGCTATGGCATCTTCCTTCGGCAGGGTCAACTTGGGTTTCTTTTACCTGTGAATGGAAACTAGAAATACATTTTGTTAGAGCAATACAATAGTTTAGCATATTTTCTTCCATTTTGTGAATGTCCATTTGTTTAGCAGTAAACGGTGCGGAAAAAGGCAATCGTTGGGGACGCCCCATGATGATTTCATGTGGTGATAATCCTGTTGTTCTCTTTGTTGCTGACTGCATTACCATCAATGCTAGGGGTAACAGTTCGACCCATTTGAGTCCAGTCTCATCACATAGCTTAGCTAACTTATTTTTCAACATTCCATTATATCGCTGACTGTGGATGATAGCTGCAGTGAAAATGCTGATTGATTTGCAAAGCCTTACACATCTCTCGCATAATTGTCCCAGTAAAATGTGACCCATTGTCACTCGAGAGTTGTACAGGTATACCGAATCGTGGTACAATTTCCTTTAACAAATGTTTAGCGACGGTAACAGCGTCATTCTTTTTACATGCAAAAGCTTCAACCCATTTAGAAAACCCATCTATAATAACTAATACATATTTAAAACCCATACATGCGGGTAATTCAATAAAATCCATTTGCAAATTCACAAAAGGTCCTGTTAGATTTGGGTGGGAGGCAGACTGTACCTTCTCCATTTTTCCCAGATTCATCGTCTGACAGGTAGTACACTTTTCACTAATTTGTTTTGCAATTGCCAAAATACCCGGTGTGTACCATGTCTGTGCGATATAGTCTGCCATCCCCCCTTTGCCCGCATGTGTGAAAGTATGAACACAGCGGGCAATCCATGGGAGCAAAGATCTGGGTGCCACCACATGGCTGTCATGGTGAACCCACACTCCCTTCGGTGTTTTATCACATTGATCTTGTGCCCAGGCTAACACCTCCTCAGTACTGGCCTGTGACTGAAAGGCCAATACATCATCCAATGTGGGTGGCAAATCAACGGGTTTTGTGTTTTTAAGAACATAGGCTGACACCTGGGAACCAGTATTTGACAAAGCAGCACCTTTTGCAGCCCTGTCAGCCCTGTCATTGCCCAATGCAATTTGGTCCTGATTGCCTGTGTGTGCTTGACATTTAATAATAGCAATTTTACGTGGACATTGGACAGCACGTAAAAGATTGTCAACTTGTTCTGCATTCTTGATCGTTGAGCCTGCGGAGGTCAAGTAACCCCTAAATTTCCATATCTGTCCATAATCATGGGCAACTCCAAAGGCATACCTTGAATCTGTATAAATATTAACAGTTTTGTCTGTGGCCAAGGTACATGCTCTTGTGAGCGTGAATAGTTCTGCTTGTTGTGCTGAAAAGGAGTTTGGTAATGACACTGCCTCTACAGTTGAATTGTCCGTCGTGATGGCGTAGCCAGTGCGGGAAGTACCTTTGTCATCTCGGAGGGCTGAGCCGTCGACGAAATATATTAAATCTGGATTTTCTAGCTGTGTTTCACTTAAGTCTACTCGGGGTTTGGTGACCAGCTGGGTTACTGTCTCACAGCAGTGGGGTGTGCCATCCTCAATGGTCGGGAGGAGCGTAGCTGGGTTTAGGGTTGCGCATCACTTTATGGTCAAGTTTGAATTGGACAGTAATTCTACCTCGTACTTAATGGTACATGCTGATGTTAGGTGTTGAGTGGCGTATTTGGTTAACAGCACCTCGACAGAGTGTGGGACATGTAGTATTGTATGATGATTTAGAGTCACAGTTTGTGCTTGTTGTACAGCATAGTAAGCGGTGGCGAGTGCGGGCAGGCATCCCGGCAGACCGACTTCTTGTTGGTATTATAATGCCCTGGCCAAGTAAGGATTTGATTACTGGTTCAATGCCTTGTTCTGCTGCTTGGGAGAGAGGATATTGTGCCTTTCTTGGGAGTGGGACTGCAGGATTGAGGGTAACCTTGTAGGGTTGTGCAGTTAACATCTTTCCAACCTCATTGGGGTGGCTAGACCATACTTGCTTGGGGATTTGACTCAGAAGTTTCTCTACTTCTGGTAGGAGCAGGAAGTTATGGATGTCCAACACCCTTGCCTCAAATTTGCCTTTGAACAGCAGGCTTGTCTGCAATTCCACCCCGTATCCCTGCTTTTCTTCATACTGGACCAAGGTACCCTGAGGCACTTGCCACTCTTTTTCTATTCCTAGTCCTTCCATTCTTTTAACCATTGGTCCCAAGTCCCTTGGTGCATGTCCTTGTGCCACCGCTAGGGTGCAATGTGGTTTACTGTCTTTTTATTCAAACAGGTCCATGCTTCCATAGGTAAAAGAACAGCGGCGGCTATGCCTTCGGGACCACTTAAAATTTTTGGAATTTTCAGCAAATATCTGTGTTGTAGAACGGGCTTATAATGGGCCAGAAATGAGGTTCGGGGGCTTGCCGCGCGTGCAAGCCCCCGATGCGCACTTACCTGGCACGCCGGCCGTTCTGGTCCTGGGACGCGTGGAATTCCTTTCTTCATATGATGACTCCCGGGCAGCGTCTGACGTCACGCCACCCAGGAGTGCAGCCAGTGCGAAGCATGGAGTGCGGAGTCTAAGTGAGACACGCCCCTTGAGGTCTCATTTTAATAGGACACGCCCGCAATCTTTCTAAACAGCTGCAGAGGCTTCGTACTTACAGAACAGCAGTGTAAGTAGGTTATTTGTATTTTTATGAATGTTTTGGTAACTTTTTTGAACTTTTAAGTACGTTTACATGATTTTGATGGCTCTGAGATAGTTTTGAAGAGATTTGAAGCTATTAAAACAGTTTTGAAAGCCTTGAAAACATTATTTTCATCAATTTCATGTAATTAGCAAAGTGAAATGGCTGGAATGAGCACAATTCACGTGATTAAAAGAACTCAAAACTTCACTGAAGATAACCTCAGCAATCTCCTCAATGAGGTGGAGGCGAAGCGCCTGCGCACCATTGGGAATGAGCAGTCGAGGGCACCGCGAAAAGGTCAGATGGTAGCTTGGTCGGAAATTGCCCAGGCTGTCAGCGCGACCTCCACCATACCACGTACAGCGGAAAAGTGACATGTTGCGATCTGTCAAGGTTTGTACAGTTATTGCGAAAGAATACTTTAACATTGCTTAGAGTTTAAGTTAACTACATTTCAAACGACTTGCAATGCATGTTCTTTAGTCAAGTGAATTCTTGGTCAAGTCACCTGAGGTAGCAATAAAACTTTATGGCTTTGGGGCCAGCTCAGGGTTATCTATTGTTCGCTTATCTTGATTCCATTGCTTTGAGCTGTAAATTTTCAATCAGAGATTTAAAGAAACACCCAACCCAGTCTTCCAAGCCTTTGCTGTCCATGTCAGGAATGCAGCTGTGTGATTCTCTTTTTTCTGTTGCCATTTCAGAGTAAAAGTGCTCACTGTTTTGATTTCTTTTTGGGTTCAATAAAGACTCATTTCTGAAAGAGAATGTTGTTTAATCTAAAGTCTTGTTCAAGACTTTCTACAGCTTTTTACAGAACACACTATGCTGTGATGCATCTAGAATGAAACTGAAAGTAAAACTCCTCTGGACTGCTTGTCTCTCACATGACCTCTGCTGGTCAGGCACAAGTAATCAAAAACACAGACAAATATGCTGTAAGGCATAAGTAATCAAACACAGACAAATATCATCACTATTTGCTGATATCATTACATCTCCCTTTCTTAAAACAAAAGTATTTTACTTTTAACAACAACATTTAATGAACTTACATTATCGTTATCATGATCAAGGTTTTTTACCCTTGCTTTGGGTGTTCACATGAAATATGTCAATACACTAGAACTTGAAGAAAGAATAAGATAACATTACTTCCTTCTTTAACAATAGTCCTTAAATTTGCTCAATGAGTCTCTCAGGAGGCTTCACGTGTCTTGAGGATTTTCTGATTGATTGTCCTTGAATCTGAGTTGTTGCCTCAGATGATTGGTTCTCAGCTGTGTGATCAGGTTGTTCACCAGTATCAGTCTCTTGATCTGCTGTGGCTGGTCCCATGAGAAGATCTCGACGATTTCTTCTCAGAACAGCACCCTCATCTGTCTGAATGGTGTATGATCTTGGTTGAACTTCACTCAGGACAGTTCCCTTCTGAGTCCATGTGTTTGTTTTGTCTTTCAACCTTACTTGGTCACCAGTGTGGAGTTCAGGTAGGTTTTGTGTTCCTCTGTCATAGTAGTACTTTTGCTTTTCTTTCTGTTGCTCTTTGAACTTCCTCACTTTCTCCCCCTCTTTTGTTTTCAGGAGGTTCTCCGGGATGGGTAGGTTTGACCTTAGCCGACGTCCCATCAGGAGTTGGGCTGGTGACATACCACACTCGAGCGGCGTTGTGCGGTATACAAGCATGCTTTGGTAGAAGTCAGTTCCACTGTCTTTTGCCTTGTACATCAGTCTTTTCACTGTCTGGACCGATTTTTCCACTAGTCCATTGGACTGTGGATAGTGAGGACTTGACGTTGTGTGGACAAAGTCCCACTCTTTGGCAAAGTGTCGGAAATTTGCATTGTTAAACTGGGGTCCGTTGTCTGTGAAGACCTCGCTTGCCACGCCATGTCTGGAGAATATGGCTTTCATACTTCTTATCACAGCTTCTGCAGTGGTGGTGTACAGTCTACAAACCTCTGGGTACAGGGAGTAATAGTCTGTGATGACAAGATAGTCCTTCCCTTGACATACGAATAGGTCAGCGCCTACCTTCTGGTAAGGTCTGTCTGGTGCTGGGTGTGGCTTTAGTGGTTCTACCGGATTGCTTGCTCGATATTTCAGGCATATTGTGCAGTTTGACACCTCATTTGTCACATCTTGGTTGATTCGTGGCCAGTACATCACCTCTCGTGCTCTTTTCTTACACTTTTCGATTCCCAGATGTCCTCCATGGATCTTTTTTAGCATCTCTCTTCTCAGACTCTTTGGGATAACTATTTTACTTCCTTTGTAGATGATGTCTTCGACCACTGATAGTTCCGCCCTGCAGTTCCAGTACTCTGTTATATCAGGTGAGCAGTCTTGCTTCATGTTGGGCCATCCATCCAAGATACTTTTTCTCAGTCGTCTCATTGTTTTATCTTTGTTTGTTTCAGTCTTTATGAGCTCCATTTTTGCATCTGCTATGGGCAGTGCACTTGTGATCATGTCCACGTAGGCGTTCACTTTTTCATCCATTGTGGTGTTTGCGGGCTCACTTGGGTCAACAGCTCTGGACAACGTGTCTGCTGTATACATCAGCTTATCCGGTGTGTACGCAACATTCAGTTCATCATAGACTGTCTCTCTTTCACTTTCCACAACGAGGACTCTCTTTACCAGGTTCAGTCTCTCACAGGCTTTTAACCCTAGTATGGCTTGCACATCCATTGGCACCACGATTAATGCTAGCGTGTGCTCTCTGTCCTTGTGTGTTACTTTGACAATGCATTTTCCTTTCACTGGTATATCAGTACCTGAGTATCCGGTCACTTTCACTTGTATTCCATGTAACTTTGGTCTGGGTCTAATTCTCTTAAAATCGGTCTCTGATATCACATTAACTTGTGCTCCAGTATCCAATTTAAATGGAATGTGTATGTCATTCACTTTTAGTGTCAACATCCAGTCTCTTTCTTTTTTGTTTTCAGACACAACATCTACATTGAATTCCTCTATCTCGCTTTCATCTACTGTATGGACCTTGCTTTGTTGCGCTTGGTTCTTACAGCAATGGGCATAATGATTGTTTTTGTTGCATCTATTGCATGTTTTACCATATGCTGGACACTTTCTTGGTGGATGCTGTGTACCGCATCGACTACATGACTTCCGATTGTCTCTTTCATTTTCGTTTGCTGGCCACGTCTCTTTTTTCACATTGGCGCTCTCTTTGTTAAACGGTTTGTATCCGTTCTTTCTCACTGCATCCACGTTGCAGCTACTGTCACTGAACAGCTCCTTTGCCTGCAACTTCACAGTCTCTGTAGCCCTACACAATGCTATGGCTTTTCCCAGGTCTAGATCTTGCTCTCTTAGCAGCCTTTCCCTTAGACCATTATCTGGAATACCACACACCAGTCTTTCTTTTATCAGCGAGTCTGTGAGCCCCCCAAATTCACACGATTTGCTCCAGTTTCTCAGTTCAGTCACATACTGATCAATAGTCTCGCCGATTTTCTGTACACATGTGAAAAATTTGTGCCTCTCAAAGGTCACGTTGCATTTCGGTATGCAGTAGGCCTCAAACTGTTCCATTATTTTATCTAGCTTCATTTTCTCTCCATCAACGGCAAATATGAAATTATTATATATCTCCAGCGCTGCATCACCCACGACATGTAAGAACACGGACGATTTTTGTTTATCACTTTTCTCGTCAGCTCTGATTGCCGCTAAATACAACTCTAAACGTTGTTTGAACCTTCTCCAATTTTCAGCCACATTACCTGTCAATTGAAGCGTCGCCGGTGGGAGTAAACCTTCCATTTTTTCACTTCGTTAGCTATTCTCTAATGGTAAGCAACGATGTTCTCTTCTGGCTTGCTAATATGTGGAGAGCTGATTTCACTGTCCCACCAAGTTGCTAACTTCAGATTTTTTCTCTTTCAGCCACTTCTGACATCATGTTTTGATTTCTTTTTGGGTTCAATAAAGACTCATTTCTGAAAGAGAATGTTGTTTAATCTAAAGTCTTGTTCAAGACTTTCTACAGCTTTTTACAGAACACACTATGCTGTGATGCATCTAGAATGAAACTGAAAGTAAAACTCCTCTGGACTGCTTGTCTCTCACATGACCTCTGCTGGTCAGGCACAAGTAATCAAAAACACAGACAAATATGCTGTAAGGCATAAGTAATCAAACACAGACAAATATCATCACTATTTGCTGATATCATTACACCAATCTCTCTCTTTCTCACACTCCCAATCTCTCTCTCTCTCACACTCCCAATCTCTCTCTCTGTCATACTCCCAATCTCTCTCTCTCTCACACTCCCAATCTCTCTCTCTCACACTCCCAATCTCTCTCTCTCTCACACTCCCAATCTCTCTCTCTCTTACACTCCCAATCTCTCTCTCACACTCCCAGTCTCTCTCTCTCACACACTCCCAGTCTCTCTCTCTCTCACACTCCCAGTCTCTCTCTCTCTCTCACACTCCCAATCTCTCACAACTCCAGGGAACTTACACTCACAGGTGGTGTTGAAACGCTGAGGGTTTTGACCGAACATGAGGAACGGGCCCAGCAGATGTTCGGATTTACTAGCAATCGGCCCGCGGATGAATCTCAATCAGACATTTTTGAACCTGCCGTTGTTAAATCCTTGAATTTTGATGTATGGTGTCCTTCAATAAATCGACAGAGACTGCAGAGGAACAATCAACAGGTATTTACTGGATGAGGGTTAATCTAAACCAAAAAGTACAGATCCCTACTCAGGGTTATATACAGGTGTGGTCACTGCCGGTACTACAGTATACAGGAGCTGTAAAAAGTAGTTCTTCCCTTAAAGGTACATACACTACAATTCCTCCCCTTTTAGATTAACAGTACCATAACATTCATTCAACAATTAACACTTTTAACATGCAACATCAACTGAAAATAGTCAATTTATAAATTCAGTCTTTGGGGCGGCTTCCTGATCCTTTCTGGATAGCGCCTTTCCTGAGTGTCTTGTTCTTGGTGCGGAGGCGATTCTGGCCCCCTGTCGTCGGTTGGTTCATCAGCTTCCAAAGCTACTGTTTCTGGGGTAGATGGTACCTGTATGTCGGGTTCATCACCAGGTATGCGAGACAATGGGTTGACTCATTCCTGTGACTCTAGGATCTGGTCAGCATGGCGTCTCACAATGTTCTCCCCAACATCCACTGTGTACACTAATGGCCCCTGCCGTGTGCATATCGTTCCTGGTTGCCATTTCTCTGTTCGGTAGTCGCGGGCCAAGACTGTTTGCCCTACATTGAAGCTCCTTGTCGGCTTCTCATTGATGTGCTGGAATTGCTTATTCTCAACATTTCTTCATACATTTGGTCTGAGCAAATCCAGGCGAGATCTTAACCTTCGGTTAAAGAACATCATGGCCGGGGTCTGGTTGGTAACTGCATGTGTCGCATTTCTGTAGGCTAACAGGAAATTGTCCACCTTATGCTGCAGTGGAATGTCATCATCGCACATGGCCCTTACTGCTTTTTTAAAGGTTTGTACGAACATCTCAGCCAATCCATTTGTGGCTGAATGATACGGGACGGATGTGTAATGCCTTACCCCATTCCTTTTCATAAATTTCCAAAACTCTTCGGACACAAACTGTGGCCCGTTATCAGAGCAAATCTGCTCTGGCAAGCCGTTCCTGGCAAATATGGTCCGTAGGACTGCAATCGTTTTCTCCGTGGTGGTGGGGGACATTTTGATCACCTCAGGCAATTTCGAGTGCGCATCCACGGCTATTAAAAACATTGAGTCCATGAATGGACCAGCAGAATCAATATGCACCCGTTGCCATGGAGAGGAGGGCCACTCCAATGGGTGTAGAGGGGCATGTGGTGGTGCATTTTGGAACATCTGGCATCCTGAGCAGCTCTTTGCCAGGTCCTCGATTTGCTGATCGATCCCCGGCCACCACGCATAAGCCCTAGCAAGGCTTTTCATTCTCACCCCTCCCAGATGGCCTTCGTGAAGCTCATTGAGCACTCTCTCCCTTAATTTGGGTGGAATTACCACTCGGGATCCACACATCAAGGTCCCCTGGCATACTGACAGCTGTTCTCTTCTGGATGAGAATGCTGGCAAAAGTGAGTCACCATGTGTTGGCCATCCCTTCACTGTCAAGTCTTATACCCGAGACAGTGTCGGGTCATTTCGGGTCTCCTTCTCTATCTCCGCGTTAGTTACTGGCAAGCGTTCAATTATAGTCAAATAATATATTTCGACAGGGACCACTGCTGGTGCTTCCTCCGCAGTAGGCAGTGGCAGAGTGATAGCCCATCAGCGTTTCCATGCTGTTTCGTGCCCTTATACTCTATTTCATATTGGTTCGCCCCTAGAAAAAGGGACCATCTTTGTAGCCGTTGCGCAGTCATCACCGGAATGCCCTTCTTTGGATTAAAGATGGAGACAAGTGGTTGATGGTCAGTCAGCAAGGTGAACTTCTGCCCGTGCAGATAGTGGTTGAACTTTTTCACTCCCCACACTAGGCTGAGGGCCTCCCTGTTAAATCTGGGCGTAGTTACGCTCGGCTGAGGTTAGTGACTGAGACGCAAAGGCTACTGGCCTCTCCGAGCCGTCCGGGAATTTGTGCGACAGCACCGCTCCAATGCCATAGGGTGATGCATCACACGCCAACCGAATTGGTAGTGCTGGGTTGAAATGAGCCAGCACCTCTTTTGATGTGATCAATTCTTTGCACTTCTGGAAAGCTCGTTTACACTCAGTTGTGACACATTTTCCGGTGCTGGAGCCTGGACTAATGCCTCAATCTTTTCAGGGGACTTATGTAACCCCTCTTCATCAATAACGTGGCCACAATATGAGATCTGCTTCTGGAAAAACTCGCATTTGTGGCGATTAGCTCGGAGACCATATTCCTTCAATCTAGTGAGCACCTGCTCCAGGTTGGCGAGGTGATCACTGTCATTTTCGCCCATGACCAGGATGTCATCCAAATAACCCTGGGTCCCTGGAATCCCTTGCAGGACTTGATCCATTGCCCTTTGCCAAATAGCCGGAGCTGATGCTACCCCGAACACCAGCCGGTTGTATTGGTAGAGACCTTTATGAGTGTTGATCGTGAGGTACTGTTTCGAGGCTTCTTCTACCTCCATTTGCAGGTACGCCTGGGCCAGATCAATCTTAGTGAAGCATTTCCCTCCAGATAGCGAGGCGAAAATATCTTCAATCCGCGGAAGCGGATATTGTACCGTGTGAAGGACTGGGTTCACTGTCACCTTAAAGTCCCCACAGATGCGGACCTTCTTTGGTTCCCCAGGCGTATTACTCAATGACCTCTTCATGACAGGAACGATGGGTGTAGCCCACTCACTCCAGTCCACTTTGGACAGTACTCCAGAATGTTCCAAACCTTCCAGCTCTGCTTCGACAGCTGGGTGGATCGCATAAGGCACCGGTCTGGCCTTAAAAAACTTTGGGCTTGCATTTCCCTCTATTTTGATCATCGCTGTTATGCCTTTTAGTGTTCCGAGTCCCTCCTGGAACACTTCTTGTGTGTCAGTTAGCATTTTTGACAGTCGTCCAGGTGTGATGTCGTCAACCTTTTTGGCCTCTACAGTCATTGCTTGTATGGAATGCCAATCTAGCTGTACCTTCCAGATCCATTCACGTCCTAGTAGTGGTGGTCCTCCATCTGGCAATACATATAGGTCAATTTTTGGTGTTTCCTTGCCGTTGTATATCACGTTCACCCTTATTTTTCCTTTGGGGTAGACTTTTTGCCCCGTGTACGTCTTCAAGACAATCTCTGTATCTCTCAAGGGTATATGTGAGAATAGCCGCTTGTAGTCCCTTCAGTTTATGACTGTTAGGGCTGATCCTGTGTCCAATTCCATTTTCACTTGGACTCCGTCTATCTTGAGCATGACCCAGATAGTTTGGTGATCCTCCATTTTGATTACATTATGTAGTTTCAGACAACCCAGCTCCTTGCTTCCGGAGTCTGTATCACTTTTCTGTTCATCTGAACTACTCTCCGTCACCTTATGTACCTTTTTGTACTTCTCCTGTGGAGATTTCTTGCTGCTGGTTTTCTTTCCCGACCTGCAGACTCTTGCTATGTGTCTTACATTTCCATACTGTCTGCACACTTGGTCCTTGAACCAAAAATCCTTATAGTCGTGTGTTGTTCTGCCGCAGTGATAACACTTCACTGCTCCATATGACATTTCATTTGCGCCATATTCTTGCGGTCTCCGTTGTATCTCTGCAGCACCCCATGCGGCTGCTTTGTGTGATACTGCCATGCTGAAAGCCTTGTCCAGCATAAGATCCTTTTCTGATAGAAGCCTTTTCTGGGTTCCTTCACTTTGAAGCCCACACACAAACTTGTCCCTTAAAGTATCTGCTAGTCCCGTTCCAAACTGGCAGTGTTTTGATTGCTTGTGCAGTTCCGTTAAATACTCAGCATTACTTTCGTCTTTATGCTGGTTCCTTTTGTGAAACTTAAATCTTTCTGCTTTCAGCAGCGGTGTGGGGTTTAAGTGGTCCTGTAGGGTTGCCACTATGCTTTCAAAATCCTTTTCCACTGGCTTCTCTGGGGTTACTAGGTTTCGCAGTAAGCCGTACATTTTTGCACCCATGGAATTCAACAATACCAGTGCTTTCCTGGCATCTGGCACTTCATTCGCCTTGCAGTACACTTCTATGCGTTCTATATATGTCGCCCAATCTTCGACTTCAGTGTCGAATGCTGTGACACTGCCACTCTTCGGCATCCCTGGGTGTGGATAGACTGGCTAAAAATGGCGTCTCCCGCGCTCTCCCTTATTCTCTGCTGGCTCAAAATGGCATCTCCCGTGCTTTCCTTTCTTCCCACGCTCTCCCTTCTTCTCCACTGTGGCTCAAAATGGCATCTCCCGCGCTCTCCCTTCTGCTCCGCTGCGGCTCCAAAATGGCATTTCCCGCACTATCCCTTCTTCTCCGCTGCGGCTCAAATGGCATCTCCCGCGCTTCCTTTCTTCCCCCGTGGACGCTGCTCAGCCCTTGAACACCAGCCGCGCTCTGCGCGTTTTCCTGCATGCCTCTCTCATTGACACCACTCGGTCCTGAACCCCGGCTGCGCCCTGTGCACTTTATCCTCTCCCTCTTTTTTTTTTTCGTCGATGACGCTCGGTCTTCACCCCCGTCTGCGCCCTGTACGCTTTACCCTCTCTCGTTGACGCCGCTCGGTCTTCAACCCCAGCCATGCCCTGTGCGCTTTACCCTCTTTCTTACCCCGTCAACGCTGTTCGACCTTTTTCTGTGCCGTCGGTCGGCTCCAGCCGCCACCGTCCAGGAAGGGTCTGCGCCGTACCTGCTGCCAGCCTGCTGCGCTGGATCGTCACGACTGGAGAACCAAGCCCAGCTCTCCACAGCCTCCTCTGTGATGCTCAAGTCCTCCCTGGATGGTTGATGCCTGCACTGGTAGAATTGGCCTTCATGGATGGAGTATCAATCAGGAAATAGTTGAGGCTTGTAATAAGGGAACATCTATAATTATGGGGGATTTTAACTATCATATTAATTGGACAATTCAAATTGGGCAGGGCTGCCTTGAGGTTGAGTTCATTGAGTGTATTAGGGATGGGTTTCTTGAGCAGTATGTAACTGAACCGACCAGGGGGCAAGCAACCTTAGATCTGGTCCTGTGTAACGAGACAGGATTAAATAAAAATGTCCTAGTAAAGGATCCCCTTGGAATGAGTGACCATAACATGGTTGAATTCCATATTCAATTAGAGGGTGAGAAGGTTGGATCTCAAACAAGCGTACTAAGCTTGAATAAAGGAGACTATGAAGGTATGAGAGCGGAATTGAGTAGAGTGGTTTGGGAAAATAGATTAAAGGGTAAGACGATACATGACCAGTGGTGTACATTTAAGGAGTTATTTTACAACTTCCAAAAAATATATATTCCACTGAGAAGAAAAGGGTGTAAAAGAAAAGACATCCATCCGTGGCTAAGTAAAGAAATTAAGGATAGTATTCGACTAAAAACAAGGGCATATAAGGTAGCCAAATCTAGTGGGAGGATAGAGGATTGGGAAAACTTTAAAAGACAGCAAAAAATAACAAAAAGATTGATTAAGAAAGGGAAGATAGATTATGAAAGTAAATTAGCAAAAAATATAAAAACAGGTAGTAAGAGTTTTTATAGTTATATAAAAAGAAAAAGGGTGGCTAAAGTAAATGTTGGTCCCTTAGAGGATGAGACTGGGAAATTAATGGTGGGAAATATGGAGATGGCAAAAACACTGAATGAATATTTTGTATCAGTCTTTACAGTAGAGGACACTAAGAATAGTCCAACACTGGACAAACAGGGGGCTATAGGGGGGGAGGAGCTAAACACGATCAAAATCACTAAGGAAGTGGTACTCGGTAAAATAATGGGACTCAAGGCGGATAAATCACCTGGACCTGATGGCTTACATCCTAGGGTCTTGAGGGAAGTGGCGGTAGGGATTGTGGATGCATTGGTAATAATTTTCCAAAACTCCCTGGACTCAGCAAAGGTCCCGGCAGACTGGAAATCTGCTAATGTAACACCCTTATTTAAAAAGGGCAGTGGACAGAAGGCTGGAAACTATAGACCGGTTAGCCTAACATCTGTGGTAGGTAAAACTTTGGAGTCCATTATTAAGGAGACAGTAACAGGACCTTTGGATAATCATAATTGAATAGGACAAAGTCAGCATGGTTTTATGAAGGGGAAGTCATGTTTGACAAATTTGCTGGAGTTCTTTGAGTAAGTAACATATAGGGTGGATAAAGGGGAACCAGTGGACGTAGTGTATTTAGACTTCCAAAAGGCATTTGACAAGGTGCCACACAAAAGATTATTGCTTAAGATAAAAAATCACGGGATTGGGGGTAATATTCTGGCATGGATAGAGGATTGGCTATCTAACAGAAGGCAGAGATTTGGGATAAATGGTTCATTCTCAGACTGGCAATCAGTAACTAGTGGTGTTCCGCAGGGGTCAGTGCTGGGTCTCCAACTCTTTACAATCTATATTAATGATTTGGAGGAGGGGACCGAGTGTAACATATCAAAGTTTGCAGATGATACTAAGATGGGAGGGAAAGTAGTGAGTGAGGAGGACATAAAAACCTGCAAGGGGACAGAGACAGGCTAAGTAAGTGGGCAGAGATTTGGCAGATGGAATACAATACTGGAAAGTGTGAGGTTATGCACTTTGGCAGGAAAAATCGTAGAGCAAGTTATTATCTTAATGGCAAGAAACTGGAAAGTACTGAAGTACAAAGGGATCTGGGGGTCCTGGTGCACGAAACTCAAAAGGTTAGTATGCAGGTGCAGCAAGTGATTAAGAAGGCCAATGGAATGTTGGCTTTCATTGCTAGGGGGATAGAATTTAAAAATAGGGAGGTATTGCTTCAGTTGTACAAGGTATTGGTGAGACCGCACCTGGAGTACTGCATACAGTTTTGGTGTCCATACTTAAGAAAAGACATACTTGCTCTTGAGTCAGTACAAAGAAGGTTCACTCGGTTAATCCCGGGGATGAGGGGATGGACATATGAGGAGAGGTTGAGTAGATTGGAACTCTACTCATTGGAGTTCAGAAGAATGAGAGGCGATCATATTGAAACATATAAGATTGTGAAGGGGTTGGATCGGGTGGATGCGGGGGGGATGTTCCCAAAGATGGGTGAAACTAGAACTAGGGGGCATAGTCTTAGAATAAGGGGCTGCTCTTTCAAAACTGAGATGAGGAGGAACTACTTCACTCAGAGGGTGGTCGGTCCATGGAATATGCTGCCCCAAAAAGCTGTAGAAGCTACATCATTACATAAATTTAAAACAGAAATAGACAGTTTCCTAGAAGTAAGGGGAATTAAGGGTTACGGGGAGCGGGCAGGAATTTGGACATGAGTCTAGGTTCGGATCGGACATGGCCCTGTGAATAGCGGAACGGGCCCAGGGGCCGTGTAGCCTGATCCTGCTCCTATTTCGTAAGTCTAATTCTGTTAGATTCAGGAGATGGTTCTGTGACAGTAGATCGGCGGTTAGGATCAGATCAGCCATGATCTTATTGAATGGCGGAGCAGGCTCGAGGTGCCGATTGGCCTACTCCTGCTCCTATTTCTTATGTTCTTATGTTCTTATGTACTCAGGTTTATATACAGGTGTGGTCACTGCCGGTACTACAGTATACAGGAGCTGTAAAAAGTAGTTCTCCCCTTAAAGGTACATACACTACAACCGTGAGTTGGCCTGGCCAGCTACATGTTAAAGAAGGTTACGTGTGTGCTGAATATCTGTGATGTGGCACATCCTGCTTTACCTTTGCAAATGTTTTCTGCTTCCTTCCCACAGTTGGACAGAATACCTCTCACACACGGGATGAGCAGTGCGTGGAGTCAGCGGCCGCAGAGGGCATTGGGGAAGGTGTTTCTGATGCAGTGGCAGCAGTTGCTGAGGTGGTTGAGGAACAGGAGGAACTTGTCCTATGTCAGCAAGTGCAGCATGAGTGCATGGACCCTGTGTCACTGCCCAGTATCTCACCACCTCCTGGCCCCTGTGGCTCTGTGCGAGTCACTGCTGACTGTAGCTCCACAGACAGACACCATATTGACACTTCAGCGCAGGTCGGAGGAGCAGAAAGACATTCAGTACAACAGCACCTACAAGATGAGGAGCAACATATTGCAGGTTTCAGTCAATTGCTGAGATCTCTTACTGAGAAGGATGTTGACTCTAGAGACTCTATTAGGCAGGGAATCGATAATCTTGGCATTACACTAAATCAGATAGCATCGCAGTTGGTGGTGCTTAATGAGAATTCACTTAATCAGGTAGCATCGCAGTTGGTAGTGCTTAATGAGAATTCACTTAATCAGGTGACATTGCAGTTGGCGGCGTTTAATGAGAATATGGTTGCACGCGTTCATTCGCATGAACCTATAACTACTGCCATTACTCTGACTTCAGCAGAAGGGCCCTTCCCAGCTCACAGTGCAGAGCCACTTTGGTCACAGGAGCCAGCAGCTGCGCCAGTCATGATGCAGGGGAACGTAGACTTGCATCAGCAACAACCCTTTCATGAGGCAACTGCTGAAGAGCAGGAACAGTCGCAGAGGGGCATTGCAAGTAGCTACGGAGGGCTCCAGTCACGGGGAGTGAAAAGGCACAGGAAACGTTCGGGTGGCACCTTCAGCTCACTGCGCCTCCTTCAACCCTCAGTCACAGAAGCGAGTGGCCAAATCGTTCAATTGTTTAATTTTTCATTTTATTTAAATGTTAAATGTTTTCTTACATATTTAAATTCAAATGCTTATTTTTGAATGAAAGGATATGTTACCTTTTCCTTTAAGCAGTACACCCAGCAGTCAATGTGAAAAGATTTTCAACTTTTATTCCATTAAAAAAAATTTGATCAGCAACTGTTACAAAAGTAAAAAATAACAAGTTTCCACCTTTCATGTCTGTATTGCAGTAACAAAGTAAAAATAATTACTGTAAAATGTTTACAATTTTTTTTCTAACATTTATCAGTTTGCACATGTTTGAAAACTTAGAAATAGTTGTTTAAATTCTTCAATTTTGTAATTGCACTAAGAAACCAAAAAATAAGAGTTAAACCTGTTTACAAAGTGTTACCAATCTTTTAACGTTTTCATATTTTTCAACTGCAGAAAAGAGGTAGTTAACATCCTCAGTGTCTTAATTGCACGAAGAAAGAAAGACAAGGAAACACGAACTGTTTACAAATTTTTTTCTTAACTGTTCCTGTTCACAAATGTTTTAAAAGTACAGATGCGCTACTTAAAATTTACAAGTTATTAACTTTATACAACGAAACTGAAGCTGAAAACTTTTTGATGATGCAATAAAAGGTCATTGTTTCACTTCAATATGTGTCTGCTCCTGTCTTTGCCTTGCGGGGGGAGGGGTAGGTACAAGGCGACACTACCTCGTGAAGGTGTTGGCTACCAGCAGTTCCCGAGCAGCCTTATTTTCGGCGGCACTTGGCTCCTCCCCATGAGGCCTGGCAACATGCACATTGCCATCGCCTTCATCCTCCACTTCCACAGGCAGCTGTTCTGCAGTGTTAAGGATCAGTCCTTCCTGCAGGGCAAGGTTGTGCAAAGCACAACAGGCCAGCACAATCCTTGCCACTTTCTGGTGAGAGTACTGCAAGGTCCCCCCTGACCTATCCAGGCACCGGAAGCGTGATTTCAGAAGTCCTATTGTCCTCTCCACCACTTGATGTGTGGACACGTGTGCATGGTTGTATCTCTCCTGAGACTGATTATTGGTCTTGCGGTAGGGGGTCATCAGCCATGGTCTTAGCGGGTACCCCTTGTCGACAATATCCATGCGGATCCTGTAGGCAATTTGCTGACAGCATCATACAACTTAGAGTTACGGAGGACGAAGGAGTCATGATTACTTCCCCGGTGCCTCGTATTCACGTTTAGGATCCTGAGGTGCGCATCACATAATATCATTACATTCAATGAATGATACCCCTTCCTGTTTATGTATGTCACAGGTGCATCCATTGGTGCCTTCAATGCAATATGGGTTCCATCGACGGCCCCAATCACTATGGGGAATCCAGCAATGCGATGAAATGCTAAGGCCATCTCCTTTTGATGTCGAGTGGACAAGTCATACTTAATGAAATCTGAAAGCCTACGGCAAATGGCTTCTGTGACCTGATGAATGCAGAACCTCGCAGCATTCTTGGAGATGTTGCTTATGTCATCGGTGCCTGCTTGAAATGACCCACTTGCAAAGAAGTTCAATGCTGTGGTTACCTTCATGTTCACTGACAAGGCAGTGCGGGTCTTCGAGCGTGGTTCCAGGTCCGCCTTCAACATGTCACATAGTCAGCCAATTGCCTCTTTACTGAAGCGCAGCCTCCTGGCTCACAACTCCTCCGAAAGCATCTCAAATGATCGCCTCTCCCTGTACACTCTGTGGGGTGGGTAGTTGTTCCTTCTGATCAGGAGACGGTCATGGTTCCTCACTCTTCTATGTTGTTCCCTGGCATTCCGATTTCTTTGAAGCAAAACCACACAGAGCATCACGGCAACATTTCTATAAGACGGCATGTTTCTCGCTCACAGGACTCCTCTTTACACAGACGTACATGTAAGGAGGAAATGGAAATACTTGTTACAGTTATTTTACTAAAATGAGTGGCAAAAAATCAACTCGGCCTATGCCAGGAAACATGCGATAACGGCTTGCGAACACGTCTTACCCGCCTGATGAATATCACAGGCCGAGATCCTTTTCCAATAACTTACATTTTCAGAAAGTCATCATTACATACATACATTCATCCACATACTGAAAGGAATACATACATAAATGCACATCCTTCAAGGAATACATACAGACATACATACAATCATACAGACATACTTACTGAAAATAAGGTAGATTACTGATGACAATTTCATTTTTTAAGCATTTTAATCATTTTTAAACAGTCATTTTCACATTTAATAAGCACATCAAATTCAATTAGGCCTTTCACTCAGCCACAATTGCTCCTTATACCTACATTACTTAAAACCCGTTTTAAAAAAAAGTTTAAAACTTACCTCAGACTTTCTAAAAATAAGTTTCCTCCCTTTCCCAACCAAAAATGTGCCGTTCAGAATCACAACTGATTAAATAGTTCTTCCTCCGCAGCTTCTCGGTGGCTTTACTCATCCTTTTTTCATGTGTAAAATTTGGGGACTTACACACACTCAATCCATTGATGAAAATGCCAAAGTTTAATGCGCACGCGCTGCCTGAAAGGATGCACGCGTCTCGCCTCTTAACCCCTTGGTTACGAGCACAGGAAATGCCGGTTTTCAGCGCATGCGCTGTGCATCCTGAAAACTGGCAATTCCTTCGGGCCCACGCATGAGTACCCCGTCCATACTCACGCACTGGGACCCGAATTACTAGGCCAATATCTCTTGTGGTATTTGTCCATTCCTGTCTCATCATAAAAGGCTGTGCAGTGGAGCTCTGTATGCCAAAGGCCCAAATGCAATTCTTTCTGGTATTCGGACACCGATCTAAGCACAAATTGGAGGGAGCCTATAATAGTTGACAATGTTTTGTTAAGACCATCTTCACGAATCTGCCATGCGTATAGGACCGGGGACAATTTGATCTGTAGTGGGTGCATACCACATCTGTCTACGGGAACATGGACTTCAAGTCCTTTTTCAGAGCAAACAATCGTTGCCTTCATTTTGCATAATATGTCTCTTCCTAATAAATTCACTGGTACTTCTTGAGACAGTAAAAAGGTATGTTGATTCCTGTAATTATCTACTTGCACATTGAGGGGTTCTGACCAAGTCATGGTCTGAGTAACTCCTGACAATCCTATGCAACTGGCACTACTGGCTGTACACGGAATTCCTTCTGCATATTGTTTTGTCAGCACTGAATTGGTGGCTCCCGTATCTACCAGAAAAGGAATTTCTTTTCCCTCCATATTTATTATTAAGGTGGGCTCTTTTGTCATATTGGTTGAAACTGCAGGCAATCGTACTAGGGGTAATTGCTTTTGGGCAATCTGCGGGTCAGGTCCCAGGCGTCATGTTGAATAGGGTAAATTTAAAATTTGTCCACTTTGATTCTGGGTAGCATTTTGTGTTCGCCACTGGTTGTGGACTGAAAAATTTGCTTGAGGGCGGGTGTGAGCCTGCGCTTGGGTAGAACCGTTTCACTAGGTAAATTCATTACCTTGTCCCCCATTTTGTTGTAATTGCCAGTTTTGACTTTCTTTCTACCACTTCTCCCTGGGTCCCTTTTGTTAGATCCGTGATTCGGGGAGTATGCTGTTTTTCAATAACCACACGGATGCTGTGACTTAACAATCAACAGGTGTTTACTGGAGGAGGGTACTCTCAAGACTGGGGTACAGAGGCATGCTCAAGGCTTATATACAGGTGTGGTCACTGCCGGTACTACAGTATACAGGAGCTGTAAAAGTAGTTCTCTCTTAAAGGTACATACACTACAATTCCTCCCATTTTAGATTAGTAGTACCCCTAATATTCAAATAACAATTAACACTTTAACATGTACATTAAACAACAATAGTCCATTTATAGATTCAGTCTTTGGGGCGGCTTCCTGATCCTTTTGGGATAGCGCCTTTCCTGAGGTTCTTGTTCTTGGTGCGGAGGTGATTCTGGCCCCTTTTTATCGGTTAGTTCATCGGGTTCCACTGCTACTGGTTCGGAGGTAGATGCTACCGGTATGTCGGGTTCATCACCAGGTACGCAAGACATGGGGTTGACTCGTTCCTGTGACGCTAAGATCTGATAAACGTGGCATCTCACAATGTTCTCCCCGACATCCACTGTGTACATTAATGGCCCCTGCCGTGTGCATATCGTTCCGGGTTGCCATTTCTCTGTTCAGTAGTCACGGGCCAAGACTGGTTGTCCTACTTTGAAGCTCCTTGTCGGCTTCTCATTGATGTGCTGGAATTGTTTATTCTCAACATTTCTTCGCACATTTGGTCTAAGCAAGTCCAGACGAGATCGCAAACTTCGGTTAAAGAACATCATGGCCGGGGTCTGGTTGGTAACTGCATGTGTTGCGTTTTGGTAGGCTAATAAGAAATTGTCCACCTTATGCTGTAGTGGAATTTCATCGTCGCACATGGCCTTTATCGCCTTCTTAAAGGTTTGTACGAACCTCTCAGCCAATCCATTTGTGGCTGGATGATACTGGGCGGATGTGTAATGCCTTGCCCCATTCCTTCTCATAAATTTTCGAAACTCTTCGGACACAAACTGTGGTCCATTATCAGAGCAAATCTGCTCTGGCAAGCCGTTTCTGGCAAATATGGTCCGTAGGACTGCAATCGTTTTCTCTGTAGTGGTTGAGGACATTTTTATCGCCTCAGGCCACTTCGAATGAGCATCCACTGCTATTAAGACCATTGAGTCCATGAATGGACCAGCAAAATCAATATGCACCCGTTGCCATGGAGAGGAGGGCCACTCCCATGGGTGTAGAGGGGCAGGTGGTGGTGCATTTTGGACCTTCTGGCATCCTGAGCAGCTCTTGGTTAGGTCTTCGATTTGTTGATCGATTCCCGGCCACCACACATAAGCCCTAGCAAGGCTCTTCATTTTCACTCCCCCCAGATGGCCTTCATGTAGCTCATTTAGCACTCTCTCCCTTAACTTGGGTGGAATCACCACTCTGGGTCCACACATCACTGTCCCCTGGCTTACTGACAGCTGTTCTCTTCTGGATGAGAATGCTGGCAACAGTGAGTCGGCATGTGTTGGCCATCCCCTCACCGTCAAATCATATACCCGAGACAGCGTCGGATCATTGCGGGTCTCCTTCTCTATATCCGCGTTCATTACTGGCAATCGTTCAATTATTGACAAATAAAATATCTCGATAGGGTCCACTGCTGGTGCTTCCTCCACAGTAGGCAGTGGCAGGCGCGATAGCCCACCAGCGTTTCCATGCTGTTTCGTGCCTTTATATTCTTTTTCATATTGATTCGCCCATAGAAACAGGGACCATCTTTGTAACCGTTGTGCCGTCATCACTGGAACGCCCTTCTTAGGACTAAAGATGGAGACAAGTGGTTGGTGGTCAGTCAGCAAGGTGAACTTCTGCCCATGCAGATAGTGGTTGAATTTTTTTACTCCCCATACTAGGCTGAGGGCCTCTCTGTCAATCTGGGCGTAGTTGCGCTCGGCTGAGGTTAGTGACCGAGACGCAAAGGCTACTGGCCTCTCCAACCCATCTGGGAATTTGTGTGACATCACCGCTCCAATACCATAGGGTGATGCATCACATGCCGAACGAATTGGCAGTGCTGGGTTGAAATGTGCCAACACCTCTTTTGATGTGATCAATTCTTTACACTTCTGGAAAGCTCGTCTACGTTCATCATTCCACTTCCATGGTACCCCTGTTTGCAGTAGGGTGTTCAGTGGGTGTAATACCGTGGACAAATTTGTTAAGAACTTATGGTAGTAGTTTACCAGCCCGAGGAACGACCTCAGTTGTGACACATTTTCCGGTGCTGGAGCCTTGACTACTGCCTCAATCTTTTCAGGGGACTTATATAACCCCTCTTCATCGATGACTTGGCCACAAGACGAGATCTGCTTCTGGAAAAAATCGCACTTGTGGTGATTAGCTCGTAGCCCATATTCCTTTAATCTGGTGAGCACCTTCTCCAAGTTGGCGAGGTGATCACTTTCATTTTCGCCCGTGACCAGGATGTCGTCCAAATAACACTGGGTCCCTGGAATCCCTTGCAGGACTTGATCCATCGCCCTTTGCCAAATAGCCAGAGCTGAGGCTACCCCGAACACCAGCCGGTTGTATTGATAAAGACCTTTATGAGTGTTAATTGTAAGGTATTGTTTCGAGGATTCTTCTGCCTCCATTTGCAAGTACGCCTGGGCTTTATCAATTTTGGTGAAGCGTTTACCTCCAGATAGCAAGGCGAAAATATCCTCAATTCGTGGACACGGATATTGTACCGTGTCACCTTAAAATCCCCACAGATGAGGACCTTCTTTGGTTCCCCAGGCATATTACTCAACGACCTCTTCATTTCAGGAATGATGGGTGTAGCCCACTCGCTCCAGTCTCCTTTGGACAGTACTCCTGAATGTTCCAACCCTTCCAGGTCTGCTTCGACAGCTGGTCTGATCGCATAAGGCACTGGTCTGGCCTTAAGAAACTTTGGGCTTGCATTTTCCTCTATTTTAATCGTTGCTGTTATGACTTTTAGTGTTCCGAGTCCCTCCTGGAACACTACTTTTGCATCAGTTAGCATTTTTGACAGTCGTCCAGGTGTGACGTCGTCATCCTTTTTGGCCTCAACCTTCAGTGCCTAGCAGTGGTGGTCCTCCATCTGGCAATACATATATATCCATTTTAGGTATTTCCTGACCTTTATATATCTCTTTCACCCTTATTTTTCCTTTGGGGTAGACTTTTTGCCCTGTGTACGTCTTCAAGACAATCTCTGTAGCTTTCAAGGGTATATATGAAAATAGCCGCTTGTAGTCCCTTTGGTTTATGACTGTTAGGGCTGATCCTGTGTCCAATTCCATTTTCACTTGGACTCCGTCTATCTTGAGTGTAACCCAGATAGTCTGGTGATCCTCCATTTTGATTACCTTATGTAGTTTCAGACAACCCAGCTCCTTGCTTCCGGGGTCTGTGTCACTTTTCTGTTCGTCTGAACAACTGTCCATCACCTGGTGTACCTTTTTGTACTTCTCCTGTGGGGATTTCTTACTGTTGGTTTTCTTCCCAGACCTGTAGACTCTTGCTATGTGTCCTGCTTTTCCACACTGTCTGAACAGTTGGTCCTTGAACCAACAATCCTTCTTGTCATGTGTTATTCTGCCACAGCGATAGCACTTCCCTGTTCCATAGGACATTTCATTTGTGCCATATTCTTGCGGTCTCCGTTATATCTCTGCAGCGCCCCTTGCGGCTGCTTTGTGTGATACTGCCATACTGTAAGCCTTGTCCAGCGTAAGATCCTTTTCAGATAGAAGCCGCTTCTGGGTTCCTTCACTTTGCAGCCCACACACAAACTTGTCTCTTAACGTAGCTGCTAGTCCTGCTCCAAACTGGCAGTGTTTCGATAGCTTGTGCAGTTCCGTTAGGTACTCAGTATTGCTTTCGCCTTTGTGTTGGTTCCTTTTATGGAACTTAAATCATTCTGCTATCAGCAGCGGTGTGGGGTTTAAGTGGTCCTGTAGGATTTCTACTATGCTTTCGAAATTCTTGTTCACCGGCTTCTCTGGGGTTATTAGGTTTCGCAGTAACCCATAAGCTTTTGCACCCATGGAATTTAACAAAACCAGTGCTTTCCTAGCATCTGGCACTTCATTCGCCCTGCAGTACACCTCAATACGTTCCATATATGTCGCCCAATCTTCGACTTCATTGTCGAACATAGAGATTCTGCCACTCTTCGGCATCCTTGGGTGTGATTTAACTGTCAAAAATGGCGTCTCCCATGCTTCCCCTTCTTCTCCGCTGGCACAAAATGGCGTCTCCCGTGCTTTCCTTCCTTCCCGCGCTTGCCCTTCTTCTCCGCTGCGGCTTCTAAAAATGGCGTCTCCCGCGCTCTTCCTTCTTCTCCGCGGCTCAATGGCATCTCCCGCGCTCTCCCCTCTTTTGCCCACAGACACTGTTCAGCCCTTGAGCCCTGACTGTGCTCTGCGCGTTCTTTTTTTTTGTGTGCCTTTCCCGTTTCCGCCGCTCGGTCCTGAACCCGGCTGTTGCTTTAGCCTCTCTCTCTCCATTTTGTTTTTCCTCGACGCCGCTCGGCTTTCAACCCCCAGCTGCGCCCTGTGCGCTTCACCCTCTGTCTTACCCCGTCGACGCTGCTCAGCTTTCTCTCCGCCGTCGGTCGGCTCCAGCCACCGCTGTCCGGGAAGGGTCTGCGCTGTACCTGTCGTCAGTCTATTGCTGATCGTCGTGGCTGGGGAACCAAGGCCGGCTCTCCACAGCCACCCCTGCGATGTTCGCTCTCTGCCGGACAACTGGGCGGTTGCTCGTGGTCGACGCCCGTGTTTCTGGCCTCGACTTTCTTCCACCGCCCTCCCGGAGCGAATCCTCGAAGGGAAATGCAGAGTTGCAGGTAGATTCGAATCGACACTCGTCGCCACTGTTAGATCCGTGATTTGGGGCGTATGATGTTTTTCAATAACCACACGGATGCTGTAACTTAACAATCAACAGGTGTTTACTGGAGGAGGGTAGTCTCAAGACTGGGGTACAGAGGTATGCTCAAGGCTTATATACAGGTGTGGTCACTGTCGGTACTACAGTATACAGGAGCTGTAAAAGTAGTTCTCTCTTAAATGTACATACACTACACCTTTCTAAGAGACACCCCTTGAGACACGTTATTCGGTCTAGATTAAATGTACCATCCGGTGGGAATGGCCTTTTCCCCTTTTTGGTCCATTTTACCCATTTATGAAAGTCATCTATTGCTGTCTGACCACAATTCTGGAGCATGTAACAGGCAGGTGTGCCTTTTGCTGGTGTTTTACTTGCTCTGGCTCCCATTTTTATTGGTTGCGATCCCCTGATCACTTTTTACTCTTTACCAATTTAAGTGTTTCTAAGACCCAACCTCCCCTGTTGAATCCCCTGTTATGTTTTTCCAAGAGCTCACAGACAATAGAAGCACAAAAATACAAAGCTAAAAAAAATTACAGAGATGACAAAAATTGCAAAAACCCAGAGGGGTATACAGATCAAAATTCTTATACTCTAGCTAAACAAATAGCCAATTCTCGGTCTGCGTTGTACGTTGTATCATTTTAAACACATTAAGAGTTTGCACAAGGACAATGAAAAGGTCAGCAGGACAGAAATATCAAAAGGCAAGGTTAGTTAATCATATATTCTGTCAGGAGGTTCTGTCTGAATCTTGTGACCAAAATGATTTAGTTACTCATGTCTGATCATCTTGTTACCAAGATGATTAGCTTACTCAATAGTTTTGCTTCTTTGTCTAGCGACAATCATTAATAGTTTATCTATTCTATAGCCTTATGCCTCCCTTGTGCTAGTGAGTCAATTATAGCTGTTATCACGTCCTCAATGTGGGTGGGTATTATGAAAGATCTCTTGGTCCTGGACACGTTGTGACACATTTACTTTTTCTTGATTTAGCTACAACCTAAGCAAGTTTGTTCTTTTACTTGGCCATTTTATTCTACCCAGCATGCTAAGTATAATGTCAATTTCCACAGGAACCGGATCAAGGGATTTATATCTGTATGTGGGGGTCAGATAGAGTCTGCCCTGCAGGCATATCCATTGTTTTCCACCGGCAGTGGCACGACACCGGGGAGGGGATGAAGTGGGATACCAACCGGAAGGTGTGCGCAGTCCCATTCTCCCCTGTAAGATTTGCAAAATTTCTACATTTCCCCAAAGGTTATTATTAACAAAAGGGACCCTGCGTGGGCATTTTTTTTATAAAGGGTACCCAAGATGGCGTCCGCGCCTTGTGGCCGAAAGCCTGTAAGATATTAAAAGCTTGGACTCTGCGGTACAGGCAGCTTGTGGAGAAATCGAAACCAAAGCTGCAGTTTCTGTGAAGAGAGACTTTTGCATTTTGAAAACCAGACAGGACTTTGAATAAGTATTAGGCCAAATCGGAGACAGATCAAAACCAGTTGGGCCTATACTTAAGGCCATCAAGCAGTTTGCATAAATAATCGGGAACAGCTTAAGGAAGCCATCGAGGCTGGGCAGGCCCATTAAGATGTATTAGTAACAAAACAAGTCGATAATCATGCCAGTAAATGCGATTACCGGCCATCTAAAAACAGTTAGTTTAGATTGCTACCATTACTTAAAATAGCCCGCCAAGGTTGGGACAAAGAACTAACCTGATTTGGCATGCTGATAAGGGCCATCCGAAGGAGTATAACTGAAGGCCCCGGGTAGCAATCGCTCTCTTCTTCTTCTTGCTCCTCGCCCTCGTGGCTGCTGCTCTTCTCCCGTCCCATGCTTCCCCTCTGGCCACTGCCCGTGCCTTTCCCCATCCCATCAGGAACGCCCGGCATTGCACCAGGCGGCACGGACAAACCAGGCCAGGTGAGGCGGGATGCAATGAATTGAGGAGGCGAGACAAATTGGGAAGACGAACGGGAAGACGATTGAAGAAAAGCTTCGAATAATCGGGCCTTCAATCCAGCTGACGTGTGACTACCTTCATACAAACTTCAACTGACGACCGAGGAAGAGGAACCATCATCCCTGCAAGGTAAATTACCCAAGCAGAGACTTTAACTTTGGGGTGCTCATACCTGGACAATGCCCTTGCAGCACCCCGAGAGCACGTGATGATGGCAGGCTCCAGAGAGCACAAGGAGTGAACGCCAATCCCCACCGCTGTTTTGAATTCAGCAGATCTTTGATTGGTGAGCATGAATTCTGGGCCCTCATAGCTTTATCTAGTTAGGTATAGGGGGTGGGATAAGGATAAGGGGATTGTTAAGATACTTGTTTTCCCTCGATGTGCCGTGTGTTCCCCATTCCCAGTATAAGTATATAGTTATTTGTATTTGCCTGTAATTTTAAACTAGTAACTTCTCGTAAGACTGTTATTTTTCTGTTTAATAAAGTCTTGGTTTTACTTACATTCAAACCATTACTCGAGTCCTTTCTGTATCGCCGCCTGTACCTAATTCCGGTGTCTTGAACCCAGGGGTGTGGGAGCGATTCGAACCACTCATAAACAGTCAGAGGCATAACTGACTGGGCGCACGCGCCACCCCAACACCACCCCCTACAGAAATGGTGACCGCGGCAGGACACCAGCAACAGGGTTGCGATACAGTAGACAAAGGTTCGGATCAGCAAACCAGGATGGAGGAAAGGATTTCTGATTATGTGTTTAGCAAGGTGAATATCACTAAGAAGTGGATCACCACTCTGTTAAAGGCTGGGCGTCCGGTAGATGCAGCTGCTAAGTGGACAGAGGGAAAGGAACACAAGAAGTTCTTAGAGAAGGCAGTGTGGCTGATGTGTTTTAAAAAGGAGGCCCAGCTGCTGGACAGGCTCATTGCAGCACAGCCCTGGAGATCCAGGATAAGGCTCTCGCAGGGGATAAGTTATTAGTAGCTTTGCAGGCGTTGAATCAGGAGAGAGTGCATTTAGTAGGAGAACACAAGGCCCAGTTGGAATACCTCCGGTGCCAAGTCACCGAGGCCAAGGGAAATGAGTTAAGATTGCAGGAGAAGAAGGCCCGCTTGGCAAGGCAGATTAGGGAACAGGAAGAGAAAGTACAGGAGGTAAAAGCCGCTTACAAGCTAACGAGTGAGCAGGGGTTTGATGAGGCAGACCACGGCCCCTGTAAAGAGAGGATAGAAAATCTGAGCCGGGCCCTCCAGAAGGCAAAAGGCATGGTATGCTTCATAAGCCCAAAGCGGGCCAGGCAGATGTTATGGGGAACGAGGGGAGGACAGTTCCAACGTCACCGGTAGTGCCTAGGGATGACCCGGTTGAGAGAGATGAGACCTCACGATTACCACCCGTAGCGCCAAGTTTCAGCAAGGTTTGGCAGCAAGTGGGGGTGGAACCGGGAGTGGAGCCAGAGGTGGAGGCGGAGGTAGAGCAAACCCCGCCCGAGAGGTCGGAGCTGGGACCGATGTGCCCAGCGCGGCAACGGAGGCTCGGCCCACCCGCCAATGGCGACAATGAGGGACCCCTCCAAAACCAGTTCGTATTACCCTTCAACACCCAACAGCTTAGGGTTATGGTCAACCATATCCTGAGGCTCTCCGAAAAGGGAGACCCCTTGATCCACTTCAGGGGAGTAGAGCAGGCAGCCAGCGTCAATGACTGCGATGACGCTGAGAAGGCCAAGATGCTGCTATTCTCCCTGGAGAGTAGTCTCCTCCAATCCCTCTCTGACGAGTGTAAAAGGGGGCAGAGCGGGTACGAGGAGCTTAGAGATGCGGTTCTGGAGGCCATGGGGATGGATGAGGGAAGTCCTTTCTCCCGCGTGGAGAAGACGATCCAGCTCCTAGGGGAAACCCCACAGGCTTTTGCGGACAAGCTGTGGCCGGTGTACCGGAGGGCCTGCCCGGGGACGCCAGACCGAGCATTCCTGAACAGGGATTCCCTGGCCCATTGGCTCCGTTGGCTGGTGGCGAACAGCTTGCCACAGGTCCGGGCCAAGGCAGAAGCCTGGTTCGACCCCAAAAATCTCCAGACCACCGAACTTACGGTAATTAGGCAGCTCACTCTGGCCTATAAAAACGGTAGGGGAATCGATGCACACCCACCCAAGGGAAAGGTGCATGAGGTAAAACCCGGACCGGGTAGGTAAGAGTGGCACCAGGAAGGGCGTAACACCCCCAACACAAAGCTCATTTGTTACGGGTGTGGGAAGGATGGTCACTGGCGGAAGGAGTGCAAAAACCCTTGGAAAGGTAACAAGGGAAAGAATTCCACATCCCCAGCCCAAAAGGCAAGGACAGGAAACCCTCCCGCAGAGGTTGAGTCATTTTTGGACACCGTGAGGTCATTATTGACTGGCCAGGGGAGAGTAGCAGCCGCTACCGGTGCTCTGACCCTGTCAGCCCCATCCAACCCACAGCCCTGACTAGAGCCAGCACGGCCTGTCAACCTGTGTCCCCTTGAAAACAATGAGGGTAACATGCCCTGTGTTAGGACATGGGTGGAGACGGTGTAGGGGAGGTATTCGGTGGACACTGGAGCTTCCAGCACGGTGGTCCATTCAGAAGACCCGACCAATCCACCCAGGTCTAACAAGGTCCCATTTAGCCTAATGGGATCTACAGGGAACGAGCAGGCTGGGGTAATGGCCAAACCTTTGGCCATAGTTTTAGGAGCCCTCCCTACCACGTGGGAGGATAACCAAGGTACCCACGAGGTTGCCGAGCAGAGGGCTAGGGAAGGAGAGTTATGGGATCCCTGTAGAGCAGGCCTGGTAGCCACAGTCCGGGACAAGGGAGGCACACAGGTGGTAGCTTTGGCACCAGACCTAAAGCAGGTCCAGGCCTGAGATCCTGTCTGTGAGTCTGTCCCGGTAAGGGAAGAGAACGGGGAGCCCCTAGAAGGCCCGTTTGGGGCATCGAACGAGGTTTTAAAACAGGCTGCTGGTTTTATTGACCAGTGCAAGCTGTTTAGACCTGAAAGGGGAAAGCAGCCAGTTGGGGTAAGGTCTGAGGATAAAGATCCTCAGCCTGCAGCAGGAGCGAGTTCACAGACTGCGCAGGCAGGCGCTGTGGCTTGCTTGAAGGGAGGGGCCATCCCACCCATCGATTGGAACACACCCCCACTCTTCTGGGATCCAGACGAGGGGGAGAGAACTGAGGGCGAAAACCCCGCCCATAACCCAGGTGTAGAGAGGGAGGGACCTGAGGGTGAAAACCCCTCCGCAAACCCAGGTGTAGAGATGGAGGGACCTGAGGTCAAAACCCTGCCCCGGACCCAGCCATGGGACCTGGGAGCGGAGACTCTCGACTCGCAGCAGCAGGCTGCGAAGAGTTACCTGCCCCTAGCCCAGGTTCGGGAGAGGTCAAGCCTGAGGGAGCAGCGATCCAGGTTAAAGGCCCATCGGCCAAGAAAGCCCCACCCGCCAAGGCCCCCAGAAGGTACCCACGGACGCCCCAGCCGAGAAAGCCATGGTCACCAGCCCTCCAGTTGCCAAGGGCCACCCCTCGAGTCGGGGAGAGGTTCAAGGACAGAGGCCCTCAGCCAGCAGCCACGGGTTGCGAGGGACCAACAGTGAAGGATGGTGCGTTCACGCCGGGGGTAGCGGCGAGCCGCAGTCCGACCAGGGGTTAGCCTGGCCGCCCGGAGACGGGCGGCGGATGTATATAGTTTTAGTTTAAGTTTTGGTTATTGTTAAGTTAGGTATTTAGAAGTTTAATTATTTAGCTTAAGTGTTTTAGTTCCAGTTAAATAAGGTGATGGGTAGTTTTAAATAAGTAATCTGCTAAGAGTGTGTATATTTGGGTCGAGGTCGCGGGACCCGACCATGCTTCACCAAGCCAGAGAAATCTCTTGGGGACATGGCTGCATGTTTTTACATCTTTTTGCAGAAAGACTTTCAAGATGGAGGGGATCGTGATCCTATTCACCCTGATTGGGATGAGTGTGGGAAGACGAGGCGACGTCCATGATTCCCACATCTACGGGTGCTCGGGAGACAGAGCGCCCATAGCGATCGAAGCGGTGAACGGGATGCGGAGGAAACCGCCATCTACGTCCACGAGGGAAGGTGGCCAGGTTGCCTGGTGTCCAATCCGTCTCAGTACTCCAGCCAAACCAGATTCACGTAAGGGGAAGCCTCCTTTCTGTGCCCCAGGGTGCGAGTCATTACCACGAGGGTCAGCGTCACCGTTGGAAACCGAATATGTTTAACGTGCAAAGGACACATTCTTCTGGATAGGTTGTATTGGCACAAAAAGCTGAGCAAGGACATGAGGAACCCCGAAGTCGAGTGGGAACGGTTGGGGAACAACACCCACTGGACAATTACAGGGACTCATGGAGGATTGAGTGTGTGTTGGGACAAGTGGTGGGAACCGGACCAATGGATTTATATCTGTATGTGGGGGTCAGAGACGGTCTGCCCCGCAGGCATATCCATTATTTACCACCGCCAGTGGCAAGACACCGGGGAGGGGATGAGGTGGGATACCAGCCTGAAGGCGTGTGCAGTCCCATTCTCCCTGATCCCAGTCAACGCCACTGAGCTTGTAACCCGCCCCTGTAAGCCCCTGCCCACAGCGCAGACAGCGAGGTTATCCAGGGAAGGGTGCCCCACCGCCACCAAGGGACCAGGGAATGGGTTGGTACTAGTCCCCACCGATCAGATGCTGTAGCAGGGGGTACACTACGCGGTAGCCTTCGTGATTTTAAATCTCACCGAGGTACATTTACCGGAGTGGTGCCCCAAAGAAACAGAGCAGCTTTACCAGGCCCTATGTAATGAAATCTGTTTGTCTTGATCTTGTATTTCCTGTATTCGTTTTGCACTCATGTATATTACCCTCCCCCACACTGTGTATAGTATCACTTCCTCTTTCCTGACTAACCTGGAAGGTTCCAGGTCTTGGCTCTTGGCTCCGCCCCTGACTTCTCTTACATAAAGATCCCAGGATCTGTATGACTCATTCCTGTGAACCAGTCGGTGTGTTGAGATGTTAGCTCTGATCTTAGTGATTAAAAGCCAACTTGTTTAAGTCTATAACTTCTAGTTTTGTGGTTATTGAAGGCACATCAATTTTAATCACTAAAGAATACTAGGATGGATCGACTCCTAAAACCAGAGCATCTGGACTTGGATCCACATTCTGCTGAAGCATCAAATCAATTTGGACACTGGCTCAAATGCTTCGAACTCTTCGCGGGGGCCTCATCTGCTAGCGAGGTAGATAAACTGAGTTTACTGACTACTCGCGTTAGTCATTGGATTTATTCGTTCATCCGGGACGCCACCTCTTACATGGAGGCCATCACTATGCTGAAGGCCCAATACCAGAGGCCGGTAAACGAAGTGTACGCCAGACATCTGCTGGCTACATGCAGGCAGTGACCTGAGGAATCAATGGACGATTTCTTACAGGGCCTAAAGGACTTGGCCCGGGACTGTAACTGCAAGGCCGTGACGGCCAATGTGTATTCTGACGAATTGGTCCGCGATTCCTTCATCACGGGCCTCAAGTCGAATTATATCCGGCAGAGACTGCTGGAGAAGGAGGTCCTGGACTTAAAAAAGGCAGTGGCCACTGCGCGATTGCTGGACGTGGCCCAGAAAAACTCTGACTCTTATTCTTCCGGCCATGCGGCCCTCACCGCCTCGTGCGCGCCGAGCGGGCCGCCATCTTGGAATCAGCCATCTTCCCCATCCAGGTCTCAGACCAGCTCTACATCGCCGGAGTCCCCACACAGAAGTTCACCCAGGAGTCCTACTACAGCGGCAATGTCTTGAGGCCTGAAATGCTACTTCTGCGGCCAGGCCAAGCACCCCAGACAACGATGCCCAGCGAAGGGCGCTACATGCTTCAAATGTAAGAAAAAGGGGCATTTTAGCAAAGTCTGCAGGGGAAATCCGATTTCCAACTCCGTCACCGCCTCGTGCGTGCCGTGCGGGCCACCATCTTGGGATCCGCCATCTTTTCCCGACTCAACGGCCGCCCAGGGCCCAACAGTGGCTTCGATCACGGTGGATCAATCCAGGCCACACCCGTTGACAAAATCCATGATGGACATACAGGTAAACGGGAATTTAACGAAATGTTTAATTGACTGTGGGAGTACCGAGAGTTTTATCCACCCTAGCCTGGTACGGCTGCACTCATTAACGGTAACCCCTACACGGAGCAGAATTGCTAAGGCTGCTAAGCCCCACACTTCGGACATTTTGGGCTACTGTGTGGTAACACTGACTGTAAAAGGTACGGACTACAAGGATTTTAAACTCCTCGTGATGCCAGAACTCTGTGTTAATGTAATCTTGGGCCTGGACTTCCAGTGCCACCACGAAAGTGTCACGCTAGCATATGGCGGGTCCCAGCCGCCACTCACAGTCTGTGGCCTATCAACCTTAAAAATCAGCCCGCCCTCTTTATTCGCTAATCTCGCTCCGAACTGTAGGCCCATAGCGACCAAAAGTAGATGGTACAGTCTGGAAGACAGACACTTTATCAAGGTGGAAGTGGACAGACTCCTGCGGGAAGGCATTATTGAATGTAGTACCAGTCCGTGGCGTGCCCAAGCAGTCATAGTTAAAAATAGCGAAAAGAAACGGATGTTAATGGACGACAGCCAGACTGTTAATATTTATACCCAGCTGGAGGCCTACCCTTTACCCCGCATATCAGAAATGGTCAACCAGATTGCGCAATACTGAGTCTTCTCGACTATCGACCTCAAATCCGCGTATCACCAGCTCCCCATTAGAACGGAGGACCGCCCATACACCGCCTTTGAGGCGAACGGATGCCTCTACCATTTTCTCAGAGTGCCCTTCGGGGTAACAAATGGGGTCTCGGTCTTCCAACGTGAGATGGACCGCATGGTTGACGAGAATAAACTACAAGCTACCTACCCCTATCTGGACAATGTCACTATCTGCGGGCACAACCAGCAAGACCACGATCTAAATCTTGCGAGATTTTTAAAAACTGCCCTAAAGCTGAATCTAACCTACAACAAAGTCAAATGTGTCTTCAACACAACCCGTCTCTGTATCCTCGGCTGTGTGGTGGAAGATGGGGTAATTGGACCGGACCCTGACCGATTACGCCCCCTAAAGGAACTGCCCCGGCCACACAATCCCAAAGCTTTAAAAAGGTGCCTGGGATTTTTTTCGTATTATGCCCAATGGGTGCCCAATTACTCTGATAAGGCCCGACCCCTCATTAAATCGACGTCCTTCCCACTACCAGCTGAAGCTCGGGAGGCTTTCACCAGTATCAAACAGGACATTGAAAGGGCTGCAGTGTGTGCAGTGGACGAAAGCATTCCCTTTCAAGTCGAAAGCGATGCGTCAGACTTTGCCTTAGCTGCGACCCTCAATCAGGCTGGGAGACCTGTGGCCTTCTTCTCCCGAACCCTTCAGGGACCTGAAATCAGGCACTCTTCTGTCGAGAAGGAGGCACAGGCTATAGTGGAGGCATTGCGGCACTGGAGACACTACCTAGCTGGAAAACGTTTCACCCTGCTCACCGACCAGCGGTCGGTGGCTTTCATGTTTAATAACAAACAAAGGGGGAAAATCAAGAATGACAAAATACTCAGGTGGAGGATCGAACTATCCACGTTCGACTATGATATTATGTACAGGCCGGGAGCCCTTAATGAACCCCCAGACGCCCTATCGTGGGGAATGTGTGCCAGCATTCATACGGACAAATTACAAGGTCTCCACAACGACCTCTGTCACCCAGGGTTCACCTGACTATACCATTTTATAAAGTCCCGCAATCTGCCCCACTCCATCGAGGAGGTCAGGGCAATGACCAGAGCCTGCTGCATCTGTGCGGAATGCAAGCCTCGTTTCTACAGGCCTGACCGTGCACACCTTATCAAAGCCACATGGCCATTCGAGCGCCTAAGTCTGGACTTCAAGGGACCCCTTCCCTCTACCGACCGTAACGTATACTTCCTCAATATCATCGATGAATATTCCCGCTTACCCTTCGCCATTCCCTGCCCAGACATGACCAGTGCCACGGTCATCAAGTGTCTCTGTAATCTATTCTGCATGTTTGGCATGCCGAACTACATACACAGTGATAGGGGGACATCATTCATGAGTGATGAACTGCGCCAGTTCTTGCTCTCAAAGGGGATAGCCACTAGCAGAACCACTAGCTACAACCCCAGGGGTAATGGGCAAGTGGAAAGGGAGAATGCTACTGTTTGGAAGGCTGTCACTTTAGCCTTAAAGTCAAAAGGCCTTCCGACCTCCCGCTGGCAGGAAGTCCTCCCAGACGTGCTCCACTCCATAAGGTCTCTGTTATGTACAGCCACTAACGCTTCCCCTCACGAAAAGATGTTCGTTTTCCCCCGGAAATCCACCTCGGGCATATCTCTACCCGCGTGGCTGACGTCTCCGGGGACAGCACTATTGCGGAAGCACGTGAGAGGCCATAAAACGGACCCCCTTGTGGAAAAGGTACAGCTCCTCCATGCAAACCCTCAGTATGCCTATATCGAATACTCTGACGGGCGAGAGGACACTGTTTCCATAAAAGACCTCGCTCCCTCGGGGAGCGGAGAGAACAATGAGAGACTACCCGAGGAAGACCTACACTACAAAGAGACAGGACGCCCAGAGGTATCAATACCCAACTTTAACCTGGAGGACACTGCAGATAACCTGGAAGACATTGCGGAGGCCCGGACAGCGGGGGAACCAGAATCCACTCTCCTAGAGGCACCTCAACCGGCTTTGCACCGATCACTGAGAGCTGCAAAACCTCCTGACAGACTCACTTATACCAACTTTTAAGAAACATCACCCCAATGGACTTAATCTAAAGAAGGGGTGAATGTAATGAAATCTGTTTGTCTTGATCCTGTATTTCCTGTATTCGTTTTGCACTCATGTATGTTACCCTCCCCCACACTGTGTATAGTTTCACTTCCTCTTTCCTGACTAACCTGGAAGGTTCCAGGTCTTGGCTCTTGGCTCCGCCCCTGACTTCTCTTACATAAAGATCCCTGGATCTGTATTACTCATTCCTGTGAACCAGTCGGCGTGTTGAGATGTTAGCTCTGATCTTAGTGATTAAAAGCCAACTTGTTTAAGTCTATAACTTCTAGTTTTGTGGTTATTGAAGGCACATCACCCTATAAAAGGACATGTTCAAGAAGTTCTATGAGTTCGATTTCGCCCACGTGGAAAAACCGAACTGTACACCACACACCGAGAATATTTGGGTAATGTAGGGAGGCAAAGAAGGGGAGTATGGAATGATGATTTTACTGCATTTAATACTGGGTACTCTGTCATCAACAATCTGGATGACATAGAGCTGCAGGCCCAGGTAAACGGCTTAAAAGCACAGTTAAAGAAAATTTTACTGGATGAGAACAAGGTAGTGGGCTCAAAGTTGCATGAGGACCAGGCCATGACGGTCCATTTAAAAGAAATCATAGCTGAGTTGGGAAAGCACTCAAAGACGTTGAATGCTCTCATAAGGGAGGGCAGAAATGTTTCTGACCAGGCTGCGCAGAATGAGGTGTGCGTGCTATACGGGGCGTGGTTACTGGACGATGGCCACAGTAATCTGGAGGATTTAAAACAGGGATTAGTCCCCTCCTGGATCAGCAACAAACACCTCGCAGCCCTCCATCCATTTGAGAATGCATTAAGCCCGTGCCAACTCCAACTAACCTCCGAAGCCTACCCAGTTCCAATGGATTGTTGACGGTCCAACCACACAATCATGGGGGTAGTAGTTAGGATGCCAGTCATGGGTAGGACAGCCCGACCCACGCTGGTATAAAGGGTAGAGAACATTGGAGTCATTCAAGGGGGTGCACACATTCGTTTCACAGTGGTCCCACCTTACATCATAAAGTGGGAGCATGCTATGACAGGTACTGACCTCTCAGGGTGCCGGAGCCGGGTAGCACACATAACCCAGTGTCCCCAGCACTTGAATGCCTATTCAAAACCGCAGTGTGGGTTCAGAGCTGCTGGCACAAAGCCTATAAATTGTACCATGGAGGTAATGGCACAAGGCCATGTTCCCTCGCAGGTAGCATATATAGGAGGTGGGACATATTGTGTCACCACCGGCACGTCCCACTACCAGCATGTACAGCATAGCTGGCGTCCCGTTAGTGATAGCAGTTTCTGTTTTAAACCCGAGGCAGAAGTTCAAGTGGCCCAGGAACGAATTGTCCCCATTCCTGAACACTCCACTGTTCACCTCACTGTGAAGGAGAATTTTACCAATTTGCAGAAGTATGTAGCACATTTTGGCTACGAAATTTCCCCTCTCCCTGAAAACCTTACCAGAATACTCAAGGCCGTTATAGTTTCACAGAAACATTTTTACACTCTGTAGCAGAAAACAGTAGAGATAGGGGCTAAGATATTGGATATTTTGATTCCACCGTGGTGGGACAGTTTCAATAACATAGAGGTCCCTTTGTGGATCAGACTGGCTCCCACATTCTCGTGGTTTGCCAGTTCGGGATAGTGTTGTATCTAGTCTGCATCCAGTGCAAGGGAAAAGGTCAGTTGTTAGAGTTCTGAAACCAGTAGTTCTAAAACTCTATGACTCTATGACTCTATGAGTAGATCTGGAAGGAACATTATGTGAAGGTGGAGGGAGATACGCCTGTTTGAGTTTTTTCCTTGTATTTTCAATTAAGGATTGTTGTTAAGGTCTTGTGTTTTGATATATCTTCACAAGATCTTGACATGGGACAGTTAAGATTCTCATACAGATCTAAGATTTGTTGGCATAGGTGGGGGGAGGGCTGGTCATTTTTGATTGACAGCTATGTCTTAGGCCTGTGAGAAGAGAGCAGGGTCGGTGATTGCCTGCAGTTCCTGATTGATAGCTCTATGTCCAAAAGCCTCCAACTGGGCATTTATCTGTAGTTACCTAAGCCCAGCTAAGCAGTCTACAGTCAGACTCCAGTCAGCAGAGGGTCTGAGCTACTTTGCATTGCACTACCTAAGAAATAGGCAATTATTTTCAGGGATCTACTCATGTTGAAAGATAGCTCAGGGGAAGCCTTCCTATTGTTTTTAATACATCATAGAATCATACAGCACAGAAGAGGCCAATCAAAATATCCAATATCTTAGCTCCTATCTCTACTGTTTTCTGCTATAGAGTGTAAAAATGTTTCTGTGAAACTACAACGGCCTTGAGTATTCTGGTAAGGTTTTCAGGGAGAGGGGGTATTTCGTAGCTAAAATGTGCTACATACTTCTGCAAATTGGTAAAATTCTCCTTCACAGTGAGGTGAACAGTGGAGGGTTCAGGAATGGGGACAATTTGTTCCTGGGCCACTTGAACTTCTGCCTCGGGTTTAAAACAGTAACTGCTGTCACTAACGGGACACCAGCTATGCTATCCAGACTGGGCTGCTATTCTTTGTCAATTACTTAGGATATTTGAGATTGAATGGAATCTCAGGCCAGTTACACAACTAACAGATTGAACTTTCTGTTGATCATCAGGAATTACCAATTAACAATTTATATTTCCATAACTCCGGGAACCCATACGGACAAGTCTTCTGGGTCTGGGCTGTTGTATATCGAAAATGCAGAGTCATTTCTGTGTGAATTCAGTTTTTTATAAAGCACTGTAAGATTTGCAAAATTGAACATTGTCCTATAAGGGTCTATTGGCAGAAGAGGCCTTAATTTTAAAGACTGTTTTAAAAGAAGCCCAGAAAAAGGGGCATACAAAATGGCCACCAGACCCCCGTGACCAGCTTTTTGGACACTTTAAAATGGTTCCTGCAGTCCCCAGACTACCTTTGTGGATTCTATTAAATCCGTGAATCTTAAGGTATGGTGTTCTTCAATGAATAGACGGAGACTGCAGATCAACAATCAACAGGTGTTTACTGGATGAGGGTAGTCTAAAAACTAACAGTACAGATCCCTGCTCAGGGCTTATATACAGGTGTGGTCACTGCCGGTATTACAGTATACAGGAGCTGTAAAAGTAGTTCTTCCTTAAAGGTACATACACTACAATTCCTCCCCTTTTAGATTAACAGTATCATAACAATCAAATAACAGTTGACACTTTTAACATGCACATTAACTGAAATAGTGCATTTATAGATTCAGTCTTTGGGGCGGCTTCCTGATCCTTTCTGCATAGCGCCTTTCTGGAGTGTCTTGTTCTTGGTGCGGAGGCGATTCTGGCCCCCTGTCGTCGGTTAGTTCATCAGCTTCCGATGCTACTGTTTCTGGGGTAGATGCTACCGGCATGTCGGGTTCATTACCAGGTATGCGAGACATGGGGTTGACTCGTTCCTGTGACGCTAGGATCTGGTCGACATGGCGTCTCACAATGTTCTCCCCAACATCCACAGTGTACATTAGTGGCCACTGCCGTGTGCATATCGTTCCGGGTTGCCATTTCTCTGTTCGGTAGTTGCGGGCCAAGACTGGTTGTCCTACATTGAAGCTCCTTGTCAGCTTCTCATTGATGTGCTGGAATTGCTTATTCTCAACATCTCTTCGCACGTTTGGTCTGAGCAAATCCAGACGAGATCTCAACCTTCGGTTAAAGAACATCATGGCCGGGGTCTGGTTGGTAACTGCATGTGTCGCATTTCTGTAGGCTAATAAGAAATTGTCCACCTTATGCTGCAGTGGAATGTCGTCATCGCACATGGCCCTTACTGCCTTTTTAAAGGTTTGTACGAACCTCTCAGCCAATCCATTTGTGGCTGGATGATATGGGGCGGATGTGTAATGCTTTACCCCATTCCTTCTCATAAATTTCTGAAATTCTTCGGACACAGACTGTGGTCCGTTATCAGAGCAAATCTGCTCTGGCAAGCTGTTCCTGGCAAATATGGTCCGTAGGACTGCAATCGTTTTCTCCGTAGTAGTGGAGGACATTTTGATCACCTCAGGCCATTTCGAGTGCGCATCCACTTCTATTAAGAACATTGAGTCCATGAATGGACCAGCAAAATCAATATGCACCCGTTGCCATGGAGATGAGGGCCACTCCCATGGGTGTAGAGGGGCATGTGGTGGTGCATTTTGGACCTTCTGACATCCTGAGCAGCTCTTTTTTAGGTCCTCGACTTGTTGATCGATCCCCGGCCACCACACATAAGCCCTAGCAAGGCTTTTCATTTTCACCCCTCCCAGATGGCCTTCGTGAAGCTCATTGAGCACTCTCTCCCTTAACTTGGGTGGAATTACCACTCGGGGTCCACACATCAAGGTCCCCAGGCATACTGACAGCTGTTCTCTTCTGGATGAGAATGCTGGCAACAGTGAGTTGCCATGTGTTGGCCATCCCTTCACCGTCAAATCATATACCCGAGACAGTGCTGGATCATTTCGGCTCTCCTTCTCTATATCCGCGTTAGTTACTGGCAAGCGTTCAATTATAGACGAATAAAATATTTTGACAGGGTCCACTGCTGGTTCTTCCTCCGCAGTAGGCAGTGGCAGGCGTGATAGCACATCAGCGTTTCCATGCTGTTTCGTGCCCTTATACTCTATTTCATATTGGTTCGCCCCTAGAAAAAGGGACCATCTTTGTAGCCATTGCGCAGTCATCACCGGAACGCCCTTCTTTGGATTAAAGATGGAGACAAATGGTTGGTGGTCAGTCAGCAAGGTGAACTTCTGCCCGTGCAGATAGTGGTTGAACTTTTTTACTCCCCATACTAGGCTGAGGGCCTCCCTGTCAATCTGGGCATAGTTGCGCTCGGCTGAGGTTAGTGACCGAGACGCAAAGGCTACTGGCCTCTCCAACCCATCTGGGAATTTGTGCGACAGCACCGCTCCAATACCATAGGGTGATGCATCACACGCCAACCGAATTGGTAGTGCTGGGTGGAAATGAGCCAACACCTCTTTTGATGTGATCAATTCTTTGCACTGCTGGAAAGCTCGTTTACATTCGTCATTCCACTTCCATGGTACCCCCGTTTGCAGTAGGGTGTTCAGTGGGTGTAATACTGTAGACAAATTTGGTAAGAACTTATGGTAGTAGTTCACCAGCCCGAGGAACGACCTCAGTTGTGACACATTTTCCGGTGCTGGAGCCTTGACTACTGCCTCAATCTTTTCAGGGGACTTATGTAACCCCTCTTCATCAATAACGTGGCCACAATACGAGATCTGCTTCTGGAAAAACTCGCATTTGTGACGATTAGCTCGTAGCCCATATTCCTTCAATCTAGCGAGCACCTGCTCCAGGTTGGCGAGGTCGTCACTGTCATTTTCGCCCGTGACCAGGATGTCGTCCAAATAACACTGGGTCCCTGGAATCCCTTGCAGGACTTGATCCATTACCCTTTGCCAAATAGCCGGAGCTGATGCTACCCCGAACACCAGTCGGTTGTATTGGTAGAGACCTTTGTGAGTGTTGATCGTGAGGTATTGTTTCGAGGCTTCTTCTACCTCCATTTGTAGGTACGCCTGGGCCAGATCAATCTTAGTGAAACGTTTTCCTCCAGATAGCGAGGAGAAAATATCTTCTATCCGCGGAAGCGTATATTGTACCGTGTGAAGGACTGGGTTCACTGTCACCTTAAAGTCCCCACAGATGCAAACCTTCTTTGGTTCCCCAGGCGTATTACTCAACGACCTCTTCACTACAGGGACGATGGGTGTAGCCCACTCGCTCCAGTCCACTTTGGACAGAACTCCTGAACGTTCCAAACCTTCCAGCTCTGCTTCGATGGCTGGGCGGATCGCATAAGGCACCGGTCTGGCCTTAAAAAACTTTGGGCTTGCATTTTCCTCTATTTTAATCATCGCTGTTATGCCTTTTAGTATTCCAAGTCCCTGCTGGAACACTTCTTGTGCATCAGTTAGCATTTTTGACAGTCGTCCAGGTGTGACGTCGTCATTCTTTTTGGCCTCTACCGTCAGTGCCTGTATGGAATGCCAATCTAACTGTATCTTCCGGATCCATTCACGTCCTAGTAGTGGTGGTCCTCCATCTGGCAATACATATAGGTCCATTTTTGGTGTTTCCTGGCCGTTGTATATCACGTTCACCCTTATTTTTCCTTTGTGGCTGACTTTTTGCCCTGTGTACGTCTTCAAGACAATCTCTGTAGCTCTCAAGGGTATATGTGAGAATAGCCGCTTGTAGTCCCTTCAGTTTATGACTGTTAGGGCTGATCCTGTGTCCAATTCCATTTTCATTTGGACTCCGTCTATCTTGAGCGTGACCCAGATAGTCTGGTGATCCTCCATTTTGATTACATTATGTAGTTTCAGACAACCCAGCTCCTTGCTTCCGGAGTCTGTATCACTTTTCTGTTCGTCTGAACTACTCTCCGTCACCTTATGTACCTTTTTGTACTTCTCCTGTGGAGATTTCTTGCTGCTGGTTTTCTTCCCCGACCTGCAGACTCTTGCTATGTGTCCTGCTTTTCCACACTCTCTGCACACTTGGTCCTTGAACCAACAATCCTTCTGGTCGTGTGTTGTTCTGCCGCAGCGATAGCACTTCCCTGCTCCATATGACATTTCATTGGTGCCATATTCTTGCGGTCTCCGTTGTATCTCTGCAGCGCCCCGTGCGGCTGCTTCGTGTGATACTGCCATGCTGAAAGCCTTGTCCAGCGTAAGATCCTTTTCTGATAGAAGCCGTTTCTGGGTTCCTTCACTTTGAAGCCCTCACACAAACTTGTCCCTTAACGTATCTGCTAGTCCCATTCCAAACTGGCAGTAATTCGATAGCTTGCGCAGTTCCGTTAAATACTCAGCATTACTTTTGTCTTTATGCTGGTTCCTTTTGTGAAACTTAAATCTTTCTGCTATCAGCAGCGGTGTGGGGTTTAAGTGGTCCTGTAGGATTTCCACTATGCTTTCGAAATCCTTATCCACTGGCTTCTCTGGGGTTATTAGGTTTTGCAGCAAGCCATATGTTTTTGCACCCATGGAATTCAACAAAACCAATGCTTTCCTGGCATCTGGCACTTCATTCGCCTTGCAGTACACCTCAATGCGTTCCACATATGTCGCCCAATCTTTGACTTCATTGTCGAACGCTGTGACACTGCCACTCTTCGGCATCCCTGGGTGTGGTTAGACTGGCTAAAATGGCATCTCCCGCGCTCTCCCTTCTTCTCCGCTGGCTCAAAATGGCGTCTCCCGCGCTTCCCTTTCTTCCCGCGCTCGCCCTTCTTCTCCGCTGCGGCTTCAAAAATGGCATCTCTCGCGCTCTCCCTTCTTCTCTGCAGCTCAAATGGCATCTCCCGCGCTTCCTTTCTTCCCCCGTGGACGCTGCTCAGCCCTTGAGCCCTGGCTGCGCTCTGCGCGTTCTCCTGTGCACCTCTCTCGTTGCCGCCGCTCGGTCCTGAACCCCGGCTGTGCTTTACCCTCTCTCTCTTTTTGTTTTCCATCGACGCCGCTCAGTCTTCAACCCCCAGCTGCGCCCTGTGTGCTTTACCCTCTCTCTTACCCCGTCGACGCTGGTCGGCCTTTTCTGTGCCGTCGGTCGGCTCCAGCCACTGCTGTCCGGGAAGGGTCTGCGCTGTACCTGTTGCCAGCCTGTTGCTGGATCATCATGGCTGGAGAACCAAGCCCAGCTCTCAACAGCCTCCCCTGCGATGCTCACTTTCTGCCGGATGACTGGGCGGTTGCTCGTGGTCGACGCCCGTGCTTCTGGCCTCGACTTTCTTCCACTGTCCTCCAGGAGCGAATCCTTGGGAGGAAATGCAGAGTTGCAGGTAGGTTCGAATCGACCTCGTCGCCACTATTAAATCCATGAATCTTAAGGTATGGTGTTCTTCAATAAATAGACGGAGACTGCAGATCAACAATCAACAGGCGTTTACTGGATGAGGGTAGTCTATAAACTAACAGTACAGATCCCTGCTCAGGGCTTATATACAGGTGTGGTCACTGCCATTACTACAGTGTACAGGAGCTGTAAAAATAGTTCTTCCTTAAAGGTACATACACTACAGATTCAGCCCACAGTAAGTTCTGGAAGGTCGTTTCGGAGAAAACGAAACCAGACAGAACCCCATACATATGGATTGGATGCAGATCCAGTCTGATCGGCCTGTAGATAAAGGCCATCTATATGTTTACCCAGACAAAGGGAAACAGTTTTATATTCATAATAAGGGGAGCATCAAAGACATCAAGAAGACATTCAAAACAATACAGGGTCATTCCAGACCAGAGATGGCCGTTACCAGCCATCCCAAAGTAGTTTAAAACACAATAACTACCCCGTTGTGATACCAGCCTGCCAAAAGTTAAACAAAGACTAACATTGATTTGGCGGGAGATAAAGGCCTCTTTTGAGAAGTATATCTGGGGACCCGGGGTAGCGATCGAGGTGCTGAGAAAGTTTGAGGTTCTGAGGAGGTTCACAGGATCCGGGGCTTCAGCTGGGCTTCTACATCGGTACGGAGTTCAAGCGGCGACGAAGGAGGATCGAGGTTCGAGATGGGAGGTCGAGTCAGCATCTAGCCTCGGGGTAGCTGTCGGGAGATCATCGACCAACCCCGGGACGCTGACAAGTATAGGTGAAACCTATATGAAAATGGTGAACCAACTGGGCTGTGCGATGAAACCCATACGAAAATGGCAAAACAGTTGGTCTCTCCCTGCACCGACTTCCAGGCCTGCTGACATCCAGCCTGTCCGTGACCTTCACCTCGAGGAAGAAGAGTGTCACAGCCTGCAGCGCTGACCACGTGGAGGCAGGACGCCTGAAAGGATCAAAACGCAGACCTGTTTCAAAACTCTATACTTTCCAACTGGATTGGTGAGCATGCTTCTGGCCCCTCACAATAGGCTTAGGAGGTGGGCATTTAAGGGGTAATTTTAACAATGAGTTGTTGTCCCTCGATGTTCCGTGTGTTTCCCCATTTCGTGATGAATTTTGTAAAGTATAATATGCCTGTATATATCTTAGCCAGTACTGTGTTATGATTTGTTTTTCCCTCCCATGTACCTTATTGGCTTGCAGTTTGATCTGTTCCTTTATGCAATAAAATTTCATTTCATTTTCATTAAACCTGGTCTATAGAGTATTCTCTACATTGTAGTTCCTGCCTCAAAGTCCAGTGTCTAGAAACTAAGGGGCGAGTGGGTCAAACCACTCAAGGTTTTACTGTGCAAGAGAGAGAGGCCTCTAGAGAGAGAAACCTCTGCGATCTAAAACCCCTTACAACACCTTGCACTGTTAGTAGTTTTTAGAAAATTCTAAATCAATAATCTGATTCAGATAAAAATACATGTCGATCATATAGGGTTGAAATTCTGCTGAGTGCCACTGATTAATGTGCTCACCTGAAATGCCTGTGTACACCATTTTAACAAATTGTTGTCCCTTTTATGTTAATCCCTATGAATTGTTATTGTTAAGTGCAAGAACAACAACTTGCATTTATATAATGCCTTTAATGTAGCAAAACATTCAAAGGCACTTAACAGGAGCGTAAGCAATCAAAATTTGACACCGAGCCACAGAAGGAGATATTAGGGCAGGTGACCAACAGCTTGGCCAAAGAGGTAGATTTTAAGAAGCATCTTCAAGGAGGAGAGAGAGGTGTAGAGGTTTAGGGAGGGATTTCCAAAGCTTAGGTACATCAGCAAACATGTATGCTTTGACAGAAACTTGTGTTTATATTTCTTAACAAAATAAAATAGAAGAAGTATCATGCATTGGCCTGCTTTTTCTAGGAGGCTATATGTAGTTTACATTGTTATTATGGACTTCACTCAGTTTCTTCAATCTTCTGAGGGAAATGAATAACCACGGACAAAACTTACAACAAGAAGAAAAATGCTTACTGCACTTCATTCCGACCCCCAAGGCAATCAAGCGCAAACTCCACAATAGCAATCTAACATTCCAATCTACATTATTCAATCTTGAATGGTTATATTCCACAGTTGACATTTCCTTGGTCTCAGTAGCACATAACCACATTCTTCTTATAGAGTATTTGATCATCTATGCCAACACTCATCTTTATAATCTTCAATCACATCCTTAAACAGACATTTCCCGGGTCTTCGTACAGGGATTAATTTGTCTAGCGTTACCTACTTTTTTTTTTGAAGGGAAATTTTTTCCATTATATCAACTGATCAGTGGAAATAAAATTCTTCTTCCGTTGTAGGCTCACTTGAGGTTTACCAATACGGTGCTCAAACCCTCTAGTTCTGCGATCACATGTTAATTCAAGCTAACTGCTTACATCATAGAATCATAGAATGATACAGCACAGAAGGAGGCCGTTCAGCCCAGCGTGCCTGTGCCGGCTCGTTGAAAGCCCCATCAGCTCTGTGTTATTTGTGCCTTTCGGCATTTAACCTGTACTGTTGCTCACTCATTAATTACGCACGTGCATTTCTTGTTCCAATAGGCACTATTTGACAGTTTTCCTCAACTTTCTCCTGTATTCTCTCATGCTCTACTTACATTTCCTCACAGCTCTCCAGTACCTCATCCAGGTGTGAGAGATATGATAACATCAGCAGGCTATTTGAGCATAGAAGTCATCACAGCTAAACCAAGAGCTTTTCTCGATCAACATCCATGCGTATACTTTCCTGTCGGGCCCACTGGATCGCGATCGGGAGTAGGAACCCTTACTGATTTTAAAACTGAATGTTAAACCTGAGAAAATTCTGTGTTCTGAGGTTTAACCTGTTGACTGGCAACTATGGTTCTGGTAGACACACATAATAGAAGTGCAACTGTATTCAAGCTAACAATGTGAAATGCTCAAAGTAATCTTAGTTGTTCAGTTGTAAGGTGTAAATCTGTTTGGGATTTATAGCATAAATGCTACTTCAAAAGTTAATGCCTGCCTGCCCTCTGAATCTTTTTCAACTGATCAAAATTGTAAAGTTAGAATCACAACTTTAAGTAACTTGCATAGATTTTATTTTAACACATCTTTTTAGACTGAACAAAATATTTTAATTTTCTTTTTTAATTGACTGCAAGCTCAATGACTGTCCTAGCCCAAGTGTACTTGGGCCAGTTATACCAGCCCAATTTCAGTTGTGGCTCAGTTGGTAGCATCCTCATCTCTGAGTCAGAAGGTAGTGGGTTCAAAATCCCACTCCAGAGGTTTAAGCACAAATATCTAGGCTGACACTCCAGGGCTAGTACTGAGGGAGTGCTGAACTGTCGGAGATGCTGTCTTTTGGATGAGACATTAAACCAAGAGTCTCTCAGGTGGACATAAAAGATTCCATAGCACTATTTTGAAGAACAGCAGGGGAGTTTAACCCTGGTGTCCTGCTTAATATTTATCCCTTCATCAGCATCACTAAAATCTGGTCAGTATCACATTGCTGTTTGTAGGACCTTGCCATGTGCAAATTGGCTGCCGCATTTCCTACATTACAACAGTGGCTACACTTCATAAGTATTTCATTGGCTGTAAAGTGCTTTGGAACTGAGATTGTGAAAGGTGCTATATACATCCAAGTCTTTCTTTCTTTCAATTTCTGCACTGACTGACACAAAGGAACTCAACACAGTGAAAAAGTGCTTCTCTGGGAACTATCTAAACCTACTAGGCCATTGAGGGATCTATTATTTTATATGCATTCGCATTGAAATCCACTTGAAATACCCTTAATGTGCCCATATCTCTTTGAATGTTCTCAATCTTTGCCGCATGCATAGCTTTAGTGCAAGAGGTAACAGGAGAAGAATTCCATTTCTAAAACACAAGTGGATGACTGGAACGGGCTAGATTTTATCAATGGGGGCGCGTTGGGGGCGGGACTGCTGGTTGTCGGGTTTCAGTCCCAGCCCCAATGACATCCGGCCAACCCATGCTATTTTCCCTTGATTGACCTTGTTAAGCCCACCCTGTGGGCTTAGCCAGCCAATTAAGGGAAAGCCGGTGACAGAGGACGTCAGCGTATGATGTTTCATCTGTCAAAAATCTTTGACAGATGAATTGTCAGCATTTGACAGCTTGGAGAAGCTGTCAGACACTGACAATCTCTGTTCTAAGGTGAGCCCTTGTACTGAAGACTCACCAAACCTCTCTCCTTAGCAGAGATCAGATGGCTGCTGTATCTGAGAATGCATTTATCCCTCAATCAACATCACTAAAACAGATTATCTGGTCATTATCACTTTGCTGTTTGTGGGACCTTGCTGTGTGTAAATTGGCTGCTGCATTTCCTACATTACAACAGTGACTACACTTCAAAAGTACTTAGTTGGCTGCAAAACACTTTGGGACATCCTGAGATGGTGAAAGGTGCTATATAAATGCAAGTCTTTCCTCTTAAAGTCTGAAACCATGGAGAAATCACCAGATTTACCACATGCAATCAATTAGTCTACAACATTTGCATTGTGAAAAGAATATTTTAAAGAAAATAAATAGAGGCAAAGAGAAATGTAGAGAAAGCTCCCCAATTTGAAGACGATGCTTTGGAGCTCTCAGGAGGTGCAGCAAAGGAGGGCGTTTGACTTTGGGCACCCCTTCTGTAAAAACTGAAGTCCAAAATGTTTGTCTAGAGGTTCCAGATGGAGGTTCTGCAGTCTGCCCAAGTGCCTGGGAATGAATAAACAGAAGGTATTCAGGTATCAGAAAGAGCACACAGATTAACACAATGGCGACTTTCACAGATATGGAAAGAGCTGCCCCTCTGATTAACCTTGTCTACAGGTTGGTTTGGAGCCTAGCTCTATGAAAGCCCCACTTGGTGAAGCGCTGAAGACATCTCTTCTCTGAGCTTCCCAAGGTGGTCTGAAAGTATAGAAAAATGGTGCACGCTTAATGTTATCCCAACTGCCTTACGTGTCCTCTCATGGCTTCATCCTGGGCCCCTGTTAGAAACCCCACAAAGAAATTCCTGTCCTAAGAACTAACCAGTGTGTTAAAACAAATTAAGCTTTACAAAAAATATTGGCAACTGCAACGCAGCTTTTGGAGCTTTACTTCTACAGGTCAAACAATCATGTCCATCTATATATATAAAGCGGTCGATCTGTCTGTCATTCCGTCTGTCTGTCTGTCTGTCTGTATTGAATAAACTCGAAAGTTATAGAGCGTACCTAGACGTGTGTTACATCGAAAGAAAGCTTACGATTACAGAACCATCATAAGCGTACGTACGTTTCGGCGAGACAAAAATTGCACCCGCGGTATCCAAAAAACTTTCAACATTCTGCTCATTATCCGCTCATTAGCATCGAGTGACATCGAGGTTGACCAATCGTACGGTCGAGCGACCCGACGGTCGACCAATCGCTGCGTGGTGGGGGCGGGTTCCTGGCGCTTGCGGGTGAGCCCTCCTAAAGTCGAGTGACGGGACGATTGACCAATCCTATGCTTCGGTGACCTGACGGTCGACCAATCGGTGCGTGTGTGGGCGGGCCTTATCATTCTGAACCAAGATGAGTCACCGCCATCTTGATTCCAAACTTTTCATTTCTTTTTCCCGCTTTCTGCGTGTTTCTTTTCAAATCTACATTTCCAGCAAAAAAAAAGTTGCTTTTAAAACACAAATTGTTTTTTAAAAAAGTTAATTAATTTGTAAATCTTTTCTGTAACATCTAGAATTTTCCTACCTTTAACCGTTTTTCCAAGCCTGTAAGCCTGGGCCTCTGTTGCCCAGCCACGCCCGAGCTAGGCACCTCCCGTCGCGCTGAACAAGCGGCTCGCGATTGCCGCCATTTTTGTGAAGGCTGGAGGGGGCGGGCCTGAGCCGAGCGTCGCCACTGCCGCCTTGTTAGTAAAGGCGGGTGGGGCAGGAGTCAGCACGCGCGACTTGAGTCCGGCCGGGCCTCACGCGGTAGGTTGCGCGGCGGCGTCTCTCTCTCTGCTCTTGAAGCCAGCTCGGGCGGGGTGCGGGGCTTGGGAGATCGGGCCTCCAGAGATCGGGGGGGGCAGGGGGAGCGAGCCTTGGGAGATTGGGGGGGCGGGGCTTGGGAGATCGGGCCTCGGGAGATCGGCGCTCGGGAGATCGGGGGGCGGGGGCGGGGCGCGGGGCTCGGGAGATCGGGGGGCGGGGCTCGGGGACTCCCCCCTCCCCCTCCACCCCCCTCGCCCCTCTCCCTCCCCTCCCCCTCCCCTCCCCCTCCCCCTCCCCTCTCCCCCTTCCCCCCTCCCCTCCCACTTCCCCCCTCCCCCTTCCCCCCTCCCCTCCCCCCCGCTCCCCCTCTCCCCCTCCTCCCCCCTCTCCCCCTCTCCCTTCCCTCCCCCTCCCCTCCCCTCTCCCCCTCCCCTCTCCCCTTCCCCCCTCCCCTCCCACTTCCCCCCCTCCCCCTCCCCCCTCCCCTCCACCCCGCTCACCCTCCCCCTCCCCCCTCCACCCCCTCCCCCTCCCCTCCCCCACCCCCTCCACCCCTCCCCCCACCACTCCCCCACTCCCCTCCCCCTCCCCCTCCCCTCCCCTCCCCCTCCTCCCCCCTCCCTCACGTCCCCTCCCCTCCCCTCCCACCCTCCGCTCCCCTCCCCCTTCCCCTCCCCTCCCCCTCCTCCTCCCCTCCCCTCCCCTCCCCCCTCCGCCCCTCCCCTCCTCCCCTCCCCTTCCCCCCTTTCCCCCCCTCCCCATCCCCCCTCTTCCCACCCTCCCCTTCCACCCCCTCTTCCCCCCTCTCCCCCCCTTGCCCCCTCTTCCCCCCAGTCGCTCTCTCTCTTCCCCCCCAGTCACTCTCTCGCTTCCCCCCAGTCGCTCTCTCTCTTCCCCCCAGTTGCTCTCTCTCTTCCCCCCAGTCGCTCTCTCTCTTCCCCCCAGTCGCTCACCCTCTTCCCCCCAGTCGCTCTCTCTCTTCCCCCCAGACGCGCTCACTCTTCCCCCCAGTCGCTCTCTCTCTTCCCCCCAGTCGCGCTCTCTCTTCCACCCAGTCGCTCTCTCTCTCTCTTCCAACAACAACATGTCCTCGAAAAAGCCTCGGCACCGCCGGGCACTCCAGCTCGTCTATATATATAAAGCGGTCGATCTGTCTGTCATTCTGTCTGTCTGTCTGTCTGTATTGAACAAACTCAAAAGTAATAGAACGTACCTACATGTGTGTTCCATCGAAAGAAAGCTTACGATTCCAGAAACGTCATAAGTGTATTTACGTTTCGGCGAGACAAAAATTGCGCCCGCGGTATCCAAAAAATGTTCAACATTCCGCTCATTATCCGCTCATTAGCTTCGAGTGACGTCGAGGTCGACCAATCGTATGGTCGAGCGACCCAACTGTCGACCAATGGCTGTGTGGTGGGGGCGGGTTCCTGGCGCGTGCGGGCGGGCCCTCCTAGAGTCGAGTGACGGGACGAGTGACCAATACTACGCTTCGGTGACCTGACGGTCCACCAATCGGTGCGTGTGTGGGCGGGCCTTATCGTTCTGAACCGAGGTGAGTCGCCGCCATCATGATTCCAAACTTTTCACTTCTTTTTCACGCTTTCTGCGTGTTTCTTTTCAAATCTACATTTCCAGCAAAAAAAAAGTTGCTTTTAAAACACAAATTGTTTTTAAAAAAAAGTTAATTAATTTGTAAATCTTTTCTGTAACATCTAGAATTTTCCTACCTTTAACCGTTTTTCCAGGCCTGTAAGCCTGGGCCTCTGTTGCCCAGCCACGCCCGAGCTAGGCACCTCCCGTCGCGCTGAACAAGTGGCTCGCGATCGCCGCCATCTTTGTGAAGGCTGGAGGGGGCGGGCCTGAGCTGAGCATCGCCACCGCCTCCATGTTAATACAGGAGGATGGGCAGGAGTCAGCACGCGTGACTTGAGTCCGGCCAGGCCTCTCACGATAGGTTGCGCGGTGGCGTCTCTCTCTGTGCTGTTGAAGCCGGCTCGGGCGGGGGGCGGGGCTCAGGAGATCGGGCCTCCGGAGATCGGGGGGGGGCGAGCCTCAAGAGTTAGGGGGGGCGGGACTCAGGAGATCGGGCTTCGGGAGATCGGCGCTCAGGAGATCGGGGGCGGGGGTGCGGGGCTCGTGAGATCGGGCCTCGTGAGATCGGGCCTCGGGAGGGCGGGGCTCAGGACATCAGGGGGCGGGGCTCGGGGACTCCCCCCCTCCCCCCCTCCTCCTCCCCTCCCCTCCCCTACCCCCTCTCCCTCCCCTACCCCCCCCCTCCCCTCCCCCTTCCCCCCCTCCCCTCCCGCTTCCCCCCCTCCCCCCGCTTTACCCCCTCCCCTCTCCACCCCGCTCCCCTCCCCCCTCCCTCCCCCGCCCCTCCCCGCTCCCCCTGCCCCCCCTCTCCCTCCCCCTCCCCCCCTCCCCGCCCCTCCCCTCCCCCCCTCCTCTCCCCCTCCCCTCCCCCACCCCACTCTTCCCCCTCTCTTCCCCCCTCTTCCCCCCAGTCGGTATCTCTCTTCCCCCCAGTCACTCTCTCTCTTCCCCCCAGTCGCTCTCTCTCTTCCCCACAGTCGCTATCTCTCTTCCCCCCAGTCGCTCTCTCTCTTCCAATGACAACAAGCCCTCAAAAGACCCTCAGCACTGACGGGCACTTCAGCTTCTATATATATAAAGCGGTCGATCTGTCTGCCTGTCATTCCGTCTGTCTGTCTGTCTGTCTGTCTGTATTGAATAAACTCAAAGTTATAGAGCGTACCTACACGTGTGTTACATCGAAAGAAAGCTTACGATTCCAGAACCGTCATAAGAGTATTTATGTTTTGGCGAGACAAAAATTGCGCCCGCGGTATCCAAAATACGTTCAACATTCCGCTTATTATCCGATCATTAGCATCGAGTGACGTCGAGGTCGACCAATCGTATGGTCGAGCGACCAGACGGTCGACCAATCGCTGCGTGGCGGGGGCGGGTTCCTGGCGTGTGCGGGCGGGCCCTCCTAGAGTCGAGTGCCGTGACGATTGACCAATCCTATGCTTCGGTGACCTGACGGTCCACCAATCGGTGCGTGTGTGGGCGGACCTTATCGTTCTGAACCGAGGTGAGTCGCCGCCATCTTGATTCCCAACTTTTCATTTATTTTTCCCGCTTTCTGCGTGTTTCTTTTCAAATCTACGTTTCCAGCAAAAAAAAAGGTGCTTTTAAAACACAAATTGTTTTTAAAAAAAGTTAATTAATTTGTAAATCTTTTCTGTAACATCTAGAATTTTCCTACCTTTAACTGTTTTTCCAGGCCTGTAAGCCTGGGCCTCTGTTTCCCAGCCACGCCCGAGCTAGGCACCTCCCGTCGCGCTGTACAAGCGGCTCGCGATCGCCGCCATCTTTGTGAAGGCTGCAGGGGGCAGGACTGAGCCGAGCGTCACTACCGCCACCATGTTAGTAAAGGCGGGTGGGGCAGGAGTCAGCGCGCGCGACTTGAGTCCGGCCGGGCCTCACGCGGTCGGTTGCGCAGCAGCGTCTCTCTCTCTGCTCTTGAAGCCGGCTCGGCCGGGGGTCGGGGCTCGGGAGATCGGGCCTCCGGAGATCGGGGGGGTTGAGGGGCGAGCCTCGGGAGATCGGGGGGGGCGGGGCTCGGGAGATCGGGCCTCAGGAGATCGGCGCTCGGGAGATCGGGGGCGCGGCGCGGCGCTCGAGAGATCGGGCCTCGTGAGATCGGGCCTCGGGAGGGCGTGGCTCGGGACATCGGAGGCGGGGCTCGGGGATTCCCCCCCTCTCCCCCTCCTCCCCCCTCTCCCCCTCCCCTCCCCTCCCCCCCTCCCCTCCCCTCCCCCTACCCCCTCCCCTCCCCCGTCCCCCCTCCGCTCCCCCCTCCCCTCCCCCTCCCCCCTCCGCTCCCCCCTCCCCTCTTCCCCTCCCCTTCCCCCCTCTTCCCCCCATCTCCCCCCTTCCCCCCTTCCCCCCAGTCACTCTCTCTCTTCCCCCCAGTCGCTCTCTCTCTTCCCCCAGTCGCTCTCTCTCTTCCCCCCAGTCGCTCTCTCTCTTTCCCCCCAGTCGCTCTCTCTCTTCCCCCCAGTCGCTCTCTCTCTTCCCCCCAGTCGCTCTCTCTCTTCCCCCCAGTCGCTCTCTCTCTCTCTTCCAACAAAATGCCTTCAAAAGACCCTCGGCACCGTCGGGAACTTTAGCTAGTTTTATATAAACAAGCTACATGCATCTGCCTAGTTAAAAACAAGTTGAAAAAACACCCAAATAAGCAAATACTTCGTGTATTATAATTCAAATTACTTAAACTTCAAACAACCATTTAATAATATTTGAACTAATTTGCTTACTCAGTCCATACAATTAACATATGGAATCCATCTGAGGCACTGCCTGAGAGTTGCCTAAGTACCAAATAAAACCAATTTACCTGTAAAGTGTTTTCTCACTGTATGATTTGAAATAATATATTGAACAAATCAATGTACAAAATTCTAGGCTAAAAAACTTTTATCCATTGAGGGTGCATTTAAAGACAATAAAAATAACATTTTCACTAATCATTTTGGTTTTACACTAATAACTTTACATTATCGCACAAGGTCAAGATCTATCCCAAGGATTTTAAGTCCTGGACACAATTCAGAGAAAAGCCACAAGATTATTCCCCAGTGTTATAGAATTGAGGATAGACTGGAGAAACTTCGATTTTCAGTATTGAAAGGAGGCAACGAGCAGATCACCTTCTACAGGTATATAATAGTATAGAAAAGGTAAATTCAGAACACAAGTTCAAACTAAACAAAGACAAGGGAGCATGATTTCAAACCAGTAAAAGATACATTTAGAACTGATTCTTCATATAAAGAATGACCAATACAGAGAACAGACTTCTGGAGGGCAGAATCAATAGGATGAACAATAACAACAACCTGTATTTATATAGCACCTTTAACAAAGTAAAACATTCCAAGGCACTTCACAGGAGCGTTAGCAAACAAAATTTGACACCGAGCCACATGAGGGGATATTAGGGCAGTTGGTCAAAGAGGTAGGTTTTAAGGAGCGTCTTAAAGGAGGAAAGAGGGGTGGAGAGGTTTAGGGAGGGAATTCCAGAGCTTAGGGCCTTGGCAGCTGAAGGCACGGCCACCAATGGTGGAGCGATTAAAATTAATTTGATTGTGAACATGCTCACACATATTAAAATCTGAAGAAATGTTTTGAACATACCCCGATTTTAACTCCAGGTGGATTCCCTGCTCAGGCCTGAGTTAAAATTACAGTTGGGTCTCAATGATGTCATCGGGCCACAACATTCAAACATTCATATGTAAAGAAGGACCCCGTTGGCTCCAGGCATGTGTCCTTGCTGCCTGCTCAGGAGAGCAGGTTAAAATAGCAGATGTTGCGATCATGGCAGCTTTTGAACAGGTAAGAGCCAGGGCAATTTTAACTGCCCACTTGTTAGGCTTCTGCTGAGCGAGTAGGGTTCAAATTGCTCCCAAAGTTTCAGCAAAATGTTATGCAGTTCAAAAGTTATAAACAGTTCATAATTGTATAAATGACTTAAGGATAGAAAATGTTCAAGCTGTCTAAATTTGCGGATTAGACCAATGATTTGGGTGATAATCCAAAAGTACCTGGACAGGCTAGGTCAATGGGCTGAGAGGTGGCAGATGGAGTTCAACATAGAGCAAACTCATGAGTTAAGGTGAAGAAGTGAGAATGTAGATTACATATTAAATGTCAATGTGATTGATGTAAAAGAACAAGAAAAGAATCCAAGAGGTTTGGTAAATAGGATGTTAAAATCATGAGTGTGGTTTCAACAGAGTGCTGCGAGTTGGGTGAGTCAGGGAGACTTAACTGGTTGCTAAAATCAACTTTTATTTGTTTCACATTTACTGTTTTTTTTATTGTACAACAGTACTTATACAATTCATCAATTACATAGTAAATCCATTCCATTCATTGACCACAATAAGAAAAAAAATAAAGCCTTGAGAACAGCTTTATGGTTAACAATATAAATGCAATGATAAATTTTACAAATGAATCAATAATATTTACAGTACAATCTACCACTATTTCAATAAACCAAGAAAAAACCCGTATCACACCAGTCCTACTGACATCGTTCACCCATTCAATCGTTCAATCATCCACTCGTTCATTCGCTCGTTCGCTCGTTCGTTCGTTCCTTACGCTCGAGCGTAAGTTCCATCATGCATGCATGTGTGCGTGCATGTCATTTGTGTCTACGTGCATGCATGTGTGCGTTCGTTCGTTCATTCGTTCGGTTGAACGTAAGTTCCATTGTGTGTGCATGCGTATCATTTGTGTCTGCAAGCGTGCGTTCACTGGAGCGTTCATTCGATCCAGAACCCAGCCATCGAAGTACTCATAAATTTCTTATCAATATAATTTATTTTATCTTTTTTTTTTCCTTTCTTTTAATTTTCCCCTGTTAACTTATTTTTCTCCCTTTTATAAAACATACCATTTACTGGGCAATAATCTCAAAGTAAATTCCACATAGACACTAATTAACACCACAATATACAAAGTCCCATAGCCTTATCAGAAATCAATTAAAGCCTCAAGTAGACTGCTTTCTACCAGAAAACCAGAAACTTCTTCAAAAAACAAGTGAATACCAGTTCTACGCCAATCCTATTGGCAATCTAATAACTCCTCGTTTTCACTTGATGTTGTCTAACCATGTAATGTCATAATCCTTGTCCACGGTCTTCAGCTTTTCCACAGAAAAGAAGCCAACCACTTCCTCAAATCCTGTAAAAAGACCGAATACTCAAATTTTATTCTACATGCTGTTATCGCTCAAAGGGCCCAACCATCAAAATATTCATTATTCCTTGCCAGTATTACTTTGTTTTGTCTTTTATCTTCCTTTTATTTTCCCTTTTTTTCACTTTTATTCCGTTCTCTTTTCCCATCTTATGGCCGCTCATGTGCCATGCTACAGATGGAAACAGTCTGTCTTTCCTCCCCCAAAATGGCGGCGCACAAACCCGATCCCATCACCGAAACGAAAGCCTCACAGCTACGACCAGATGAAGCACAGGCGGGGCCGCTGGAACTCATTCGGGCCCGAGACCATTCTTCAACCTTAGAAACCGTGCAGCATGCTCACCCACAGCATCTCCCGACTCCGCTTCTGTCGACCAGCCACTTCGCCCTAGGCCCCCCGCCTGGGGTCCTCCGTGCTGGGCCTCCCGCCTAGGATCCTCTCCTCTGGGTCTTCCACCCTGGGCCTTCTGCACTGGGCCCTCCGCACTGGCATTCCCCACGAGCAGCCGGGGTGTGTAGCAGCCCGTTCACACAGCACCGAGCAGAGCTGAGCTGCTGAGAATCTTGCAGCCTGTGTGTCACTCTCCACATTGACTGTTTTTTTTCAAATTCTTCATTTAAGCACAACAGTACTTATACAACTCATCAATTACAAAGTAAATCCATTACATCCATTGACCACAATAAGAAAAGAATAAAGCCTTAAAAAAAGCTTTATGATTAACAATATAAATGCAATGATAAATTTTTACAAATAAATCAATAATCTTTACAGTACAAACATAGAAACATAGAAGATAGGAGCAGGAGTAGGCCATTCGGCCCTTCGAGCCTGCTCCGCCATTCAACGAGATCATGGCTGATCATCCAAACCCTAGCACCCGGTCCCTACACCGACAGCCATCCCACCCAAGCCCTATCCCCGTAACCCCGTAACCCCACGTATTTAATCCCCCCTAACACTAAGGGCCAATTTTTTTATCATGGCCAATCAACCTAACCCGCACATCTTTGGACTGTGGGAGGAAACCGGAGCACCCGGAGAAAACCCACGCAAACACGGGGAGAATGTGCAAACTCCACACAGACAGTCACCCGAGGCCGGATTTGAACCCGGGTCCCTGGCGCTGTGAGGCAACAGTGCTAACCACTATGCCACCGTGCTACCACAAACTACCACTATTTCAATAAACCAAGAAAAAAAAACCATATCACACCAGTCCTACTGGCATCGTTCACCCATTCAATCATTCAATCATCCGTTCGTTCGTTCGCTCGTTCATTCGCTCGAGCGTAAGTTCCATTGTGTGTGCATGCGTGCCTGCGTGTCATTTGTGTCTACGTGCGAGCATGCGTGCGTTCATTCGTCTGTTCATTCATTCGTTCAGTCGAACATAAGTTCCATTGTGTGTGCATGCGTGCGTGCGTATCATTTGTGTCTGCGGCGTGCGTTCACTTGAGCATTCGGTCGATCCAGAACCCAGCCGTCGAAGTACTCAGATTTCTTACCAATATAATTTATTTTATCTATTTTTTACCCTTCCTTTTAACTTTCCCCTTTTAACTTATTTTTCTCCCTTTTGTAAAACATATCATTTACTAGGCAATAATCTCAAAGTAAATTCCACATAAACACTAATTAACATCACAATGTATAAAGTCCCATAGCCTTATCAGAAATCAATTAAAGCTTCAAGTAGACTGCTTTCAACCAGAAACTTCTTCAACAAAACAAGTGAATACCAGTTCTACGCCAGTCCTATTGGCAATCTAATAACTCCTCGTTTTCACTTGATGCCTTCTAACCATGTAATGTCACAATCCTTGTCCACTGTCCTCAGCTTTTCCACAGAAAAGAAGCCAATCACTTTCTCAAATCCCGTAAAAAGACTGAATACTCAAATTTTCTTCTACTTGCTGTTATCACTCACAGGACCCAGCTATCAAAATACTCAGTATTCCTTGCCGATATTACTTTGTTTTGTCTTTTATATTCCTTTTATTTTCCTTTTTTTTCCCACTTTTATTCCGTTCTCTTTTCCCATCTTATGGCCGCTCATGCGCCATGCTACAGATGGAAACAGTCTGTCTTTCTTCCACCAGAATGGCGGCGCACAAACCCGATCCCATCACTGAAATAAATTCCTCACAGCTGCCACCAGACGGAGCACAGGCGGGGCCGCTGGAACTCATTCGGGCCCGAGACCATTCTTCAACCTCAGAAACCGTGCAGCATGCTCACCCACAGCATCTCCCAATTCCGCTTCTGCCGACCAGCCGCTCCGCCCTGGGCCTCCCGCCTAGGATCCTCTCCTCTGGGTCTTCCACCCTGGGCCTTCTGTACTGGGCCCTCCGCACTGGCATTCCCCACGAGCAGCCGGGGTGTGGAGCAGCCCATTCACACAGCACCAAGCAGAGCTGAGCTGCTGAGAATCTTGTAGCCTCTCCATATTGACTGTTTTTTATTGGCTAGGCCCAGGAGCAGTCCCACGAGGAGGTCCTCCGATCCGCCCTCTCCCCTCCGCACCGGGTGGCCGTAGGTCAGGAGCGTGAGGCTGAAGTGCAGCCAAAAATCGAGGAGCAGCCCCTTCAAATAATGGAACAGGGGCTGCAACCTCTCACACTCAATATAGATTTGGAACACGGAATCTTGTACGCCGCAAAAATAGCAAGAACCTACTTAAAATCTTATTGCACGGGACTGCTCCATGCAGCACCCTCCAGGCTAAGTCCCCAATAGATAAAGGGAGGACTCCCACATAGAAAGCCCCCCCCCAATGGGGACCTCCACCTCCGCCGGACGGCAAGATGGTCCGGTCGGCAGGCAAAGATGACAAAGTGGAGAGTGTGCAGGAACAGACCGTACAGGAAACCCCTCCGTGCAGAACTAAAAGGTGCGGAGGGCATTTCCCTGAGACTGCTCAAGTTGTGAGGCACCGGTTCCCGAGAGGGGTTTCGGGGCCGCGCGCTGATGAGGAATTCCGTCCGAGCTGGGGTCAGTTCATTTGGGATCGCCCCACGTGCCTGAGCCTCCTCGATACACCTAGTGGAGTCGGGGCCCAGTGCCACTTTCAGCATCTCGGTGGAATCGGCCGCGCGCTAGACGCTGGCCTAGGAGAGGCGCCGTGTCAACCCCTCTGGCGCCATCCAGCCCGCTCCTCCACCATCGAGCAGGTCCCCGACCCTGGTCACCTTGCCAGGCGTAGCCCTGCTCACCGCCAGCCACCCAACCCAGCGGTTGCGGAGGTGCGGAATCCTGAGCAGCGGCTCCCGAAGGAGAGCTGCCACTCCTGACGGGGGAGAACTGTGCCTGGAGGCGACGCTGTTCCAGACCCATTGTAGCTCCTGGTAGAAGACAGGCAGCTCCCGCAGGTAGGCACGCATATGGCCTAATTATGGCGTGTCATAATTGAGGCCTTGCAGCTGGCGGAAGAAAAATGTCGCCAGCACACACCATCGAGGAGGATTCTCCACGTACAGGTATCTCTGCAGGATCCGAAGACGGAAAGTCGCCACCTGGGTGCGTAGGCACACCAGCGCCTGACCGCCCTCCCTAAGTGGGAGACTCAGAACCGCAGCAGAGACCCTTTGTCCCAGAAGAAGTCGATGAGCTTCTTCTGCATCTTGCCAACAAACGCAGGGGGCGGGATCAAAGTGACCAACCGGTACCACAACATGGCAGCCACCAGCTGGTTTATGACCAGCGCTCGACCCCTGTAGGACAACACTCGGAGCAGTCCTGTTCAGAATCCTAGGTGAGCAGTGATTTTGGCCTCCAGCTCTTGCCAGTTTGCCGGCCAGGTGTCCTCGGCGGGGCTAAGGTAGACTCCCAAGTAGAGGAGGTGCCTGGTGCTCCAGGCAAAGGGCCTGAACTCCAGCAGGGAGTCCACCCACCACTGGCCCACCAGGAGTCCAGATCATTTCTCCCAGTTGATCCTGGCGGAGGATGCGTCCGAGTAAATCTGCTGGCATTTTCGCATCCTCCGCAGGTGGACGGGATCCATGGCCATGAGGAGCACGTCATCGGTGTAAGCCGAGAGGACGACCTCCACGCCCGGCCCTTGCAGAGCCAGTCCCATCAATCTCTTCTGCAAGAGGCGCAGGAAAGGCTCCACACAGATGGCATATAACTGACCGGACATGGGGCATCCCTGACGCACCCCCCTCCGGAAGCGAAGGGGCACCATCAAAGACCCGTTAACTTTTATCAGACACTCCGCGCGGCATACAGAAGTCAGATCCGGGCGACGAAATGTGTCCCGAACCCAAATGCGCGCAGAGTTCCGAAAAGATACTCGTGATCCACCCTGTTGAACGCCTTCTCCTGATCCAGGGAAAGGAAGGCGACCGACAGGCCTGCCCTCTGGGAATGGTGGACCCGGTCCCGGACAAGATGGATATTATCGTGCATGGTCCGGCCTAGAACTGTGTAGGACTGGTCGGGGTGGACCATGTGGTCCAGCACAGTGCCAAGGCGAGCAGACATGGCCCTGGCAAAAAATTTACAGTCTGTGCTGAGGAGGGAGACCGGGCGCCAGTTCTTAAGAAGGCGGAGATCGCCCTTCTTAGGCAGCAGGACAATGAACGCCCTGCGCCAAGAGGGGGGCATCTTCCCGGTCGCCAGACTTTCCCCATGACCCGCGCGTAGTCGCCCCCCAAGACGTCCCAGATTGCCCTGTGGAACTCCACAGTCAGCCCGCCCAGCCCCGGGGACTTTCCCTCCAGAGCTGGCCGAGGGCGCCGGCCAACTCCACCAAGCTTAGCGGAGCGTCCAAATTTTCGGCGCCCTCCGGGCCAACCTTCAGCAGGTCCTCCCACAAAACTCTGCGCGCAACCTCACTGGACGGATCCGGAGGTAACAGAGCCCCATAATAGGCCCGGGTCTCCGCGCTGATCCCCTCTGGATCTGAGACCAGAGATCCGTCGTCGGCCAGCAGCCCCAAGAGCTGCTTACGGACCCCCCATCTTTTTTCCAGAGAGTAGCAGAAGGTGGAGCCGCGGTCCAGCTCCCGAAGGATCTGGATCCGTGACCTCATGTACGCGCCTCGGGACCCGACGAGCTGCAAGTCCTTCAGCACGCCCTTCTTCTCTTCGTACACCTTCCGCAGGGCCAGGTCCTTGACGACCTGACAGAAACAGGATTCCAGGTTGAGCACCTTCCTCTCCATCCGCCCGACCCGGACCTCCCGCCTCTTGGTCGACCGCCTCACGTACTCCTGACAGAAGAGACGGATGTGAGCCTTGCCCACGTCCCACCATAGCCTCAAGGAGGGGAAGACCCCAGCTTCCTTCTCCAGTCGGCCCAGAACCGACGAAATGAATCCCGGAACCACTCATCCTCCAGCAGCAGGCTGTTAAAATGCCAGTACGTGGACCCCCCCCCCACCGCGCGCGCGCAACGGAGCGAGCTACACCCACACCAGGTGGTGGTCCGCGCATGGCACTGGCCACATGGAAGACGCTGGAACGCAGGAGATGTACGCCCAGGAAACGCAAAGGCAGTCGTTTCTGGACCTTCCTCCTCCAGACTCCACATAACTGAAGGCGCTGGAGTCGGGATGGAGATTTCGCCAGACGTCCACCAAGTCAAAGGACCTGACCAGGTTCCTCAACTTCTCCATCACTGCCAGGCCGCGCTGGCGACCCGAATGGTCCCTCGCCTCGAGGGTGCAATTAAAATCCCCCCCAGAGGATGACACACTCACTAACGTCGATGGAGCTCAGAAGAGCGGACACTTCATCAAAGAAATGCACTCGCTATGCACCGTCCTGGGGGGCGTACACGTTCATGAGATGGAGCGGCATGCCCCCCAGCCGAACAGTGACCTGGAGCAAGTGGCCCCGCACCTGCTTCTTGGCCCCCAAGATCTCTGGCTGAAAATGTGGGGCCAGCAAGACTTACTGGAGAGGTGACTCATGCTGACCCATCCTTGCCACTCCAGGAGCCATGTGGCCTCAACTCCCGGAACGGTGTGGGTTTCTTGCAAGAAGCACACTGCATACCTCCCATCCTGGAGGATTGAGAAGTTATTAAATCTACGGCGCGCCTCTCTGCTGCCGTTGATGTTGAGGCTGGCTATGGTTATCTTCATGAGAAGAGCATAGTGCAACCTCTACTTAACCTAATGGGAGGAGGGAGCACAGCCACTAGTCGACCTCCACTCCCTTTGCAACCCAGCGAGGAACTTCTGTGTCCCGCGACGCTTGGCCGGGCTCCCGCCCTCATCCGCGCTCATGGTTTTGGTGACGGCGTGGACGGAGTTGACGAGCAGCGCCAGATTCGACCACCTGTCGAGGGCCAGCCCCACTATGCCTTGGCGACCCTGGCACATGGCCACAAAGTTCCGGAGTTCTACAACCGGGATGAGGGGTGACCCAGAGAGGGGCACAAGGATATCTGCCGTCTCACTGGCGATGGAATCTAACTCATCCTCCATGCCCTCCACTGGGTCCCCGTCCTCCTCCGCGAGGTCGCCATCAGCCGGCCCTGCCTCTGCCCCGATCCTACCCCCAGGATCGGCGGCAGAGGATTCGTCCCTGGGTGCCTCCGGAGGCACTGGGTCAGGAGGCGGCGGTGGCAGTTCGGGGCCCCCTCCGCCCCAGGCACTGGGGTGCACGGGGAAACCGGGGAGAACGCTATGCCCAGTTCCCCCAACACCTCCGGTGCCAGCATTGAAGACGGAGTCAGGGGGCCTTCCTCTGCATCGCCACCAACCACCGACTCAGCAGACTGGGGAGTTTTAGAATGTAGGGGGTGGTGTGTGGGTTGTTTGTCAGCTTCACCTCTGACTCCTTTTAGCGGTTTGAATCGCTCCCATTCCCTTTTGTTCTAGACTTTGGACTTATTTGGGGGTCGTAATAAAATTGCAACAGACACCAGGGTTAGTCAAAAAGAATTCAGATCTTTATTTTGAGACAGGAAAATATACAATACAATAAACATTAAACTTTAAAAGGGTGGGGAACACATGGAATAAGCGAGGGAGGATTACAATGTACAAAATCCCATTCCCTCCCAACCCCACTACACTAGTGATATACCTATCAATTTATCCAATGAAAAGCGACGAGTTAAGAAAGTAACTATAGGTTTTTATTGGCTAAATAACAGAGCCCACCCTCGTGGGTGATCGGATCCAACAAGGAGGAATACCAGCCAGTCGACCACCTTTATACCTGGGCAGGTAGGTGGAGCCGTGGGCGGAGTCAGCAGTGGTCAGCCCAGGTATAACAGCGTGACAAGAGGCGACCTCGTATAGTGATACAACAGTGTGAACAGTGATAACCATAGAGTAACGATATAACAGTGATAACTATAGTGTAACGATAGTGAACGATAAAAGTGGTTTACCACATTCACCCCTTGTTTAGATTTGAGTCTGGCGGGGTGAAGTGTACTACCAGTTCTGGTATGTCAGTCTGTCCGGAGGCCTCGTAAGCCTTTCTGATCGTCGCAGCGGCGGTGTTGCATTATCCGGTGTTAATGCTGGTGTCTGCGTGGTCGGCGAAGGCTCATGGGGTTCCAGCATGCCGTCTACCTCGGGTGGCACTGGGGGGGTGGTGGGGGGGGGTAACGGTGGTGTCTCAGGAGTGCCCGAGGGTGCGAAGTCTCATAAGGAGACTGTGTCCTCCCGCCCGTCTGGGTATGCCACATAGGCGTACTGGGGGTTGGCGTGCAGGAGGTTCACCCTCTCGACCAGGGAGTCCGTTTTATGGGCCCTCACGTGCTTTCGCAGCAGGACGGGCCCCGGAGAGGTCAGCCAGGTTGGTAGCGTGGTTCCTGCAGTCGACTTCCTGGGGAAAACAAACATTCGTTCATGGGGGGTGGCGTTAATGGCCGTGCACAGTAGTGACCGGATGGAATGCAACGCTGCCGGGAGGACTTCCTGCCAGCGGGAAGTTGGGAGGCCCTTAGACTTTAAGGCTAAGAGGACGGCCTTCCATACCGTCGCGTTCTCTCTTTCCACCTGCCCGTTCCCTCGGGGGTTGTAGCTGGTGGTCCTGCTTGCAGCAATACCTCTCGCTAGTAGGAACTGACGGATTTCCTCGCTCATGAAGGAGGAGCCCCGGTCACTATGTATATAGTTTGGGAACCCGAACAAGGCGAAGAGGTCGTTCAGGCATTTAGTGACCGTGGTACTGGTCATGTCTGGGCAGGGGAAGGCAAAGGGGAAACGGGAGTACTCATCAACAATGTTGAGGAAGTACACATTGCGGTCAGAGGACAGGAGGGGCCCCTTAAAGTCGATGCTCAGGCGCTCGAAGGGGCGGGTGGCCTTGATCAGGCTTGCCCTGTCCGGCCTAAAGTAGTGCGGTTTGCACTCGGCACAGGTCTGGCAGTTCCTGGTCATGGTCCTGACCTTCTCGATGGAGTAGGGCAGGTTGCGGGCCTTAATGAAGTGGTAAAGTCTGGTGACTCCGGGGTGGCAGAGGTCGTTGTGGAGGGTCTGAAGTCTATCAATTTGCGCGCTGGCGCATGTAATTCGTGAAAGAGCATCAGGGGGTTCGTTCAGCTTACCTGGCCGGTACAAGATATCATAATCATAGGTGGAGAGCTCGATTCTCCACCTCAAGATCTTGTCATTCTTGATTTTGCCCCTCAGCTTGTTATTAAACATAAAAGCGACCGAACGCTGGTCGGTGAGGAGGGTAAATCGTTTGCCTGCCAGGTAATGCCTCCAGCGTCGTACCGCCTCCACAATCGCCTGGGCCTCCTTCTCGACCGACGAGTGTCGGACCTCAGGGCCCTGTAGGGTCCTTGAGAAGAAGGCCACCGGTCTCCCCTCCTGGTTAAGGGTAGCAGCTAGGGCGAAGTCGGATGCATCGCTCTCCACTTGGAAGGGGATGGACTCATCCACTGCGTGCATTGTGGCCTTGGCAATGTCTCCCTTAATGAGGGAGAAGGCTGCGCACGCTTTCTCCGTAAGGGGGAAGGATGTGGACTTCATGAGGGCTCTGGCTTTGTCCGCATAATTGGGCACCCATTGGGCATAGTAGGCGAAGAGCCCCAGGGTTCTCTTTAGTGCCTTTGGACAGTGGGGGAGGGGTAGCTCCATGAGGGGGCGCATTCTTTCGGGGTCGGGGCCGATGACTCCGTTCTCTACTACACAGCCGAGGATGGCAAGGCGCGAGGTGTTAAACACACATTTCTCCTTATTGTAGGTGAGGTTCAGCCGTTGGGCCGTACGGAGGAATCTCTCCAGATTAACATCATGGTCCTGCCGGTCGCGGCCGCAGATGGTGACGTTATCTAGGTAGAGGAACGTGGCGTGCAGCCCGTTCTGGTCAACCATCCGGTCCATCTCCCTTTGGAAGACCGAAACCCCGTTGGTGACACCGAAGGGGACCCTAAGGAAGTGGTAGAGGCAGCCATTCGCCTCGAAGGCGGTATACTGGCGGTCCTCAGGGCGGATAGGGAGTTGGTGGTAGGCCGACTTAAGGTCGATGGTCGAGAATACTCGGTATTGTGCGATCTGATTGACCATATCAGATATGCGGGGAAGGGGGTATGCGTCCAGCTGGGTGTACTTGTTTATGGTCTGGCTGTAGTTGATGACCAGGCGGTTTTTATTGCCGGTCTTAATGACCACGACCTGGGCACGCCAGGGGCTGGTGCTCCCCTCGATGATGCCCTCCTTCAGGAGACGCTGCACCTCGGAGCTAATGAAAGCTCTGTCCCTGGCGCTGTACCGCCTGCTCTTGGTAGCGACGGGTTTGCAGTCGGGGGTGAGGTTGGTGAACAGGGAAGGTGGCGGGACCTTGAGGGTGGATAGGCCGCAGGTGTTATGCGGTGGGCGGTTTAAAATCTGTTGGTTGTCGACTGTGAGTGGGGGGAGGGGTCCGCCGTATGCTAGCGTGACGCTTTGGAGGTGGGATTGGAAGTCTAGACCTAGTAGGACGGCAGCGCATAGCTGGGGCAGGACGAGGAGTTTAAAATTTTTATACTCCGTGCCCTTAACCGACAGGGTCACAACACAGTAGCCGCTGATGTCTGTGGCATGGGACCTCGATGCCATCGAGATCCGGTTGCGCGTTGGCCGGACCGTGAGGGAGTAGTGGCTCACCGTGTCTGGGTGGATGAAACTCTCCGTGCTTCCGCTGTCGAACAGGCAGTTCGTGGCGTGGCCGTTTACTTTGATGTCCATCATGGACTTGGACAGGTGGTGCGGGCGGGCTTGGTCCAGTGTGACGGAGGCTAGTGTATAGCTGAGCGAGTTGCTGTCGTCTGCGGGTGAGGCGGTGGTCGGGTCTGGAGGCACGGTGGCGGTCGAGCGTGGTGGGTAAAATGGCGGCGCCCACGAGGTTGGACAAAATGGCGGAGAAGATGGCTGCCCCCACAACTCACATGAGGCACTGCTGGTGTCGGTTGCCTGGATCAAAGATGGCCACCCCCATGGCTCACATGTGGGGATGCTGGCCTCTGTGGCCTTGATGGAAGATGGCCGCCCCCACAGCTCGCATGAGGCACTGCTGACCTCTGTTGATCTCCCTCTGCAGGCCTTTGCAAAGTGGCCTTTCTTCAGGCAGCTCGAGCAGGTCGCGTTTCTGGCTGGGCAGCGCGCCCTCGGGTGTTTCGCCTGGCCGCAGAAGAAGCAGCCGGCGGCCCGATCGCGGGGGTCCGATGTCGCAGCCGGTACCGGGGGTGGCGGTCCCGATCAGGTCCGGGACGCCGACACTGAGGTAGGTCCCAGGGGGGGTGCTGCGGGTGGCATTGCGGTCGGGGTCGGTCCCGAGTCCCAGGGTCGCAAATTACAGTACCTGGAATATGCCTCGAGGTCCCGATGGGCCACTTCTAGGGAGCGAGCGAGGGCTGCAGCTTTGTCCAGGTCGAGGTCCTTTGCTTCAAGCAGTCTTTGCCATGAGTAGTCGGACCGCAGGCCTTTCACGAAGGCATCGCGGACATTGTCTTCAGTATTTTCTGCCGCCGTTACCGCTTTAAAGTTACAGTCCCTGCCGAGTTCTTGTAGCGCCTGTAAAAATTCATCTCCAGACTCTCCTGGTTGTTGCGGGCGGGATCTTAGGAGGTGTCTGGCATACATGGAATTTACCGGGCTCTGGTACTGTCGTTTCAGCCGGTTGATGGCGTCCTCGTATGTTTTAAGGTCCCGGATGAGTGCGAATACTTTAGGGCTCACTTGGGCGGTCAGAACTCTTAGCTTGGATTTCTGAGGCACGCCGGATTCTCCCAGGTAGGACTCGAAACAGCTCAGCCAGTGTTCGAAGTCGAGGGCTGAGTTTGCTGCCTGTGGGTTTAGATCCAGGTACGGTGGTCGGAGGGCTCGCAGCCAAGCCGGCTGCTGTGGCTGTTGTAGCTGGGCGTCTGGCTGGTCGTTTGGCTGCTCGTCTGGCTGCTCGTTTGGCTGCTCAAGTAACGACATTTTAAAATTTAGCCAATAAAATTGATATACCTATCAATTTATCCAATGAAAAGCAACGAGTTAAGAAAGTAACTATAGGTTTTTATTGGCTAAATAACAGAGCCCACCCTCGTGGGTGATCGGATCCAACAAGGAGGAATACCAGCCAGTCGACCACCTTTATACCTGGGCAGGTAGGTGGAGCCGTGGGCGGAGTCAGCAGTGGTCAGCCCAGGTATAACAGCGTGACAAGAGGCGACCTCGTATAGTGATACAACAGTGTGAACAGTGATAACCATAGAGTAACGATATAACAGTGATAACTATAGTGTAACGATAGTGAACGATAAAAGTGGTTTACCACAACTAGCTAGGCTGGAATCCAGAGGACCAGGAAATGCACACCAAAATGACTTTCTTGACAGTTGTGGAGGTTCGCGATTTCAGGGTTCTTTTTAGTTGTGGCGGTTGGGGCCTGCCATACCTCGGACGTGGTAGAAGACTGCACCTAGGTTGGGTCTTCAGTTGGGTTTGGTCTGCTGATGCTATTAGTTGCGCTGTTGGATCTATCGGGTAAGTACCCAATTTTCTTTGGTTAGGGCGAGTTTTAGAGTATTTTGGGCCCGATTTTCGGCTTGTGTGGGAAATGGTCGGATTTCCCCGAATGTGGGGTTTCTGACACACATAAAAAAGTGTCAGCCAGCCCCACGCAATTTTCCCTCAATTGGCCAATTAATTCCCAGCATGTGGGAAGCCTTGTTAATTGTCTAAATCGAGTCAGAAATCCCCACACTATGATGTCATCATTCGTGGTGCTTTCAAAGTGTCCAGCAAGCTTCTCCACCTCTGCAGGCTTCTCAACCACTCTTGCACAATGGCAGAGGAGCCTGCATCAGCTGCTGCCAGCGGCAGAGGCCGAGTTGCGGGCAAATTAAACGAGACGTCATTGCAGACATTGGTGGATGGGGTAAGGGCCCACAGGGAGGTCCTCTACCCTCGCTCAGGGAGGAAGAGGCCTCCCAAAGAGTCCACAGCTGCCTGGATGGAGGGGGCAGCAGGGGTAAACTCTCTGGATGTCACCCGTCGCACCTAGCTGCAGTGCAGGAAGCGCTTCCATGACCTTCACCGCACAGGGAAAGCAAGTATGAAGTTTCCATCACCCTCAACCTCATCCCCATTGCCTTTCCCCAACAGCACTCAGCTGCAGCAATCTCTTCTTCCACATCCCACTTCACAGTCACATCCATGCACCCTTACCCATTCCGTCTCTCTCAATGCTCACATTCACATAACTATTCCACCATCCAGTCTTGTAAGTAGTTTTAATGGCATCATTTTCCTGTGCATAAACTTTATGTTGCCAGCTGCTGCAGTTATGGCGTCTGTCATTTGGTGAATGTGGATGTCACATAGAGGCCTTAGGATAAATTGCAGATGACTGCAAGCTGGTCAAAGTTGTTGGTAAGTGCAGGCATGGGCCAATATCCATGGTCAGTTCAGAAGCAGTGAGGCGGCAGTGTTTGATGTATCAGACTACGCGAATCTGGCCAGGATGAGTGCGTTCCTTGCATTCCGCCCAGCAATGTTCTCGCGCACTGGTGCCGCTGGTTGGCGGGCCTCTGCAGGATGCTCGTTTCTGACCTCCTCCTCCTCCTCCTCCTCCTCAGGATCATCCTCAGCATCATCCTCATCCAAGGCGGCTCTGTGAGGAGCCTCTTGGTCCTGCGGAATCTGCAAGCCACGACGCTGTGCCATGTTGTGAAGCACATAGCATACCACAATGATTTTGGAGACCCTGGCTGATGAGTACTGTAGGGCTCCACCTGATCTATCGAGTCATCTGAAGCGCATCTTCAGCAAACCGATGGTTTGCTCGATTATGCATCTGGTGGTCATGTGGCTGGAGTTGTAGCGCTCCTCAGCTTCGCTGACTGGTCTCCTCAATGGCGTCATTACCCAAGTGCGCAGGGCATATCCCTTGTCTCCAAGGAGCCATCCTTGAAGTTCGTTTGGCGGACTGAATAGCGGAGGCACAGTAGATTTGCGCAGTATAAAGGAGTCATGGCAGCTGCCAGGGTACTTGGCACAAACGTGCAAAATCACCTTCTTGTGGTCACACACCAGCTGAACATTAAGGGAGTGGAAGCCCTTGCGGTTGACAAAAACTCCTGGATTGCGGTGGGGTGCCCTAAGGGCCACATGTGTGCAGTCAATGACGCCCTGCACCCTTGGAAAGTCTGCCAGCTGTGCGAATCCACGCGCTCGCGCCCTCACACTTGCGTGATCCCGGGTGAAATGGATGTGATTGTGCGCGAGGGCAAAGAGGGCATCGGTGACCTGCGTGATGCAAGTGTGTGCGCCCGCCTGTGAGATGCCGCTGATGTCTGCTGCTGATCCCTGGAAGGAGCCTGAGGCATAAAAGTTGAGTGCGGTGGTGACTTTGATGGCCACTGGTAAGGAGTGTGGACCTGTTGCTCTGGGCTCCAGGTCTTGCTGCAGCATTGCGCACATGTCAGTCACAACCTCTCGTGAAAGTCGGAGCCGCCTCTGGCACTGTTGCTCAGTCATGTTGAGGTAGCTGACCCTGTGTCTGTAGACCCTGTTTGGGGGGTATCTCCTGCGCCGACGGCCTTCCATGTGCTGGCCCCTTCTGGCCTGTGGTGCCCCAGGTGGCTGAGCCGCAACCTGCCGCTCCTGCTGGTGCGGCTGGTGTTGCTGTTGCTGGAGTTGCTCCAGTCTCCTCTGCTGTTGGAGATCCTCTAATGCCAGGAAGGGAAGGTACCAAAGGCCTCCCATGCTTCTGGCAGATGCGTTGGTTGAGGAGGTCCTGAGTTACAGTGGTGAAAGGGGCTTCCCAGGAGCTCACACTGGAGAAGTTTGTGAGGCTCCAACTTTCTGCAGCTGCTCCTAAGGCTTCAAAAAGTTCCCCCAAGCCTTGGTCAACAAGGTCCTGCAGCCTGCAAAGGCTGCCTATTTAAATGTCTTCAGCCCTCAGCAAGCCAGCTGGTTTCACGCCAGCTCTCATCGGCGGAGTTCCCCGCAGGCGTGTTTCACGTGGGGAAAGCCCCAAAGTCGCAACGGCGCCGGAAAATCGCACTTAACAAGGTGATCATTGCTGATTAGTGCTCCGATGAGCAGTCCCGCCAGCGGTGGGCGGGACTGAAGCGGGGCGCGGGGAAACGGCAGTCCGAAAATCGGACGAGGCGGGAATCAGGCGGAGGGGTCCCGACCTGCTTTTTATGCGATTTTCGGACCACGGCCGCATGAAAAGCCGCCCGACAGCTGCCCTAAAATCGGGGCCTTTTGTGTCCAAATCTTACCCAGGGGTAAGTCAGACTAGCCTGTAGAGTGAAACAAGTCTTTGGTTCGTGAGATTTTCGGCGGTTGGTTCCTTGTTGGTTGCGGTGGCCCAATATTACCTGGTCGTTGGTAATATTGGCGAGTGTTGGCTTCTGTAGGCCTATGGCTGCCGTGATCTCTGTTTCTTCATTCTTCCTTCGCGTCGCCGATGATGATCTCTCTCTGGAGCTGGTTGGCTGAACTTGAACTCGGACTGGCTATCGGTTTGAACTGTCTCTGCTGGTCTCGTCTGTCTGCCTGCACTCTTGTCTTGACTGCACTGTACTTAAAAGGCAGGCCTCAATTATACTAATTTGGGGCCTGGCTTATCTGTCCGCCAAATCTCGGTTTCCTTTGTTAAATTTGGCGGGCTCGTTATGTAGGATCCGCAAAATTGGACTTTGTATTAATAAGGGTTAAATGGCAGAAGAGGCCGCGATATTAAAGACTGTTTTAAAAGAAGCCCAGAAAAAGGGGCATACAAAATGGCCTCCATACCATGTGACCAACTTATTGGTACACTTTAAAATGGTTCCTGCGCAACCTCAGACAGTTTTGTGGATTCAATCCACAGTAAGTTCTGGAAGCCGTTCCTGAGAGAACGAAACCAGACCCAGAGGTATGCATATGGATTAGATGCAGATCCAGTCAAGATCGGCCTGGAGACAGAGGCCATCAAAATGCTGCCCCAGACAAAAGGGGACAATTTCATATTCATGAGGACAGCACCCAGGACTAGATAACGAGATCAGCAGGACATTCAAAAAAATGGAGGTAATTTCAAACCAGAGATGGGCCTATTACCAGCCGTTTAAGACATTTTAAAATATAATGGCTACCCAACTGTGCACACAGCCCACCAAAATTAAAACAAAGACTAACCTGATTTTGGGCAGGAAGTGAAGCCTCTGGAAGAAAAGTATGTCTGGAGAGACATTTTGGGCAGTGAACACGCTGGCAGACAGTCGGGACAGGCAGGCCAGAGCAAGCTTGGAGAGGTACTGAGTTGAAAGGACACGCTGGCAGCTTGAACACGCCATGCCGGGTTGGAGAGCTGGAAACACGCAGCTTGAATCCGGACACCCAGAAGAAGGAGCAGTCAACCGCAGGCGTTCCGCCCCGGGGAAGCACATTGGGAGATCATCGACCATCCCCGGGCCATTGCCGGAATGAGAGGCCATGGACCCAGCTTGGGAGAAGAGAAAAAAATAAAGGTCCCAAGCGAAGAAACCTTCCAGCCACCCCGGCTCGGGAGAAGAGAAAAGAAACTGAAGAAACGATGGGAGCCAGCCCAAGGCTCCTCTAACCAGGGTCGCGCCGACGATCCTCGACCCCGCCGACATCCAGGCCCGCCGGTGTCCAGCCGCCCCCGACCCCCACCTCAGGAGAGAGGTGTGGCGCAGCTCGCAGGAGCTCCACGATCCACGTGGTGACGAGACGCCTGAAAGGACCAAACACAGACTCGATTTCAAAACCTTGCACTTCCTAGTGGGATTGGTGAGCATGTTTCTGGCCCTTCACAATCAGATCTAGATAGGTTTAATAAGGGGGTGGATTTAAGGGTACAATTAACATGAGTTGTTGTCCCTCGATGTTCCGTGTGTTTCCTTATTTCATAATGATCTTTGTAGAGTATAAGATGCCTGTATTTGCTTTAGTTAGTACTGTGTCGTTATGATTTGTTTGTGTGTTTTTCCCTCCCATGTACTCCCTTATCTGCTTGCATTTGATTTGATATTTTTCCTTATGCAATAAAATTTCATTTTGTTTCATCCAACTTGGTCTACAAGAGTTTTCTCTACATTGTAGTTCCTGCGCCTAAGTCCAGAGTATAGAACCTAAGGGGCGAGTGGGTCGAACCACTCAAGGTTTACTGTGCAAGAGAGAGAGGCCTCTAGAGAGAGAAACCTCAGGGAAACCTCTCAAGGACAAAACTCCTTACAGAAAACGGCGACCGCGGCTGGACTCTGGCAGCAGGATTGCAATGTAGTGGATCCAAGTTTGAATGGTCGAAATGCAATGGATGAGAGGATAGCGGATTATGTCTTTGGCAAGGTAAATCTCACTAAACAGTGGATTTCCGATCTCTTGCTGGATGGGCGTCCAGTGGACGCAGCCATCAGGTGGACAGAGAGCAACGAGCATAAGAAGTCAGTGGAAAAGGCAGTGTGGCTGATGTGTTACAAGAAGCAGGTCCAGATCTTGGACCGGGTCGTTGCAGCACAGGCAGCCAAGATCACAACCCAGGCAGCAGAGATAGAGGAGAAGGCCATGGGTGGGGAAAAACTCATCACAGCGCTTCACGCGCTGAATCAGGAACGCCAAGTGGTAGCTAGTCAGCATCAGGCTAGGATAGAGTACCTGGAGTGCCAGGTTACTGAAGCAAAGATTAATGAAATGAGGATACGGGAGAAAAGCGCCCGCCTCGCACAACAGCTAAGAGTGCAGGAGGAGAGAGTAGTGGAGGTTAAGGCAGCTTACAAGCTGGCCCTCGAGCACGGGTTTGAGAGCACAGACCACGGCCCCTGCCAAAAGACCATAGAGGACCTAAGAATGGCCCTGGTTAAGGCAAGAGCCTGGTGTATCTCATCAGCCCGAAAGCCAGTCACATGGACTTTTTGAAGGAATCAAAACAGCCGATTCCAGATGAGGCAATTGTGGTACCAGCCACCGAGCCCTTAGCACCGCCGAGCTATAGTGAGACTTGGTCGGAAAAGGAGGGGGTAGCGAAAGAGGAGGTTGCCGAGGGGGAGTGTGTGGAAGAACCACTGGTCGCAAAGCCGGGACCGGCACCAATGTGTCCCGCTCGGCACCAGAGGTTCGGTCCCAATGCTGCCGATGGCAGTGTCGGACTCCACCAGAACCAGCTCATGGTGCCCTATGCTGGCCCACAATTAATGTCCATGGTGAGCCACCTCACACGAATCACAGTAAAGGGAGATCCCTCGATTCATTTCAGGGAGATAGAGGAAACAGCAGCCATCAATGACTGTGATGATCAGGAACAGGTCAAACTGTTGCTTTTCTCCCTGGATCCCACGATCCTTCAGTGCCTCTCAGAGAATGGCAAGAGGGGACGGAAAGGGTATACAGATCTCAGGGAGGAAGTTTTAGAGGTAATGGGAGTGGGCGACGGTAGTCCGTTCGACCGCGTAGAAGGGACCGTGCAGCTATCTGGAGAACCCCCACGGGTTTTCGCAGAAAAGCTGTGGCCAGTATATCGACGCAGCTGTCCGGGTATGCCTGAAGAGGCTTTAACGAGCAACGAACAGCGGGTTCATTGGCTCCGTTGCTTTGTCACCAACAGCTTGCCAGAGATACGGGCCCTAGCCAGATCATGGTTTGATCCCCAAGGTCCTGGTGTCATGGAAGAGACGGTACTCCGTTAGTTAAATGTAGCGTATAAGAATTGCAGAGGTCAGGAAACACCACCCCAGAAGGGAAAGGTGCATGAGGCAAAACCCGCAGCCCCAAGCAAGCAGGAGTGGCGTCAGGAGGGGAATCGCCCTGTCCAAGCCAAGCTCAATTGCTATGGGTGTGAGAAGAATGGACATTGGCGCAAGGACCGTAGAAATCCGTGGAAGGATAATAAAGGGAGATTTCCCACAGCCCAAGCTCAAGCCCAGACCGCTGCCCCAGCACCAGCCCAAACCCAAGTCATAGCCCCTGCCCCAGCACAAGGAGCTGGTGCAGTTATGAATCCCACGGCGATTGGGTCAATCATACAGACAATGCGGTCTCTGATGACTTCTCAGGGGAAAATAGCTGTCACCACCGGCCTTGTCGCTCCCGAAACCCCGACTGCTGTACCCAAATGACTAGAGCCGGTGCAGCCCATTTACTTGTGTGCACTGCGATATGATATAACGAGGCGACCCCTCGTGGAGATGGAGGTGCAGGAGGTAAAAGGGACCTATTTGTTGGATACGGGGGCATCGTGCACCGTGGTGCACACAGATAACCCCGCCACCTCGCCTCTGTCCACCGGGGTTCCATATATTCTGTCGGGCTTCACAGGCAAGGAACAGGCTGGCGCACATTCCATTCCCCTCTCCATTCATTTAGGGGCACTTCGCACCAAGTGGAGGTGTATACTGGTGAAGTGGGAGGTGGAGAATGGGAAAGGGATCCTCGGGTCCGATTTCTTGGTCGAACACAGGATCCTCATGGACCTAAGAAACCATTGTCTTTGGGGAGCGGGTAAGGGTGAGCCAGGCCAGGTAGTCGTCATCCCAGGGGAAGGAGAAAGAGGGACCCTGTGTACCGTGAAGCCAAAAGAGGGCTACAACCTCGAGCTCATGGTCACGGGCGTCCCACAAGATTTGCAGGCATTCGTGTGCACCCACCTGGCGACGTTTGCCACTCACAAGCACGATTGTGGGAGGGTCACCGGGTTTGAGGTCAGCATAGACGGGGACCCCATGGCCCGACCCCAAAAACAGTATAACTTCCCCCGGGAAGTGGAGCCCGACATGGAGATAGCAATATCTTCACTGGTGCAGCAGGGCGTGTTGAGACCGATAGCCACCCATGTGAACTCTCCGTTATGGCCGGTGAGGAAACCGGACGATTCCTGGAGAGCCACGGTGGACTACAGAGTCCTCAGTAGCAACATCCCAGCCTGCGCACCGACAGTAGCAGCAGTTGCCGACCTGATATGGAGTATTCCAGCGTCCGCGACGACGTTCACGGTACTGGATATTTCTAATGGGTTTTTGTCCATCCCTTTACGGAGGGAGGATCAGTACAAGTTTGCCTTTACGTTTAAAGGACAACAGTACACCTGGAACTGCTTGCCACAGGGTTTCCACAACAGCCCCAGCATTTTCCATCAATGCATGGCAGGGAGTTTAAAGGAGTTCAGCCAGCCGAATCAACTAGTGCAGTATGTGGACGACCTGCTCCTGTTCACAGACTCGAGAGAGGAGCATGGCCCACCATTGGCCGAGGTATTGGAGCTGTTAGGGAGAAAGGGTTTCAAAGTAAACCCAAAGAAGGCACGGATCGGCCAGCAGGAGGTGAAATTCCGGGGTCTGACCATCCGTGCCGGTGAGAGAGCCCTAGATAAGGCCAGGCGGGAATCGGTGCAAAATCTATCAATCCCTGCCACCGGAGCCCAGGAGTGGGAAGTAGGAGATAAGGTCATGGTAGGAGACTCTGCCCGAATGGGGAGTTCAGAACCACTATACCGGGTCCCTACAAAATTGTAGGCAAAACCAGCCACATGGTATATGCAGTGAAGTTGCCCCGGCGCACTAAATGGTTTCACATCAATCAGTGCAAACTGTTTAAACCGGGTGCAAAAACATCAGCAACCGAAGCCAGGTCTGAGGATAAAGGTCCTCAGCCTGAGGCGCGCGATGAGTCACAGACCACACAAGCTGGTGTTGTAGCCTGCTTGGAAGGAGAAGAGGTCCCACCCACCTGGGGGAAGCTTTCTCCGATGGCCTGGGACTCGGACGAGGAGTGGACCGAACAACAAGGTCCCGCCCTCGACACGATTCTGGAAGAGGTGGTGTCGGAGGACGGAGATCCCGCCCTCGACTCGAGCGTGGGAGAGGTAGAAATTGGGGGCAGAGATTCTCCACCTGTAGCGACAGGTGAGGAGGAGCCGTCTGCCACAGACCCAATTCCCGAAGGGGCGGAGCCTGAGGGGAGGGAGCCGAAGCCTACAGTCGTGGAAGAGCCACGGGCTGTGAGAGCTGAAGTCCCACCCAAAGGCCCGCTCACCAAGGGAGCCTGCCCGAATCCCAAAGGGGCGGAGCCTGAGTGAAGGGAGCTGAACCCTACAGTCGTGGAAGAGCCACGGGCTGTGAGAGTTAAGGTTCCACCCGAAGGTCCACTCGCTAAGGGAGCCACGCCCAAAGTACCTTTTCGCAGGTCGACTCGAACCCCTCAGCCTGTAAAACCTTGGCCCGAGTCCCCCACTCCCAGTAGACGCCGACTTCAGAAATCCTTGAAGAAACACAGTCCCCGATTAGCAGCAAAAGGCTGCGGGGAACAAGAACCACAGGTCACTGCAGCCCCGCCACAGGGAACGGCGAGCTGCAGTCCGATCAGGGATTAGGCAAGCCACCCGGGGACGGGCGGCGCTGTACATAAGTTTAGTTAAGTTGAAGTTTAAGATGTGTAAATAATAAAATGATTAGAGTTTAAGTAGTTTTAAATCTGCCCAGTATGCGTGTGTTTGGGATCGAGGTCAAAAGACACGATCATGCCGTCACCTAAGCCAGAATCTCTCGGGAGCCTGGCTATATTGTTTGGTTTGTTGCAGAAGCCAGTAAAAATGAGAGGGATCCTCGTCACGTTTGTGCTGATTGGATGGAGCTGGGCCTATCGGGGCCGCACCAAGGACTCCATCGTTTATGGGTGCTCTGGAAATAGAGGCCCCATCGCGACTGATGGAACCGGCTCACGGGACGCTGAAGAGACTGCTACCTACTTCCACGAAGGGAGATGGCCAGGCTGGCTGGGGGCGAACTCTTCTGAATACTCTAGCCAGATGGGGTTTGCATACAGAGAAACGTCCCTGATGTGCCCCAGGGTGTGGATCATTGCGCCCAGGATCAGCGTCACCGTGGGCAAGAAGATTTGCCTTGTTTGCCATGGACATGTACCTTTGGACCGTTGGTGGTGGCTGCGCAAGTTGAGCAGCTCCATGAAGAACTCCACTGTGGAATGCGAGAGATTGGGTAATGACACCCATCGGACAATAACGGGAACACACGGGGGGTTGAGTGTCTGTTGGGACAAATGGTGGGAACCAGATGAGGGGATCTACATCTGTATGTGAGGTTCAGAACGCGCTTGCCCCACAGGCGTCTCCATCTTTTTCCAAAGACAGTGGCAGGGTGCTGGACAAGGAATGAGGTGGGACGTCAGTTCATGGGCGTGCGGAGTCCCATACTCACAGATCCCAGTAAACGCCACGGAGCCCATCACCCGACCCTGTAAGCCCCTGCCCACAGTTCCAGTAGCTAAAGCCCTCAAGGAAGGGTGCCCCACCACGACAAAGGGACCCGGGAATGGATTGGTATTGGTACCCACAGGTCAGGTACTATACCAAGGGGTCCACTACGTGGTGGCTTCGGTGATTTTAAACCTCACCGAGGTAAGATTGCCAGCGTGGTGCCCCAAGGAAACGGAGCAATTATACCAGGTCCTGTTGACAAACATGTTTAAACAGTTTTACGAATTCGACTTTGCCGATGTCGACAGAGCCAAATTGTACACCACACCACATGAGGTCTTGGACAGAATAGGGAGACAAAGAAGGGGTGCAGTAAATGATATTGTCACAGCTTTTAATACAGGAACTTCCGTCATCAACACACTGGATGACGTGGAGCTGCAAACCCAGATTAATGGTTTAAAAACACAGCTAAGGAAGATACTGACTGATGAGAATAAGGTAGTGGGTTCTGAGTTACATGAGGACCAGGCCATGACACTGCACTTAAAAGAGATAATAGCTGAGCTGGAGAAACACGCCAGAATGGTAAATGCTCTCATCAGGGAGGATCGGAATGCGTCTGATCAGGCTGCGCAGAACGAAGCTTGTGTGCTATACGGGGCGTGGTTACTGGGCGAGGGCCGCAGTAATCTGGAGGATTTAAAGCAAGGCTTAGTCCCCTCCTGGATCAGCAACAAGCACCTCGCAGCCCTCCACCCTTTTGAGAATACATTGAGTCCGTGCCAGCTCAGACTAGCTTCAGAGGCCTACCCAGTCCCAGTGGACTGTGGACGGTCTAATCACACCATTATGGGTATAGTGGTAAGAATGCCGGTGATGGGAAAGACAGCCAAACCCGCCCCAGTATACAGGGTGGAGAACATTGGAGTCATTCAGGGGGGTGCGCACATTCGCTACACGGGGGTCCCACCCTACGTAATTCGATGGGAGCATGCAATGACATATACCGACCTCTCGGGGTGCCGGAGCCGGGGAGCACACATCATCCTGTGTCCCCAGCACTTGAATGCCCATTCAAAACCACAGTGCGGGTTCAGAACTGCTGGCACGAAGCCTATAAATTGCACCATGGAGGCAATGGCACAAGGCCATGTGCCCCCGCAGGTGGCATATATAGGGGGTGGGACATACTGTGCCACCACTGCAGCGCCCCACTACCAGCATGGACAGCACGGTTGGTGTCCGGTTAGTGACAGCAGCTTCTGTTTCAAGCCCAGGGCAGAAGTTCAAGTGGCCCAAGAGCGAATTGTCCCCATTCCTGAACCTTCCACTGTTCACATTACTGTGAAAGAGAATTTCACCGATTTGCAGCGTTTCGTTGCACATTTTGGATATATCATTCCCTCTCTCCCTGAACACCTCACCAAGATATTAAAAGCCGTTGTTGTTTCGCAGAAACACTTCTACACACTGGAGCAGAAGACCTTAGAGATAGGGGCAGACATATTGGACATAGTGACCCCACCGTGGTGGGACCTGTTCACTAATATAGAAGTCCCTTCCTGAATTAGGATAGCCTCCCACATTCTTGTAGTGTGCCAGGTTGTCATTGTAGTTTATTTGTTGTTTGTACACTGTAAGAAGGTCAAACATTCGCAAAAGTATGAGAATAGAGGGGAATGGAGGGAGCATTATGTGCGGGTAGAAGAAGAGACGCCCGTTTAGATTTTGCTGCTTTGTATAAAGTTAAAGTTTTCCCTCCCTCCTCTGTACTACTTTTGATATGTATTCATGTATTCTTGAATTTTTCATGTATGTACTTTATTTCTGATTGAAGTTTTATTAGAGGTGATGTTATTATTAGAAGGTAATGTGCATGCACTAGGTGATGGAGGGGTATAAGGAACCCCTCCACGCCTGGAAGTAAGTTGTTAGATTTTTAACCCCGAGGTATTGCCGTTTATAGATGCTTAATGTACACTAGATTTTTCTGAAATGGGAAATGCATGTGTCGTGGGGTCATAGATAGGTAAATACTGGGGATGGTTAGATAGTGGAAAGTCAGAAAATTTTGCTCACCCAGATTTATGATACTTCAAGCAAGTTACAGTATCATCAGGGGGGAGTGTAGGATCCGCAAAATTGGACTTTGTATTAATAAGGTTTAAATGGCAGAAGAGGCCGCGATTTTAAAGACTGTTTTAAAAGAAGCCCATAAAAAGGGGCATACAAAATGGCCGCCATACCATGTGACCAACTTATTGGTACACTTTAAAATGGTTCCTGCGCAACCTCAGACAGTTTTGTGGATTCAATCCACAGTAAGTTCTGGAAGCCGTTCCTGAGAGAACGAAACCAGACCCAGAGTTATGCATATGGATTAGATGCAGATCCAGTCAAGATCGGCCTGGAGACAGAGGCCATCAAAATGCTGCCCCAGACAAAAGGGGACAATTTCATATTCATGAGGACAGCACCCAGGACTAGATAACGAGATCAGCAGGACATTAAAAACAATGAAGTTCATTCCAGACCAGAGATGGGCCTGTTACCAGCCGTTTAAGACATTTTAAAATATAATGGCTACCCCACTGTGCACACAGCCCACCAAAATTAAAACATAGACTAACCTGATTTTGGGCAGGAAGTGAAGCCTCTGGAAGAAAGGTATATCTGGAGAGAATTTTTGGGCAGTGAACACGCTGGCAGACAGTCGGGACAGGCAGGCCAGAGCAAGCTTGGAGAGGTACTGAGTTGAAAGGACACACTGGCAGCATGAACACGCCGCGCTGGGTTGCAGAGCTGGAAACACGCAGCTTGAATCCGGACACCCAGAAGAAGGAGCAGTCAATCGCAGGCGTTCCGCCCCGGGGAAGCACATTGGGAGATCATCGACCATCCCCCGGCCATTGCCAGAATGAGAGGCCACAGACCCAGCTTGGGAGAAGAGAAAAAAATAAAGGTCCCAAGCGAAGAAACCTTCCAGCCAGCCTGGCTCGGGAGAAGAGAAAAGAAACTGAAGAAACGATGGGAGCCAGCCCAAGGCTCCTCTAACCAGGGTCGAGCCGACGATCCTCGGCCCCGCCGATATCCAGGCCCGCCGGTGTCCAGCCGCCACCTACTCCCACCTCAGGAGAGAGGTGTGGCGCAGCTCGCAGGAGCTCCACGATCCACGTGGAGACGAGACGCCTGAAAGGACCAAACACATACTCGATTTCAAAACCTTGCACTTCCTAGTGGGATTGGTGAGCATGTTTCTGGCCCTTCACAATCAGATCTAGATAGGTTTAATAAGGGGGTGGATTTAAGGGTACAATTAACATGAGTTGTTGCCCCTCGATGTTCCGTGTGTTTCCTTATTTCATAATGATCTTTGTAGAGTATAAGATGCCTGTATTTGCTTTAGTTAGTACTGTGTCGTTATGATTTGTTTGTGTGTTTTTCCCTCCCATGTACTCCCTTATCTGCTTGCATTTGATTTGATATTCTTCCTTATGCAATAACATTTCATTTTGTTTCATCAAACTTGGTCTACAAGAGTTTTCTCTACATTGTAGTTCCTGCGCCTAAGTCCAGAGTATAGAATCTAAGGGGCGAGTGGGTCGAACCACTCAAGGCTTACTGTGCAAGAGAGAGAGGCCTCTAGAGAGAGAAACCTCAGGGAAACCTCTCAAGGACAAAACCACTTACAGTTATTTTTAATGTCTTTTAAAACTTTAACGAGCTTCGGGGATGGCCCATCCAAACTTAACGAGTTTAGGGGATGGTTCATCTAGACTTAATCAGCCTTTAACTGGTTTTGGGATTGCCTTGAAACCAGTTTTAAAATGCAAAATGTTTGTCAATCTCTTTAATTGACTATGGACTGTGGTTTGTTAATGGTGACCTGTAGGGCTAATGTTCTTTCTTTTGTATTGCTGGGGTTGTCTTGTTTACTCGAAACCTGGCTCTGCGACTTCCCAGTCAGGAAAACAGGCTTCATTGACCTTATGTAAACCTGGGGCGGCCTTGGACATTCATTAGATAGTCCAATATCCAAACTCGGGGCCCACTCTTCTCCCCTTTGTCCCAGCCTTTTGCAAGCCTGAACATGTCTTTTAAACCAGCCAAACTTCCTGGGATTTTTATTTTAAATCCCTTTTGCCCCATAACCTTGAAAACAGTCCAAAAATCTCTTCCTTAAATTAACTCTTTGAAATCTTCTGTTTGGCCCAACCACACTTTTACCCCTTTTCCTAGATTCCTTCTGTGATGTTCCCAAAATCATTTTAAAATGACTTTCCTAGTGTTCTGGGGTTGTGCAGAAATTTTCAAACCTTACACACCCCCCGTGATACTTTATAACACTATAGTATCATGCAGGTGTGAGCAAATTTTCTGATCCTCGGGGGCCAGCCTTCCCCTGTATTACCTAAACTAATACCCAAACAAAACACTCTCCCATTCCCTTTAGGTGTAGTGTTTATGAAAATACACAAAGAAAAAAAACTTTTATTACATTCACACACAAAAAATAAATTGACATATACACTTGTCCAACTTTATTTTTAATCACGTTCACGGTTGGTTTTATACCTGGGCATAGCCTTTATTATTTCTTTTGTCCCATGCTCCCTCATGCTGAGAGTGGAGCATTTGGTCCCTTCCTTTGCACTTCGCACACAACAAATAAAAAACTATTCCCAGCTGGCAAACCAATAAAACGTGGGAAGCCAACCTAATCCAAGAGGGGACTTCTATATTTTCAAAAATATCCCACCAGGGTGGAACTACAATATCCAATATCTTGGCCCCTATCTCTACTGTCTTCTGCTCCAACGTATAGAAATGTTTCTGTGAGACGACTATCGCCTTTAATAGGGTGGTAAAATGTTCTGGTAGAGGGGGAATTTCATAGCCAAAATGTGTTTCATAACTTTGCAGATTGGTGATTGTAGGGGGTGGTGTGTTGTGCCCAGCCAGCTTTGCCTCTGGCTGTCCCTTTTGAGCAGTTCGAATTGTTCCCACACCCCTGGGTTCTAGACACCGGACTTAGGTACAGGCGGCGATACAGAAAATCGAGTAGACAAGTGGTTTGGTGCAATAAAACCAAAATTTTATTAAAAGCAGAATAGAACAATCTTATGAGAATTACTGGTATGAAAATTACAGGCATAAAACAATTACACTTATATGGGAATGGGGAACACACGGCACATTGAGGGAAAACAACTACATTAAAACAATCCCCTTATCCTTATCCCACCCCCTATACCTAACTAGATTAAGCTATGAGGGGCCAGGAATTCATGCTCACCGATCCCAAAACCTGTTCCTTAAATGGTTATGAGTTTTGAGGTCCGCTCCTGCTGTCCTTTGGGGTACCCCGTCGCCACGTGGTATCAGGGCGTGGTGCTGAAGTTGTTGATGCGAAGCACCCTCCCTTTTCCTCAGCTACCATCGTCATCTCGTCGCGATGGGTTATCTTCTCCTTCTCCCTTGGGCGGTCGTTGGCGATAATGCTACGATCGGAGTCGATTGCCGGTCTTTATCATCTAAAAGATTTTACTACCCATCCTTCGAACGCTAGTATATTCGTCAGGGGCGCTGCCACCCACTCTTCGAATGCCTGCTTATTCGCAATGTTCATGCATGCAACCCCAACTTATTCTCACTGTCAATGCATGCAATGCCAACTTATTCACCAAACGTCAGCTTATAACTAGGCATTTGTGTTTTCCCAATGCACCTTTCGCTGCCCCTCTCTGCTTTTATCAGTTTACCTTCTTCCACGTCTCGTCTCGTCTGCCCGTTTGTGGCCTGTGTGTCCTGTGTGGTTTTGAACTCGGGTCTCGTACTTCTCCCGCGTTTGGCCCCGGTGTAATGGGCGTCCTTGGTTGTTAATCAGTGCGGGGAGCAAGAAGAGAACCTGCCATGAGGCCAGGGCGCGAGTACGAGCGGCAGCAGGCCAAAGGCCAAACGATGAGAGCATGAGCAAGTGCCAAGCGAGACGATTACCACTGATGGGCCTACAATTATACCTGTTCTTCAGCTCCTTATCTGCGCACCAAATCAGGTCAGTCCATTGTTTAACTTTTGGCGGGCTTGTTCAAATGATTACAACCATTTACTTTAACGACTTTTAGAGTGGTTGTCTCCGGGACTAATGGCCCCGATATCCTGGTTGTTTGTCATGGATAAGACTTAATTGTCCCCATCCTAAATTGATGGCTACTGTGAGCTGTTACCGATTAAATATGCAGAAACCTAATGGCCTCTATTCTAGGCCCATTCTAGCTTGATTTGTTTCAAGTCGAATGAATGCATATTCTGTCTTTACTTTGTCTGGCTGGCTCCAGGGATTCCCTTTTCACAGATTCCTGCATTTTAAGGTTCGTCTCCAGGCATGCTTGCCTGCAGAACCTTGCTTTAAAAATCCTGTCGGTTTGGTCACGAGTCTGCAGAAGCCATTTTGGGAACCCTGGTTTTAATAACTTGTCCAAACAGAGACCCTTGATCCATAATTATGGGGAGTGCGGGAATTTTGAGAACTATGCGCTTACAGTGGTGTTTTCCCTGACAGTGAGGTGAACAGTCGAGGGTTCAGGGATGAGTAAAATCCATTCCTGGGCCACTTGAACTTCTGCCTCAGGTTTAAAACAGAAACTGCTGTCACTCACCGGACACGAGATGTACTGCCCATGCCAGTAGTGGGGCGCACTTGTGGTGACACAGTATGTCCCACCCCCTATGAAAGCTACCTGAAGGGAAACATGGTCTTTTGCCATTACCTCCATGGTACAGTTCACAGGTCGTGCACCAGCAGCTTTAAACCCGCACTGCGGTCTCGAATAGGCATTCAAGTGCTGGGGACACAGTATTATGTGTGCTCCCCAGCTCCGACACTTGGAGAGGTCTGTACCTGTCATAGCGTGCTCCCACTTTATGACGTAAGGTGGGACCTCTGCAAAACGAACGTGTGCACCCACTTGAATGATCCCAATGTACTCCACCCTGTATACTGGTGCGGGTCGAGCTGTCCCACCCATGACCGGCATCCTCACTACTATCCCCATGATAGTGTGATTGGAACATCCACAATCCACTGGGGCAGGGTAGGCCTCAGAAGCTAGACGGAGTTGACACGGGCTCAGCAAATTACTAAACGGGTGGAGGGCTGCAAGGTGCTTGTTGCTAATCCAGGAGGGGACTAAACATTGTTTTAAATCCTCCAGGTTGCTGCGGCCCTCGCCCAACAACCATGCCCCGTATAGCACGCACACCTTATTCTGTGCAGCTTGATCCGAAGCATTCCTGTCCTCCCGTATAAGTGCATTTACTCTTTTGGCATGTCTCTCCAGCTCAGCTATTATCTCCTTTAAATGGACCGTCATAGCCTGGTCCTCATGCAGCTCTGAGCCCACCACTGTGTTCTCCTCTGTTAGGAGTTTACTTAACTGGGTCTTTAAACCATTGATCTGGGTTTGCAGATCTTTATCATCTAGGCTGTTTATCACTGAGGATCCTGTACTGTAAGCTGTGAAAATATCATTCCAGGTCCCCCTTCTTTGTCTCCCTGCACCCATATTATGTTCAGGATGTAAACTGTACAGCTTCGCTTTGTCCACTTGGCAAAGTCAAACTCATGAAACTTTCTAAACATTTCCTTCAACAGGGCTTGGTACAACCGTTCTGTCTCTTTAGGGCACCACTCAGGTACGTGCACCTCGGTCAGGTTCAGGATCACTGAGGCCACTGCATAGTGTACCCCCTGGTACAGCAGCTTATCTGTTGGTACTAGGACTAAACCATAACTTGGTCCCTTGGTGGTGGTAGAACACCACTGGACTATAGTCCGTCTTGTTGTGGTCGTGGGCAGGGGCTTTCGGGGATGGGTTATAAGCTCAGTGGCATTCACTGGGATCGGGGAGTGTGGGACCGCACACGCATGCAGGCTGGAATAAGAACATAAGAACAAAAGAAATAGCAGCAGGAGTAGACCAATCAGCCCCTCGAGCCTGCTCCGCCATTCAATAAGATCATGGCTGATCTGATCCTAACCGCCAATCCACTATCATAGAACCATCTCCTGAATCTAGCAGAATTAGACACACAAAATAAGAGCAGGATCAGGCTACACGGCCCCTGGGCCCGCTCCGCTACCCACAGTGCCATGACCGATCCAAACCTAGTCTCATGTCCAAATTCCTGCCCGCTCCCCGTAACCCTCAATTCCCTTTACTTCTAGGAAACTGTCTATTTCTGTTTTAAATTTATGTGATGATGTAGCTTCTACAGCTTTTTGGGGCAGCATATTCCATGGACCTACCACCCTCTGAGTGAAATAGTTCCTCCTCATCTCAGTTTTGAAAGAGCAGCCCCTTATTCTAAGACTATGCCCCCTAGTTCTAGTTTCACCCATCATCGGGAACATCCTCCCCGCATCGATTCGATCCAACCCCTTCACAATCTTATATGTTTCAATAAGATCGCCTCTCATTCTTCTGAACTCCAATGAGTAGAGTCCCAATCTACTCAACCTCTCCTCATATGTCCATCCCCTCATCCCCGGGATTAACCGAGTGAACCGTCTTTGTACTGACTCGAGAGCAAGTATGTCCTTTCTTAAGTATGGACACCAAAACTGTATGCAGTATTCCAGGTGCGGTCTCACCAATACCTTGTACAACTGAAGCAATACCTCCCTATTTTTATATTCTATCCCCCTAGCAATGAAAGCCAACATTCCATTTGCCTTCTTAATCACTTGCTGCACCTGCATACTAACCTTTTGAGTTTCGTGCACCAGGACCCCCAGATCTCTTTGTACTTCAGTACTTTCAAGTTTCTTGCCATTAAGATAATAACTTGCTCTACGATTTTTCCTGCCAAAGTGCATAACCTCACACTTTCCAGTATTGTATTCCATCTGCCAAATCTCTGCCCACTTACTTAGCCTGTCTATGTCCCCTTGCAGGTTTTTTATGTCCTCCTCACTCACTACTTTCCCTCCCATCTTAGTATCATCTGCAAACTTTGATATGTTACACTCGGTCCCCTCCTCCAAATCATTAATATAGATTGTAAAGAGTTGGGGACCCAGCACTGACCTCTGTGGAACACCACTAGTTACTGATTGCCAGTCTGAGAATGAACCATTTATCCCAACTCTCTGCCTTCTGTTAGATAGCCAATCCTCTATCCATGCCAGAATATTACCCCCAATCCCGTGATTTTTTTATCTTAAGCAATAATCTTTTGTGTGGCACCTTGTCAAATGCCTTTTGGAAGTCTAAATACACTACGTCCACTGGTTCCCCTTTATCCACCCTATATGTTACTTCCTCAAAGGACTCCAACAAATTTGTCAAACATGACTTCCCCTTCATAAAACCATGCTGACTTTGTCCTATTAAATTATGATTATCCAAATGTCCTGTTACTGTCTCCTTAATAATGGACTCCAAAATTTTACCTACCACAGATATTAGGCTAACCGGTCTATAGTTTCCAGCTTTCTGTCTACTGCCCTTTTTAAATAAGGGTGTTACTTTAGCAGTTTTCCAGTCTGCCGGGACCTTTGCCGAGTCCAGGGAGTTTTGGAAAATTATTACCAATGCATCCACAATCCCTACTGCCACTTCCCTCAAGACCCTAGGATGTAAGCCATCAGGTCCAGGTGATTTATCCGCCTTGAGTCCCATTATTTTACCGAGTACCACTTCCTTAGTGATTTTGATCGTGTTTAACTCCTCCCCGCCTTTAGCCCCCTGTTTGTCCAGTGTTGGGATATTCTTAGTGTCCTGTACTGTAAAGACTGATACAAAATATTCATTCAGTGTTTTTGCCATCTCCATATTTCCCACCATTAATTTCCCGGTCTCTTCCTCTAAGGGACCAACATTTACTTAAGCCACCCTTTTTCTTCTTATATAACTATAAAAACTCTTACTATCTGTTTTTATATATTTTGCTAATTTACTTTCATAATCTATCTTCCCTTTCTTAATCAATCTTTTTGTTATTTTTTGCTGTCTTTTAAAGTTTTCCCAATCCTCTATCCTCCCGCTAGATTTGGCTACCTTATATGCCCTTGTTTTTAGTCGAATACTATCCTTAATTTCTTTACTTAGCCACGGAACGCTGTCTTTTCTTTTACACCCTTTTCTTCTCAGTGGAATATATATTTTTTGGAAGTTGTAAAGTAACTCCTTAAATGTACACCACTGATCATGTATCGTCTTACCCTTTAGTCTATTTTCCCAATCCACTCTACTTAATTCCGCTCTCATACCTTCATAGTCTCCTTTATTCAAGCTTAGCACGCTTGTTTGAGATCCAACCTTCTCACCCTCTAATTGAATATGGAATTCAACCATGTTATGGTCACTCATTCCAAGGGGATCCTTTAATAGGACATTTTTAATTAATCCTGTCTCATTACACAGGACCAAATCTAAGGTTGCTTGCCCCCTGGTTGGTTCAGTTACATACTGCTCAAGAAACCCATCCCTAATACACTCAATGAACTCATCCTCAAGGCAGCCCTGCCCAAATTGATTTGTCCAATTAATATGATAGTTACAATCCCCCATAATTATTGATGTTCCCTTATTACAAGCCTCAACTATTTCCTGATTGATACTCCGTCCAACAGAGTTGCCACTGTTCGGAGGCCTATAGACTACGCCCACTAGTGTTTTTTTCCCCTTATTATTCCTTACCTCCACCCAAACTGTTTCATTATCCTGATCTTTTGACCCAATATCATTTCTCTGTATTACAGTGATTCCTTCCTTTATTAACATAGCCACCCCACCTCCCGTTCCTTCCTGCTTGTCCTTCCTGGTCGTTAAATAACCTGGTATGTTTAATTCCCAGGCATTGTCACCCTGCAGCCATGTTTCTGTAATGGCCACAAGGTCATACCATATGTAGATATTTGTGCCATTAACTCGTCTATTTTGTTACGAATGCTACGTGCATTCAGATAGAGAACTTTCAAAGATGTTTTGTGACACTTAGTTCCTGCTTTTGCCCTTTTTATTACTTTACCTTTTACTCCATAACTTCTGCCCCTTCCTGACATGCTCTGGTTTTTAATTTCCCCACTGCTACCTAAGTCTATGACCTTCTCTGTTGTCATTTTTATTATTTGCTCTCTAGGAACCTCCACCCCACTCGTTAGTTTAAAGCCCTCTCTACAGCCCTAGTTATATGATCCGCCAGGACTCCAGTCCCAGCACTGGCCAAGTGAAGCCCATCCCAATGGAACAGCTCCCTCCTGCCCCAGTACTGGTGCCAGTGTCCCAGGAAGCAAAACCCATTTCTCCCACACCAGTCTTTGAGCCACGCATTTAACACTCTAATTTTATTTGTCCTAGCCAAATTCGCTCGTGGCTCAGGTTATAATCCAGAGATTAGTACCCTGGTGGTTCTGCTTTTTAATTTGGCCCCTAGCTGCTCAAACTCCCTCAGCAGAACCCCCTTCCTTGTCCTATCTATGTCGTTGGTACCAACATGGACCACGACAACTGGATCCTCCCCCTCCCACTCCAAGTTTCTCTCCAGTCCAGAGGAGATGTCCTTAACCCTGACACCGGGCAGGCAACACAGCCTTCGGGACTCTCGCTCTCGGCTGCAAAGAACTCTATCTATCCCCCTAATGATACTATCCCCTACCACTACAACATTTCTTTTAACTCCCCCACTTGAATGGCCCCCCGCTCCATGGTGCTGTGGCCAGGTTGCTCATCCTCCCCGCAGTCCCTGTTCCCATCCTCACAGGGAGTAAGAGCCTCGAACCTGTTGGACAAGTGCAAGGGCTGCGGCTCCTCCAACACTACCTCCTGGATCCCCGTACCTGCCTCACTTCGAGTCATACCATCCTGACCCTGGCCACGGACTACATCTGAATTAATTAATCGAATTGGTGTGAATACCTCATGATACACAGAGTCCAGGTAACTCTCCCCCTCCCTGATGTGTCTCAGTGTTTGAAGCTCGGACTCCAGCTCTTCAACACGGAGCCGGAATTCCTCGAGCAGCCAACACTTACTGCAAATGTGATCACCGTGAGCATCAATGGTGTCCACCAGCTCCCACATATTGCAGCAGCAACACATCACCTGATCTCCCATTCTATATAATCCCACTCCACCCCCTCCCCGGCATCTTGCCATTGCCGGTGGAAAATGATGGATACGCCTGTGGGGCAGACCTTCTCTGACCCCCACATACAGACGTAAATCCCCTGATCCGGTTCCCACCACTTGTCCCAGCACACACTCAATCCCCCTCGGGTCCTGTAATCATCCGATGGGTATTGTTCCCCAATCATTCCCAATCAACTGCGGGGTTTCCTATATCCTTGCTCAGCTTTCTGAGCCACCACCACCTATCCAAGGGAATCTGTCCCTTGCATGTCAAACATACACGTTTCCCCACGGTGACACTGACCCTTGTAGCAACGACCTGTACCCTGGGGCACGGGATGGAGGCCTCCCCGTATGTGAACCCGGTCTGGCTGGAGTACTGAGTCGAATTGGACCCCAACCACCCTGGCCACCTTCCCTCGTGGAAGTAGATGGCGAGCTCCTCCACACCCCGTTCGCCACCCCCTGCGGTAACGATCGGTGCTCTCTCTCCTGGACACCCATAGATATGGGAGTTCTCCACGTCTCCTCGATCACTGATGCTCACCCCTACCAGGGCAAGCAGGAGCAGAACCTTCCTCATCCCGATTTCCTCTCTGTAGGGACACACAAACAAAATAGCCATGTCCCGAAGGTTCTCTGGCCTGACACAATTATCAAAATTCAAACTTCAACTTATCACAACTAAAATTAAACCACTAAAATCCCAAACTTCCAAACTTTAAAAACAAACTTAAAATATTTCAGAAAGCGATATACATCCGCCGCCCATCTCTGGACGGCCAGGCTAATTCCTGATTGGCCTGTACCTTCTGTGGAATCTGGGCAGCTTGTATGCCTGAGCGTAAGGGGACCTGTGCCAACGGACCCAAAGAGTCCTTCTTAAAACAACTGGGAGTTTTCCTGACTCCCAGTTAACCAGGGGAGTGTGTCCTCCTGAGCTGCAACACACTGCCCCCTATGGTGTGGCTGCTGTTAAGTCTGTGTGTTCCAGTTATGGTTAATATGAATCACTGCACACAGACCACAAGAATAACTTTAACAGGACTTTACTAGTCGAAGGTCAGGGCTGAACTGCCCAATAAATCATTACACAGCACTTATATACCGGTGTGGTCACCACCGGTATTACAGCATACAGCAGCCAAGATAAAGTAGTGCATCTCTTAAAATAGTTCTCTTAAAGGTGGAATGGTTACATACACCACAATCCTCCCTTTTTAGCTTAACAGTATGTATTCCCCATTAAACATAACATAATAACATATATACACAACTTCATGTAAAAACAGTTCACAGATTCAGTCTCTGAGGAGGCCTCCTGATCCGAGACGGATAACGCCTTTCAGGGGTCTCTGGTTCTCGTTGCTGAGGTGACTCATCTAGTTGATCCCCTATGGATAGGACATCATCATCATCATCAGGTATATTCACTTCTGAGGTAGATGCTTCAGGTTCACTAACTTCCTCCACGGTTGTCTCTGTCATAACCATGGGCTCGACCCTTGTTCTCAATCCCACCAGTTGGTCAGCATGACGCCGTATTACATTTTCACCAACATCCACCGTGTACATCAGGGGTCCTTGTCTGGCCCGAATTGTTCCAGATTGCCATTTCTCGTTTTTATAGTCCCTGGCTAACACCGGTTGTCCTATTTCAAAACTCCGAGTGGGCTTGTTATTGATATGCTGGAACTGTTTGTTTTCGACTTCCCTCCGCACATTTGGTTTTAACAAGTCCAACCTGGACCGCAACCTTCTGTTATAGAACATCATGGCAGGACTTTGGTTTGTTGTTGCATGGGTGGCGTTTCGATATGCCAGTAGGAAATTGTCCACCTTGTGTTGCAGTGGAATCTGATCTTCGCTCATGGCCTTTATTGCCTTTTTGAACGTCTGTATAAACTTCTCGGCCAGCCCATTCATAGCTGGATGATATGGGGCAGAGGTATAATGTTTCACCCCATTCTTCTTCAGGAATTTCTGGAATTCCTCTGACACGAACTGTGGTCCGTTGTCTGAACATATTTGCTCTGGCAATCCATTTCTTGCAAATATCGTTCTTAGCACCGCGATTGTCTTCTCCGAGGTAGTGGTAGTCATTTTAATTACTTCTGGCCATTTAGAATGTGCGTCCACCGCAATTAAAAACATGGAATCCATGAATGGACCAGCAAAGTCAATATGTACATGTTGCCATGGGGTTGAAGGCCATTCCCATGGATGCAGCGGTGCAATTGGAGGTGCATTTTGGACTTTTTGGCACCCTGAGCAGCTTTTCGTCAGATCCTCTATTTGTTGGTCGATACCCGGCCACCACACATAAGCCCTAGCAAGGCTTTTCATCTTGACCCCCCCCAGATGACCTTCATGTAGTTCTTTTAGAACTCTCTCTCTTAACTTAGGAGGGGTAATCACCCTTGTTCCATACATCAATGTTCCCTGACAGATGGACAGCTGTTCTCGTCTTGCTGAGAATGCCGGTAACAGTGGATCACCATGGGCTGGCCATCCCTTTACTGTCAATTCGTAGACCCGGGACAGTGTCGGGTCATTCCTAGTCTCCCTTTCAATATTTGCATTGGTGACAGGTAAACATTCGATGATGGTCGAGTGAAATAACTCCACCGGGTCAACCGTCGGTGCCTCCTCCTCAGTAGGTAGTGGCAGGCGCGACAGCCCATCAGCATTACCATGCTGCTTTGCACCCTTGAATTATATCTGATATTGATGTGCCCCTAGGAAAAGGGACCATCTCTGGAGCCTCTGTGCTGTCATCACCGAAACACCCTTCTTAGGGTTAAAAATGGATACCAACGGCTGGTGCTCTGTCAGCAGTGTAAACTTCTGGCCCTGCAGGTAATGATTAAACTTCTTTACTCCCCACACAAGGCTGAGAGCCTCCCTATCTATCTGAGCATAGTTGCGCTCAGCGGACGTCAATGATCTGGATGCAAATGCGACTGGCCTTTCCAAGCCATTTGGCAACTTGTGTGAGAGTACTGCTCCAATACCATAAGGAGAAGCATCACAAGCTAAACGAATAGGTAGCATTGGGTTGAAGTGAGCCAACACTTCCTCTGAGGTGATCAATGCCTTGCTTTTGCAAAAGGCCTTCTTACAGTCCTCACTCCACTTCCATGGTACTTCTTTCTGCAAAAGAGCATTCAGCGGGTGCAGCACCGTGGATAGATTTGGCAGAAACTTATGGAAATAGTTAATCAACCCTAGGAACGACCTCAACTGGGATATATTTTCCGGAGCGGGAGCCTTCACAACAGCTTCGATCTTGTCAGGTGACTTGTGCAGCCCCTCCTGGTCAATGACATGACCACAGTACGAGATCCGTTTCTGAAAGAACTCACATTTCTGGCGATTAACTCGAAGTCCATATTCCTTCAATCTGGTGAGCACCAGTTTCAAATTTGCAAGGTGTTCCTCATCGTCATCTCCTGTAATCAGGATATCGTCCAAGTAACATTGAGTGCTTGGAATTCCCTGTAATACCTGCTCCATGGCCCTCTGCCAAATTGCTGGAGCCGAAGCCACTCCAAAAACCAGTCTATTATATCGATACAAGCCTCTGTGCGTGTTGATTGTGAGATACTGGCGTGACTCTTCCTCAACTTCCATCTGTAAGTACGCTTGCGCCAGGTCTATCTTGGTGAAGTGTTTCCCGCCAGACAATGAAGCAAAGATATCCTCAATCCGCGGAAGCGGATATTGCACCGTGTGAAGCACCGGATTAACCGTGATCTTGAAGTCTCCACAGATGCGGACCTTCCCCGGTTCCCCTGGCTTGTTACTCGATGAACGCTTCATGACGGGAACAATGGGCGTGGCCCACTCACTCCAGTCCACCTTAGACAGTACTCCTGAACGTTCTAGCCCTTCCAGCTCAGCTTCCACAGCAGGTCGTATCGCATAAGGTACCGGTCTGGCTTTGAAAAATTTTGGGTTTGCATGTTCTGCAATCTTGTATTTTGCCTTAATTCCTCTCAGTGTTCCCAGTCCCTGTTGGAACACCTCTTTAGCCTCATCCAATATTCTGGACAATCGTTCAGGTTTGACATCTTTTTTTCCGGAATCTACCGTTATTTCTTTTAGGGAGTGCCAGTCCATATTTATTTTCCTGATCCACTCCCGTCCCAGAAGTGGTGGACCTCCCTCAGGTAGTACATATAAGTCCATTCCTTGGTGTTCTTTGCCCTTGTGTACCACCTTGACTTTTATCTTTCCGATGGGGTATACTCTTTGCCCCGTGTATGTCTGCAATACTATCTCCGTATCCCGTAGGGGAATATGTGTGAATAACCTTTTGTAATCTTGCTTATTCATGACCGTCAATGCCGATCCGGTGTCCAATTCAATCTTCACTTGGACTCCTGCTATCTGAAGTGTGACCCAGATAGTTTGAAGGTCAGCTTCCTTACTCACCTTGTGAATTCTCAGACTACCCAGTTCCTTGCTGTTGGAGTCCGAATCCGAATTCTGTTCATCCGAACTCTTCTCAGCCACCTTACGTACCTTTCTTTACTTTTCCTGCGGTGACTTTTTGTTGCTGGTCTTCTTTCCTGACCGGCATACTTTAGCTATGTGACCAAGCTTGCCACATTTTCTACATTCCTGATTTTTAAACCAGCATTGGTTCTGATCGTGTGTTGTCTTCCCACAATGATAACATTTTGCTGTACCCAAAGCCATTTGATCTACGCTGAGTACCGCTGCCTTCAGCTGCCTTTCTGCAGTGCCTCTCGCTGCGGCTTCGTGCGATGCTGCAATAGTGACAGCCTTATCAAGTGTAAGATCATTCTCTTCAAGCAGCCGCTTTTGTGTTCCTTCTTTCGACAATCCACACACAAATTTGTCTCTCAGTGCCTCTGTCAGTCTTTCCCCAAACTGACAGTATTTCGCTAGCTTACGCAGTTCAATTAAATACTCCGCGTTGCTTTCCTCTTTCAGTTGCGTTCTCGCATAAAATTTAAATCGTTCCGCTAACATCAGCGGTGTGGGGTTCAAATGATTTCTCAGGACAGCAACAATATTAGCGAAAGCCTGATCCGCCGGTTTTGCTGGTGATAGAAGATGCTTCAATAGCCCGTATGTCTTCGCACCCATTGAGTTTAGTAAGGTTAGTGCTTTATCTTCATCTGATATTTTATTTGCCTTACAATAAATCTCTATGCGTTCTACATACGTGGCCCAATCTTCAACATCGGGATTGAAATCGTTGATGTTACCACGCTTAGGCATCCTCGCAATCTTCTTGAGAAACAAAAATAATTTTTATTTATTTATTTATTTATTTTCAAAATGGCGGTTTCTTCTTCCCCCGCCTACGAAAATGGCGGCTTCCCACATTTGCCTTTTTCCCCCGCTGGCTGTAATGGCGATTGCCATATTGCTGCGTTCGCCCTCCCCAGCGGTTCTCAAATCGTGCCTCCCAGCCCCTCTTGCAGTCCGGTCCTTTCCCCCGGCTGCGGCTGAGTTCACCGCGGTTTTTTTTTTAATTTTCTCCCGCGCCTTACGCTGTCCCGGTCGCTGCGCCTCGCGGCCTCGGTAGCTGCCCGGCCTTTTTCACCGGTCGCGGTCGAGCTCTCTCTCGACGCTGTTGCGTCTCCCAGCCCGCTTGCAGCCCGGTCTTTTACACCGGCTGCGTTTGCATTCACCGCGGCTCCCGTGCCTTACACTGCCCCAGTCTCAGCGCCTCTGGCCCCGACTTCTGTCCGGCTCTTTTCCCCGGCCGTGGTCGAGTTCTCCGCCCTTATATCCTCCATTTTTCCCTCCCCTACTTCACAGCCAACGTGGCCGACTTGCTGCTCGTCGCTGATCGGCTTACCCACCACCGTGATAGAAGGGATGATCACTGCCTGTTGCTGATGGAATGCTTCGTGTCAGGATTCTTCCTTGCTCTTCAGACCCAAGTCTTTTCTCAGCAGGATGATGAGGGCGGGTGCCTCCTCTCAACGCCGTTAAACTGCCTTGGATGTATCTCTGCCGCAGGGTAAGATCGTACTCGTCGCCACTGTTAAGCCTGTGTGTTCCAATTATGGTTAATATGAATCACTGCACACAGACCACAAGAATAACTTTAACAGGACTTTACTAGTCGAAGGTCAGGGCTGAACTGCCCAATAAATCATTACACAGCACTTATATACCGGTGTGGTCACCACCGGTATTACAGTATACAGCAGCCAAGATAAAGTAGTGCATCTCTTAAAATAGTTCTCTTAAAGATGGAACGGTTACATACACCACAGCTGCCGAGTCCCTGTCCTGTCCTGTGGGTTCCCCGTAGCCTGATGCCACAGGCTGGGGGCCCTTCGCTCTCTCTTTGCCCAACACTACCTCTCCCGTGAGTCCCTCACCTTTGGAGGCTGTAGGCTGGGGATCCGTATCCCTAGACTTGTCCCTAACCTTTGGTTTTCCCTTCCTGCTATGGGTTCTCCTGGGGCTGGACCGTACTCTAAAATAACACTCAGGTGACCAAGGTCGTCTGGGCTGTGGTGTGCGAGGAGACCTCCTTAATGCTCCAGCTACTGGGAGTGTACCTGAATCCCACTTAGTTGGTGGGAGGGCCTCTCCAGTCACACAATTCGCTGCCCCCACCTTTGCGGTCTGTGAGTCAGCCACAGCTGCAGGCGTCTGCTCTCTAGCCTTAGTGCGGTTAACCCTTGCTGACCGTCCTCCACTCTCCGCCTTAAACAGTTTGCACTGATTAATGTGGAACCACTTTGTGCGGCGGGGCATCTTGATGGCATACACCATGGGACTTGCCTTGTCCACAATGCTGTACGGCCCCATATACAATGGTTCGAAACTTCCCAACTTGGCAAAGTTTCTTAACATGACCTGATCCCCTATCTCCCATTCATAGAAACATAGTAACATAGAAGATAGGAGCAGGAGTAGGCCATTCGGCCCTTCGGGCCTGCTCCGCCATTCAACGAGATCATGGCTGATCATCCAAACCCTAGCACCTGGTCCCTACACCGACAACCATCCCACCCAAGCCCTATCCCCGTAACCCCGCGTATTTAATCCCCCCTAACACTAAGGGCCAATTTTTTTATCATGGCCAATCAACCTAACCCGCACATCTTTGGACTGTGGGAGGAAACCGGAGCACCCAGAGGAAACCCACGCAAACACGGGGAGAATGTGCAAACTCCACACAGACAGTCACCCGAGGCCGGATTTGAACCCGGGTCCCTGGCGCTGTGAGGCAACAGTGCTAACCACTATGCCACCATGCTGCACTCATGATGCCTGTTGGGTTCCAGCTGCAATTGGTTACTCCGATTCTGCTTTCCCATGTTACTAGCAGCCTGCCAGTGAATCTGTTTGAGGTGCTCAAACAGATTTCTGACAAAACTGTCCCGGTTCACCTCTCTGAGCTGACCCTCTGTCAGCACCAGTGTTAGCACATGGGTGGGGGTCCGCATAACCCTGCCAGTCATCAGCTCGTGTGGGGAATACCTCGTGCTCTTTGACTGGCTGGCTCAGATCCCCATCAAGACTAACGGTAAGACCTCCACCCACTTCTTGGGTGAGTCTCCCGTTTTCTTCCTCAGCTTTCCCTTGATGGTACGGTTTAAACGCACTACAGGACCCAATGGCTGCGGGTTGTAGGCGACATGCCGTTTTCCTTTAATGCCGAGTACCATGAGGGTCTCCTGCATGACCTGTCTGGTGAAGTGACTCCCTTGGTCAGACTCCACATACCGTGTAGTGGGTGGTGTGGTTGGTGCGTGCGCCCAGTCAGTTATGCCCCTGACTGTTTGTGAGCGGTTCGAATCGCTCCCACACCCCTGGGTTCTAGACACCGGACTTAGGTACAGGAGGCGATACAGAAAAGACTTGAGTAGACAGGTGGTTTGGATGTAAGGAAACCAAGATTTTATTGAAATAGAAATTACCACAATCTTATGAGAAGTTACTAGTATAAAATTACAGGCAAATGCAAAATAACTATATACTTATACAGGGAATGGGGAACACACGGCACATCATGGGAAAACAACTATCTTAACAATCCCCTTATCCTTATCCCACCCCTATACCTAACTAGATTAAGCTATGAGGTGCCAGAATTCATGCTCACCAAGTCAAAAATCTGCTGAGCTCAAACAACGTTGGGGCTTGGGGTTCGTTATTTGTGCTCTCTGGGGCCTGACGTTGTCACATGGTCTCGGGGCGCTGCAAGGGCATCGTCCAGGTACAAGTACCCCAAAGTTAAAGTCTTTGCTTGGGTACTTTACCTCGCAGGGATGATGGTTCCTCTTCCTCGGGTGGCAGTTGGAGTTTGCATGAAGATACTCGCAGGTCGGCTGGATTGAAGGCCCGATTATTCGAAGCTTTCTTCAATCTTCTCCCAATTCATCTCGTCTCGTCTCACCATCTTGCCTCGTCTCGTCCCACCTCGCCTGGCCTGGTTTGTCCGTATCCACCTGGTGCAATGCCGGGCGTTCCTGATGGGATGGGGAAAGGCACGGGCGGTGGCCTGGCGGCAAGCGCGGGAGGGGGAAGAGCAGCAGCCACGAGAGCGAGGGGCAAGAAGAAGAGAGGAGTGAGAGAGAGATTGCTACCCGGGGCCTTCAGTTATACTCCTTCGGATGGCCCTTATCTATGCACCAAATCAAGTTAGTTCATTGTCCCAATCTTGGCGGGCTAGTATAAATAATTGTAGCAATCTAATCTAACTGCTTTTAGATGGCCGGTGATCGCACCTACCGGCCTGATGTCTGTGCTGTATTGTTATTAATGCATCTTAATCGGCCTGACCAGCCTCGATGGCTTCCTTAAGCTGTTTCCGATTATTTATGCAAACTGCTTGATGACCTCAAGTATAGGCCTAACTGGTTTTGACCTGTCTCCGATTTGGCTTAATGCATATTCAAAGTCCTGCTGTCTGCCTTTCAAATGCAAAAGTCCTTCTTCATAGAAACTGCATTTTAGGTTTCGATTTCCCCAAAAGCTGCTTGTGCCACAGAGTCCAAGCTTTTAAAATCTTGCAGGCTTTCAGCCACGAGGTGCGGACACCATCTTTGGGTACCCTTTTTTTTTAAATGTCCACGCAGGGTCCCTTTTTATTAATTGTAACCTTGGGGAAATGTGGAAATTTTGCACATCCTACAACTGTGGGAGTCCCCATCATGAGAACACTTCCCTGACCAGGATCTTGGCTGTACCCAACGCGGTAGCTGTGCGGCATGGAAAAGCTTCTACCCACTTTGAGAACACATCCACCAGGACTAGGCAATACTTGTAGCCTCCCTGGGCCATGGGTAGGGGCCCGATGTAATCGATCTGGATCGACTGCCATGGTCCCTCTACCCTCTTGGTGTGTCCCAAAGATACCTTCCTTTTCTGGGGGTCAGGGTTATTGGCAGCACACACCAGACTGTCGGCACAGAAATCGCGGACCTGTTCCCTCAGTCCTGGCCACCATCCTGCCTGTTCCACCCTCTGCCAGGTGGCTTCAGACCCAAGATTCCCCGCTCCTGGACCCTCATGGGCCAGTTGGAGGAATTCCCTTCTGTGCTGCTGCGGCACTACCCATTGCTCCCCCCTGAACAGCATGTCTTCCTTCACGGGGATGGCTGCTGTACCGTACGGGCCCTCTACCTTCTCCCCTTTTGCGAGCGCATCCAGGATGGCTCTGAGGATGATATCCCGTTCCTGGGCCTGCTTTAGGTCTGGGACCAAAGCTACCCCTTGTGTGCCTCCCTTGTCCTGGATTGCGGCTACTGACCCTGTTTGATAGGGGTGCCAAAACATCTCCTTCCCTAGCTCCCTGCTTGGCTAGTTCATCTGTCCTTTGATTCTGTTAGATCCGTGTATCTTGATGTTGAGTCCTTCAATAATTATACAACAAGACTGCAGGGAATGATTCAACAGGTGTTTACTGAATGAGGGTTAATCTAGAACTAACTGTACAGATCCCTACTCAGGGTTTATATACAGGTGTAGTCACTGCCGGTACTACAGTGTACAGGAGCTGCAAAAAGTAGTTCTCCCCTTAAAGGTACATACATTACAATTCCTCCCCTTTTAGATTAACAGTGCCATAACACTCATTTAACAATTAAATTTCAAACTAATTACAATTAACACTTTTAACATGCAACATTAACTGAAAATAGTCTATTTATAAATTCAGTCTTTGGGGAGGCTTCCTGATTCTTTCTGGATAACGCCTTTCCTGAGTGTCTCGCTCTTGGTGCGGAGGTGATTCTAACACCCTGTCGTCAGTTGATTCATAAGCTTCCAATGCTATTGTTTCTGAGGTAGATGCGACCTGTACGTTGGGTTCCTCACCAGGTACGTATGGCCGAGACATGGGGTTGACTCGTTCCTGTGACTCTAGGAGCTGGTCAGCATGGCATCTCACAATGTTCTCCCCAATATCCACTGTGTACATTAGTGGCCCCTGCCGTGTGCATATCGTTCCTGGTTGCCATTTCTCTGTTCGGTAGTCGCGGGCCAAGACTGGTTGCCCTGCATTGAAGCTCCTTGTCGGCTTCTCATTGATGTGCTGGAATTGCTTACTCTCAACATCTCTTCGTACATTTGGTCTGAGCAAATCCAGATGAGATCTCAACCTTCGGTTAAAGAACATCATGGCCAGGGTCTGGTTGGTAACTGCATGTGTCGCATTCCGGTAGGCGAACAGGAAATTGTCCACCTTGTGCTGCAGCGGAATGTTGTCATTGTACATAGCCTTTATTGCCTTCTTAAAGGTTTGTACGAACCTCACAGCCAATCCATTTGTGGCTGGATGATACGGGGCGGATGTGTAATGCCTTACCCCATTCCTTTTCATAAATCTTCGAAACACTTCGGACACAAACTGTTTGCCATTATCAGAGCAAATCTGCTCTGGCAAGCCGTTCCTGTCAAAAATGGTCCGTAGGACTGCGATAGTTTTCTCTGTGGTGGTGGAGGACATTTTGATCACCTCAGGCCATTTCGAGTGCGCATCCACGGCTATTAAAAACATTGAGTCCATGAATGGACTAGCAAAATCAATATGCACCCGTTGCCATGGAGATGAGGTCCACTCCCATGGGTGTAGAGGGGCATGTGGTGGTGCATTTTTGACCTTCTGGCACCCTGAACAGCTCTTTGTCAGGTCTTCGATTTGCTGATCGATCCCTGGCCACCACACATAAGCCCAAGCAAGGCTTTTCATTTTCACCCCTCCCAGATGACCTTCGTGAAGCTCATTGAGCACTCTCTCTCTTAACTTGGGTGGAATTACCACTCGGGATCCACACATCAAGGTCCCCTGGCATACTGACAGCTGTTCTCTTCTGGATGAGAATGCTGGCATCAGTGAGTTGCCATGTGCTGGCCATCCCTTCACCGTCAAATCATATACCCAAGACAGTGTCGGGTCATTTCGGCTCTCCTTCTCTATACCAGCATTAGTTACTGGCAAGCATTCAATTATAGTCGAATGAAATATTTCGACAGGATCCACTGCTGGTGCTTCCTCCGCAGTAGGCAGTGGCAGGCATGAGAGCCCATCAGCGTTTCCATGCTGCTTCGTGCCCTTATACTCAATTTCATATTGGTGCGCCCCTAGAAAAAGGGACCATCTTTGCAGCCGTTGCGCAGTCATCACCGGAACGCCCTTCTTTGGATTAAAGATGGAGACAAGTTGTTGGTGTTCAGTCAGCAAGGTGAACTTCTGCCCGTGCAGATAGTGATTGAACTTTTTCACTCCCCACACTAGGCTGAGGGCCTCGCTGTCAATCTGGGCGTAGTTACGCTCGGCTGAGGTAAGTGACCGAGACGCAAAAACTACTGGCCTCTCCGAGCCGTCCGGGAATTTGTGCGACAGCACCGCTCCAATGCCATAGGGTGATGCATCACACGCCAACCGAATTGGTATTGCTGGGTTGAAATGAGCCAACACCTCTTTTGATGTGATCAATGCTTTGCTCTTCTGGAAAGTTCGTTTACATTCGTCACTCCACTTCCATGGTGCACCCGTTTGCAGTAGGGTGTTCAGTGGGTGTAGTACGGTAGACAAATTCAGCAAGAACTTATGGTGGTAGTTCACCAGCCCGAGGAACGACTTCAGTTGTGACACATTTTCCGGTGCTGGAGCCTTGACTACTGCCTCAATCTTTTCAGGGGACTTATGTAACCCCTCTTTATCAATAACGTGGCCACAATACGAGATCTGCTTCTGGAAAAACTCGCATTTGTGGCGATTAGCTCGGAGCCCATATTCCTTCAATGTAGTTAGCACCTGCTCCAGGTTGGCGAGGTGATCACTTTCATTTTCGCCCGTGACCAGGATATCGTCCAAATAACACTGGATCCCTGGAATCCCTTGCAGGACTTGTACCATTGCCCTTTGCCAAATAGCCGGAGCTGATGCTACCCCGAACACCAGCCGGTTGCATTGGAAGAGACCTTTATGAGTGTTGATCGTGAGGTAGTGTTTCGAGGCTTCTTCTACCTCCATTTGCAGATACGCCTGGGCCAGATCAATCTGAGTAAAACGTTTCCCTCCAGATAGTGAAGCGAAAATATCTTCAATCCGCGGAAGCGGATATTGTACCGTGTGAAGGATTGGGTTTACTGTCACCTTAAAGTCAGCACAGATGCGAACCTTCTTTGGTTCCCCAGGCGTATTACTCAACGACCTCTTCATTACAGGAATGATGGGTGTAGCCCACTCGCTCCAGTCCACTTTGGACAGTACTCCTCAACGTTCCAAACCTTCCAGCTCTGCTTCGACAGCTGGGCGGATCGCATAAGGTACCGGTCTGGCCTTACAAACTTTGGGCTTGCATTTTCCTCTATTTTGATCATCGCTGTTATGCCTTTTAGTGTTCCGAGTCCCTGCTGGAACATTTCTTGTGCATCAGTTAGCATTTTAGACAGTCGACCAGGTGTGACGTCGTCATGCTTTTTGGCATCTACAGTCAGTGCTTGTATGGAATACCAATCTAGCTGTATCTTCCGGATCCATTCACGTCCTAGTAGTCATGGTCCTCCATCTGGCAATACATATAGGTCCATTTTTGGTGTTTCCTTGCCGTTATATATAACGTTCACCCTTATTTTTCCTTTGGGGTTGACTTTTTGCCCCATGTATGACTTCAAGACAATCTCTGTATCTCTCAAGGATATATGTGAGAATAGCCGCTTGTAGTCCCTTCGGTTTATGACTGTTAGGGCTGATCCTGTGCCCAATTCCATTTTCACTTGGACTCCTGCTATCTTGAGCGTGACCCAGATAGTTTGGTGATCCTCCATTTTGATCACATTATGTAGTTTCAGACAACCCAGCTCCTTGCTTCCGGAGTCTGTATCACTTTTCTGTTCAACTGAACTACTCTCCGCCACCTTATGTACCTTCTTGTACTTCTCCTGTGGAGATTTCTTGCTGCTGGTTTTCTTTCCCGACCTGCAGACTCTTGCTCTGTGTCCTACTTTTCCACACTTTCTGCACACTTTGTCCTTGAACCAGCAATCATTATGGTCATGTGTTGTTCTGCCGCAGCGATAGCACTTCACTGTTCCGTATGACATTTCATTTGTGCCATATTCTTGCAGTCTCCATTGTATCTCTGCCACGCTCCGTGCTGCTGCTTCGTGTGATACTGCAATGCTGAAAGTCTTGTCCAGCATAAGATCCTTTTCTGATAGAAGCCATTTCTGGGTTCCTTCACTTTGAAGCCCACACACAAACTTGTCCCTTAAATTATCTGCTAGTCCCGTTCCAAACTGACAGTGTTTCGATAGCTTGCGCAGTTCCATTAAATACTCAGCATTACTTTCATCTTTATGCTGGTTCCTTTTGTGAAACTTAAATCTTTCTGCTATCAGCAGCGGTGTGGGGTTTAAGTGGTCCTGTAGGATTGACACTATATGTTTTCTAAATCCTTTTCTACTGGCTTCTCTGGGGTTACTAGGTTTCGTTGTAAGCCATACGTTTTTGCACCCATTGAATTCAACAATACCAGCGCTTTCTTGTCCTCTGGCACTTCATTTGTCTTGCAGTATACTTCTATGCGTTCGACATATGTCGTCCAATCTTCGACTTCATTCTCGAACGCTGTGATACTGCCACTCTTCGGCATTTTTGGGTGTGGTTAGACTGGCTTAAAATGGCGTCTCCCGCGCTTTCCTTTCTTCCCCGCTGCGGCTTAAAATGGTGTCTCCCGCGCTTTCCTTTCTTCCCTGCTGCAGCTTAAAATGGCGTCTACCGCGCTGCTGCCAACGCCGCTCTCGGCGGTCCTCGTGGCAAATGGCAACGCCCTGTCGGTTTCGTGCACTGCTCCTGCGCTGCTGCCAGGAGCAGCCTCCCCTGCGATGCTCAAATCTCCGCTGGATGACTGGGGGGTTGCCCGTGGTCGACGCCCGTGCTTCTGGACTCGGCCTTCTTCCACTGTTCTCCAGGAGCGAATCCCTGGGAGGTGATGTAGAGTTGCAGGTAGGTTCGAATCTGCTCGTCACCAATGTTAGATCCGTGTATCTTGATGTTGTGTCCTTCAATAATTAGACAACAAGACTGCAGGGAACGATTTAACAGGTGTTTACTGAATGAGGGTTACTCTAGAACTAAACGTACAGATCACTACTCAGGGTTTATATACATGTGTGGTCACTGCCGGTACTACAGTATACAGGAGCTGTAAAAAGTAATTCTCCTCTTAAAGGTACATACATTACAGATTCCCCTCTCTCAAGGGCTCTGTCTTCGAATGGGCCTTAACCTTGTGGATAAAGACCTTCCCTTCTTTCCCTACTGCTGTCATGATTTTCTCCAGCAGAGGCTTGATGGCCAGAGATCTCCCGTCGGCGGAGGTGTATCCCCGATGGGACCAGATGGCCAGGTATTCTGTACACGAATTGTACATGAACATACTGTCCGAGCAAATTATGTATGGTGTAGGGAATTTCTCTGGGTGTGTAACCACGTACACTACCACGGACAGTTCAGCCTGCTGGGCGCTTATGGTGCTGGGGAGTTTAATTGCCAGGGCAATGTCTGCCCCTGGGTCAAAAACTCCACATCCTGTGAGTCGTTTCCCAGCAGATACTGTGCTGGAACCATCCACATGGATCTCGCGGCCCGTGGGGTGTATCCCGACCCGAAAACCTATGTCGACTTCCCGTACCCCTTCAACAGAACACCTGTGGGCCGTCCCTGGATAGATCATGTTGGCTGCAAGCTTGGGCTCGCAGTGACCCTTTACCCTAAGATCCATCTGGAAGAGAAGCAGGGTCCAGCGAGCAATGCAGGTGCTGCTCACTGTCCCATCTTTAATTCTCCCGTCTAGGCGCATCTGGGTGGGCATGTGATGGGTGAGGAGGGTGATGGGCGAGGTGCCTGTGAAGATCAATGATCTTTTCACAGCCCAGTGAGTGGCAAGGAGATGCCTCTCACAGATAGAATAGCCCTTTTCTACCTCTGTGAGTATTCTAGAGGAGTAAACCACTGGTCTCAGCTGACTGTGCCGCTCCTGGAGCAGCACTGCACTCAGAATGTCCCCGCTGGCTGCTACCTGCAAGAAAAACTCTTTCTCCCTATCTATCACTCCTAGAGCTGGTGCGGCCTCCAGATTTTTCTTGAGGTTTATAAATGCTGCCTCGCAACCCTCATCCCAAGCCCACTCCATTCCCTTGTGTAGGAGTCAGAGCAGAGGGGCTGCTGTGGCGGCATAATCTTCAATAAAATCCCTGCATTACCCTGTTAGCCCTAGAAAGGTTCTCACTCCTGTCACTGTACTGGGGGCTGCTAACTCCTGTACTGCTTCCCTTCTGGCTTTATCAATGGCCCTTTCTCCTGCTCTTACAGCCAGCCCTAAGAACTTTACTTCCTTTTGGCCGATCTGTACCTTCTTGGGGTTTACCTTAAAACCTTCCTGCTTCAGCAACTGTAGGATTCGCAAAATTCCCACATTTCCCCAAGGTTATTAATAAAAGGGACCCTGAGTGGACAATTTAAAAAGGGTACCCAAAAGATGGTATCCGCACCTCGTGACCAAAGCCTGTAAGATTTTACAAGCTTGGACTCTGCAGCACAGAACAAGCAGCTTTGGGAAATCGAAACTCAAAATGCATTTCTGTGAAAAGGACTTTTTGTGTTTGAAGTGCTAGACAGCTAAACAAACATTGAATAAGCATTTTCATCCAATTGGAACAGATCAACCCAGTTAGGCCTAAATATGAGGCCATTAGTTTGTCCGCATAAATAATCGGAAACAGATTAAGGAAGCCATCAAGGCTGGACAGGCCGATTAAAATGCATTAATGACAATACAGCCCGGACATCAGGCCATTAGGTGCGATAAACAGCCATTTAAAACCAGTTATTTTAAATTGGTATTATCATTTAAAACAGCCCGCCAAAAGTGAAACAATGGACTGACCTGATTTGGTGCGCAGAAAAGAGGCCATCGAGAGGAGTATAACTGTAGGCCCTTAGTAGCAACCGCTCTCTTGACTCTTGTCTCCCTTGACTCTTGCTCTGCTCTCGACTCTGACCTCTTGTCGGGCCTTGGGCTGCCGCCGCTCGCACTCGTGCCCTGGCCTTGTGGCGGGATCTCTTCTCGCTCCCCGCATTGGTTTCTCAGCAGTCAAGGACATCCATACCAACAGCAAGTGGAGGGGAACGAGACCCGAGTCCAAAGTCACCCAGGACACCCGGGCCATGAGAGAGGGCAGAGGAAACAAGGTGAGATGAACCGAGACAAAGAGTAAGGTAGACCCAACAAAGAGCAGAGAAGGGCAGCAGAAGACGTATTAATTAAGACCGAGCGCCGAGTTATAAGCTGACGCTTGGGGAAGAAAATATCTGAGGACAATGAGACTAAGTTGGTTAGTTGAACACTGCAAATGAGCAGGCGTTAAACGCAGGTGTCCACACCATAACAAATCTGCTGGCGTTCTAAGAATGGGTAGCAAAACCTAAGCAGTGAAGACTGCTAATCGTCTCATTGACGCAACGCTACCACCGACGACCGCCTGAGGGAGAAGAAGAAGAGAACCCATCGTGATGAGACGACGATGGTAGCTGAGGAGAAGAAAGGTGTGTCGCAGCAGCAGCTTCAGCACCATGCTCAGAGACCACGTGGCGGCGGAGTACCCCAAAGGACAGCAGCCCAAACCTCAAAACTCGCGATTGCAAAAACAACAAGTTTTGCTTTGGATTGGTGAGCATGAATTCCTGGCCCCTCATAGCTTAATCTAGTTAGGTATAGGGGTGGGATAAGGATAAGGGGATTGTTAAAGTAATTGTTTTCCCTCGATGTGCCGTGTGTTCCCCATTCCCTGTATAAGTATAGTTATAGGCCTAGAAATTCAGTGCCCTTAGCGCCGATTTTGCGGCGCTAGAGGGCCTAGCACTGCAATTGGTGCCGGCGCCTAAATTGCCTGGGGCCCTTCCGCCGCGGTAGACTGGTAGCGCTGCGCCGGCACCGATGACGTCATCGGTGTGCGCAGCGTCCCGGTTGCCATGCCGACGGGCCCCAGCGCCGAAATTCAGTTGCGGCCGCCTCGCCCGTGGCAGCCGCAACTAAGACTCTGGCAACAGAGTCCAACATGTTTTTGCGCCGGCGCATTAAAGGCCCCGCGGCGGCCGGCCGCTTTCCCGCCGGCCGCCTGGCCGCAGCTCCCTCCCCGGACTTCCCCCCCCCCCCCCCCCGGAACAGAAGCAAGCCCGGCACTTGTCCGAGGTGCCGGGCTCAATTTAAAAAAGATTTTCGCGGGCCGCGGCCGGGTGCAGGCAGCTCCTCCTTAAGGGAAGGAGGAGGCTTGCACTTCCCGAACCTGCCGCACCGCAGCGGGCGCCGCAGCGCCGGAATAGCGCCGAAATTCAGCGCGTTGCGCCAGTTTTCAGGCGCAAACAGCTCTCAGCAGCGCCGGCAGCCGTTTGGGCGCAGAACTATTGAATTTTGGGCCCGACCAGCGCGACTTAGCTCCGGCACTAACTTCCGGCGCTAAAGCCCTGGCTGCGCCAAAACTCAATTTCTAGGCCATAGTGTTATATGCCTGTAATTGTTCTCTACCAGTAATTTTCTCATGAGATTGGGTTTTCGTTTTTTGTTTTAATAAAATCTTGGATTTCTTACACCAAACCACCTGTCTACTCGAGTTTTTTTCTGTATCGCCGCCTGTACCTAATTCCGGTGTTTAGAACCCAAGGGCGTGGGAGCATTCGAACTGCTCACAGGCAGTCAGGTGCACAACTGACTGGGCGCACGCGCCACCTGCCACCCCCTACAGAAAATGGCGACCACGGCAGGACACCGGCAACAGGGTTGCGATATAGTAGACAATGATTCGGATGAGCAAACCATGATTGAGGAATGGATTTCTGATTATGTGTTTAGCAAGGTGAATATCACTAAGAAGTGGATCACCACTCTGTTAAGGGCTGGGCATCCGGTTGATGCAGCAGCTAAGTGGACAGAGGGAAAGGAACACAAGAAGTCCTTAGTGAAGGCAGTCTGGCTGATGTGTTTCAAAAAGCAGGTCCAGCGTTTGGACAGGCTCATTGCAGCACAGGCAGCCGAGTTAAGGGAGTCAGCCCTGGAGATCCAGGATAAGGCTCTAGCAGGGGAGAAGCTATTGGTAGCTTTGCAGGCCATGAATCAGGAGAGAGTGCATTTAATGGGAGTTGTCATGGTCCATGTTGGTACAAACGACTTAGATCGGACAAGGAAGAAGGTTCTGTTAAAGGAGTATGAGCAGCTAGGGGTCAAATTAAAAAACAGAACCTCAAGGGTAATAATCTCTGGGTTATTACCTGAGCCACGAGCGAATTTGGCTAGGATAAATAAAATTAAAGAGTTAAATGTGTGGCTCAAAGACTGGTGTGGGAGAAATGGGTTTTTCTTCTTGGGACACTGGCACCAGTACTGGGACAGGAGGGAGCTGTTCCATTGGGACGGACTCCACTTGGCCAGTGCTGGGACTAGAGTCCTGGTGAATCATATAACTAGGGCTGTAGAGAGGGCTTTAAACTAATTAGTTGGGGGGAGGTTTCCAGAGAGCAAATAACAGAAATGACAACGGAGAAGGTCATAGACTTAGGTAGCAGTGGGGAAAGTAAAAAACAGAATGTGTCAGGAAGGGACAGAAGGTATGGAGTAAAAGGTAAAGTAGTAAAAGGGGAAATAACAGGAACTAAGTGTCACAAAACATATTTGAAATGTCTTTATCTGAATGCACGTAGCATTCGTAAAAAAATGAATGAGTTAATGGCACAAATAACTACATATGGGTATGATCTTGCGGCCATTGCAGAAACATGGCTGCAGGGTGACCATGACTGGGAATTAAACATACCAGGTTATTTAACAATCAGGAAGGACAGGCAGGAAGGGAGGGGAGGTGGGGTGGCTGTGTTAATAAAGGAAGGAATCACTATAATACAGAGGAATGATATTGGGTCAAAGGAGCAGGATAGTGAAACAGTTTGGGTAGAGATAAGGAATAATAAGGGTAAAAAACACTAGTGGGCGTAGTCTATAGGCCTCCGAACAGTTGCAACTCTGTTGGACGGAGTATTAATCAGGAAATAGTTGAGGCTTGTAATAAGGGAACAGCTATAATTATGGGGGATTTTAACTATCATATTAACTGGACAAATCAAATTGGGCAGAGCAGCCTTGAGGATGAGTTCATTGAGTGTATTAGGGATGGGTTTCTTGAGCAGTATGTAACTGAATCGACCAGGGGGCAAGCAACCTTAGATTTGGTCCTGTGTAATGAGACAGGATTAATTAAAAATGTCCTAGTAAAGGATCCCCTTGGAATGAGTGACCATAACATGGTTGAATTCCATATTCAAGTAGAGGGTGAGAAGGTTGGACCGCAAACAAGCGTGCTGAGCTTGAATAAAGGAGACTATGAAGGTATGAGAGCGGAATTGATTAGAGTGGACTGGGAAAATAGATTAAAGGGTAAGATGGTACATGATCAGTGGTGGACATTTAAGGAGTTATTTTACAACTTCCAAAAAATATATATTCCACTGAGGGAAAAAGGGTGTAAAAGAAAAGATAGCCATCCGTGGCTAAGTAAAGTAATTAAGGATAGTATCCGACTAAAAACAAGGGCATATAAGGTAGCCAAATCTAGTGGGAGGATAGAAGATTGGGGAGTCTTTAAATGACCGCAAAAAATAACTAAAAGATTGATTAAGGAAGGGAAGATAGATTATGAAAGTAAATTAGCAAAAAATATAAAAACGGATAGCAAAAGTTTCTATAGTTATATAAAAAGAAAAAGGTTGGCTAAAGTAAATGTTGGTCCCTTAGAGGATGAGACTGGGAAATTAATGGTGGAAAACATGGAGATGGCAAAAATGCTGAACAAATATTTTGTATATGTCTTTACAGTAGAGGGCACTAAGAATATCCCAACACTGGACAAACAGAGGGCTCTAGGGGGAGAGGAGCTAAATACGAATAAAATCACTAAGGAAGTGGTACTTGGTAAAATAATGGGACTTAAGTCAGATAAACCTCCTGGACCTGATGGCTTACATCCTAGGGTCTTGAGGGAAGTGGCGGTAGGGATTGTGGATGCATTGGTAATAATTTTCCAAAACTCCCTGGACTCAGCAAAGGTCCCGGCAGATTGGAAAACTGCTAATATAACACCCTTATTTAAAACGGGTAGTCGGCAGAAGGCTGGAAACTATAGACCTGTTAGCCTAACATCCGTGGTTGGTAAAATGTTAGAGTCCATTATTAAGGAGACAGTAACGGGACATTTGGATAAACATAATTTAATAGGACAAACTCAGCATGGTTCCATGAAGGGGAAGTCATGTTTGACAAATTTTCTTGAGTTCTTTGAGAAAGTAACATACAGGGTGGATAAAGGAGAACCAGTGGACGTAGTGTATTTAGACTTCCAAAAGGCATTTGACAAGGTGCCACACAATAGATTATTGCTCAAGATAAAAAATCATGGGATTGGGGGTAATATTCTGGCGTGGGTGGAGAATTGGCTCTCTAACAGAAAGCAGAGAGTTGGGATAAATGGTTCATTCTCAGACTGGCAATCCGTAACTAGTGGTGTTCCACAGGGGTCAGTGCTGGGTCCCCAACTCTTTACAATCTATATTAACAATTTGGAGGAGGGGACCGAGTGTAACATATCAAAGTTTGCAGATGATACAAAGATGGGAGGGAAAGTAAGGAGTGAGGAGGACATAAAAAACCTGCAAAGTGACATAGACAGGCTAAGTAAGTGGGCAGAGATTTGGCAGATGGAATACAATACTGGAAAGTGTGAGGTTATGCACTTTGGCAGGAAAAATCATGGAGCAAGTTATTATCTTAATGGCAAGAAACTGGAAAGTACTGTAATGCAAAGGGATCTGGGGTCCTGGTGCATGAAACTCAAAAAGTTAGTATGCAGGTGCAGCAAGTGATCAAGAAGGCCAATGGAATGTTGGCTTTTATTGCTAGGGGGATAGAATATAAAAACAGGGAGGTATTGCTGCAGTTATACAAGGTATTGGTGAGACCCCACCTGGAATACTGTATACAGTTTTGGTGTCCATACTTAAGAAAAGACATACTTGCTCTCGAGTCAGTACAAAGAAGTTTCACTCGGTTAATCCCGGGGATGAGGGGGTGGTCATATGAGGAGAGGTTGAGTAGATTGGGACTCTACTCATTGGAGTTCAGAAGAATGAGAGGCGATCTTATTGAAACATATAAGATTGTGAAGGGGTTGTGCAAAGTCTGTGTGTTCTAGTTGTAATAAATAACACACATGCTACAAGATTAAAGTTCAACAGGTCTTTACTGGTTGGAGGTCAGGACTATCTGAAATACATCTTACTACACAGTGCTTTATATACCGGTGGTCACCACCGGTATTACGTATACAGCAGCCAGAGAAAGTAGTACATCTCTTAAGGTGGAACAGGCTTAAATTCTCTTAAGGTGGAACAGGTTACATACACCACAGGTTGGATCGGGTGGATGCGGTGAGGATGTTCCCAATGATGGGTGAAACTAGAACTAGGGGGCATAATCTTAAAATAAGGGGCTGCTCTTTCAAAACTGAGATGAGGAGAAACTTCTTCACTCAGAGGGTGGTAGGTTTGTGGAATTTGCTGCCCCATAAAGCTGTGGAAGCTACATCATTAAATGAATTTAAAACAGAAATAGATAGTTTCCTAGAAGTAAAGGGAATTAAGGGTTACGGGGAGCGGGCAGGAAATTGGACATGAGTCTAGGTTCGGAATGGTCATGGCCCTGTGGGTAGTGGAGCGGGCCCAGGGGCCGTGTAGCCTGGTTCTGCTCCTACTTCTTGTGTTCTAATTCTGTGTTAGATTTCAGGAGATGGTTTTATTCCTGTTCCTGGCTGGGGTGGAGATCGCCTTTACAGAAGGTAAGTACTGTAGAAAATATAGGGACAGAGTGATCTCCTGGAAGAGTTTCGATCGCCTAGATGGGTCGGAGAGGAATTTCCCAGATTTTTTCTCCCAAATTGGCCATTGGGTTTTTTATCTGGTTTTTCGCCTCTCCCGGGAGATCACATGGGTTCGGGTGGGATGGAGAGTGATAGAAGATTTGAGGTTAGGATCAGATCAGCCATGATCTTATTGAATGGTAGAGCAGGCTCGAGGGGCCGATTGGCCTACTCCTGCTCCTATTTCTTATGTTCTTATGTTCTTATGTAACACAAGGCCCAGTTGGAATACCTACAGCGCCAAGTCACCGAGGCCAAGCGAAATGAATTAAGGTTGTGGGAGAAGCACGCCCGCTTGGCAAGGCAGATTAGGGAACAGGAAGAGAAAGTACAGGAGGTAAAGGCCGCTTACAAGCTAGCGAGCGAGCAGGGTATTGAGGAGGCAGACCATGTAAAGAGCGGATAGAAAATCTGAGCCGGGCCCTCCGGAGGGCAAAAGGCATGGTATGCCTCATAAGCCCAAAGGCAGGTCAGGCGGATTTTATGGGGAACGAGGGGAGGACAGTTCCAATGTCACTGGTAGTGCCCAGGGACGACCCGTTTGAGGGAGAGGAGATCTCACGACCACCACCCGTAGCGCCAAGTTTCAGCGAGGTTTAGCAGCAAGGGGAGGTGGAGCCAAAGGTGGAGGCGGAGGTGGAGCAACCCCCGCCAGAGAGGTCGGAGCCGGGACCGATGTGCCCAGCATAGCTTCGGAGGTTCGGCCCACCCGTCAATGGCGACGATGAGGGACCCCTCCAAAACCAGTTCGTATTACCCTATAGCGTCCAACAGCTTAGGGCTATGGTCAACCATATCCCGAAGCTGTCCGAAGAGGGAGATCACTCGATCCACTTCAGGGACATAGAGCAGGCAGCCAGCACCAACGACTGCAATGATGCTGAGCAGGCCAAGATGCTGCTATTCTCCCTGGAGAGTAGTCTCCTCCAATCCCTCTCTGATGAGTGTAAGAGGGGGCAGAGCGGGTATGAGGAGCTCAGAGGTGCAGTTCTGGAGGCCATGGGGATGAATGAGGGAAGTCTTTCTCCCGTGTGGAGAAGACGGTCCAGCTTGCAGGGGAAACCCCGCAGGCTTTCGCGGACCGGTTATGGCCGGTGTACCAGAGGGCCTGCCCGGGGGTGCCGAACCGGGCGTTCCTGAACGGGGATCCCCTGGCCCATTGGCTCCGTTGCCTGGTGGAAACAGCTTGCCACAGGTCCGGGCCAAGGCAGAATTCTGGTTCGACCCCAAGAATCCCCAGACCACCGAGCTTACGATGATCAGGCATCTAACTCTAGCTTATCAAAACGGTAGGGGAACCGATGCACACACACCCAAGGGGAAGGTGCATGAGGTAAAACACGGACCGGGTAGGAAAGAGTGGCACCAGGAAGGGAATAACCCCACCAACACAAAGGCGAATTGTTATGGGTGTGGGAAGGATGGACACTGGAGGAAGGAGTGCAAAAACCTTTGGAAAGATAACAAGGGAAAGAATTCCACAGCCTCAGCCCAAAATACAGAGGCAGGTATCCCTCCCGCCGTGGTTGAGTCATTTTTGGACGCCATGAAGTCCATATTGACTGGCCAGGGGAGAGTAGCAGGTCCAGGCCCAAGATCCCGGCTGTAAGGCCATCCCGGTAAGGAAAGAGAATGGGGAGCCCTTAGAAGGCCCGTTCAGGGCAGCGGATGAGGTTTTAAAACAGGCTGCCGGTTATATTAACCAGTGCAAACTGTTTACACCTGAAAGGGGAAAACAGCCAGTTGGGGTAAGGTCTGAGGATAGAAATCCTCAGCCTGCAGCAGAAGCGAGTTCACAGACTGCACAGGCAGGCGCTGTGGCTTGCTTAAAGGGAGGGGCCATCCCACCCATCGATTGGGACACTCCCCCACTCTTCTGGGATCCAGACGAGGAGGGACCCAAGGGTGAAGACCCCGCCCCGGACCCAGCTTTGGGACCTGTGGGCGGAGACTCTCAGCCACTGTAGCAACAGGCTGTGAAGAGTTACCTGCCTCTAGCCCAGGTTCGGGAGAGGTCAAGCCTAAGGAGGAAGATCCCCGGCCAGCAGCAATGGTTAGCCCACAGGCCGCACCGGAGGGGACGGCGGTCCGGGTTAAAGGCCCATCGGCCAAGAAAGCCCCACCCGCCAAACTCGCTAGAAGGTCCCCACGGACGCCCCAGCCGAGAAAGCCATGGTCACCAGCTCCCCAGTTTAAAGGGACAGCCTCCTGAGTCAGGGGGATTTCAAAGGACAGAGGTCCCCAGCCAGCAGCCACGGGCAGCGAGGGACCAACAGTGAAGGATGGTGCGGCCACGCCGGAGGAAGCGGTGTGCCGCAGTCCAACGAGGAATTTGCCTGGCCGCCCGGAGACGGGCGGCGGATGTACATAGTTTAGGTAATGTAAGTTTATATTGTTAAGTTAAGTAAGGTGATGGGTAGTTTAGATTAAGCAAGTAATCTGCTAAGAGTGTATGTATTTGGGTCGAGGTTGCGAGACCCAACCATGCTTCACCTAAGCCAGAGAATCTCTTGGGGACCTGGCTGTATGCTTCTGTATCTGTTACAGAAAGACTGTCGGGATGAAGGGGATCGTAATCCTACTCACCCTGTTGGGACTGAGCCTGGGAAAGAGGGGCGATGTAGAAGACTCCCACATCTACGGGTGCTCGGGAGATAGAGCGCCTGTAGCGAACGACGGAAGCGGTGAATGGGAGATGGAGGAGACTGCGGTCTACGTCCATGAGGGAAGGTGGCCAGGATGGCTTGGGTCCAATTCATCTCAGTACTCCAGCCAAACCGGATTCTCGTATGGGGACGCCTCCCTCCTGTGCCCCAGGGTAAGGGTCATTACCACGAGGGTCAGCGTCACCGTAGGAAAGCGTATATGTCTAACATGCAAGGGACACATTCCTCTGGATAGGTGGTGGTGGCTGAGGAAGCTGAGCAAAGATATGAGAGACCCCGCAGTCGAGTGGGAACGGTTGGGGAACAATACCCACCGGACGATTACAGGGACTCACGGAGGATTAAGTGTGTGCTGGGACAAGTGGTGGGAGCCAGATCAAGAGATTTGTATCTGTATGTGGGGGTCAGAGCGAGTCTGCCCCGCAGGCCTATCCATTGTTTTCCACCGGCAGTGGTGAGACGCCAGGAAGGGGATGAAGTGGGATGCCAGCCAGAAGTTGTGCGCGGTCCCATTCTCCCCGATCCCAGTCAATGCCACTGAGCTTGTAACCCGTAAGCCCCTGCCCACAGCGCCGGCGGCAAGGTTACCCAGGGAAGGATGCCCCACCAGCACCAAGGGACCAGGGAATGGGCTGGTACTATTACCTACCGATCAGGTGCTGTACCAGGGGGTACACTACGTGGTAGGCTCCGTGATTTTAAATCTCACCGAGGTACATTTACTGGAGTGGTGCCCCAAGGAAACAGAGCAGCTATACCAGGCCCTATTAAAGGACATGTTCAGAAAGTTTTATGAGTGCGATTTCGCCAATGTCGAAAAAACCGAACTGTACTCCACACACCGTGAGTTTTTGGGTAATACAGGGAGACAAAGAAGTGGAGTATGGAATTTTGTTTTTACTGCGTTTAACACTGGGTCCTCTGTCATCAACAGTCTGGATGACATAGAGCTGCAGACCCAGATAAATGTTTTAAAAACACAGTTAAGGAAGATATTAATGGATGAAAACAAGGTAGTAGGCTCGGAGTTGCATGAGGACCAGGCCATGACGGTCCATTTAAAGGAGATTATAGCGGAGTTGGAGAAGCACGCAAAGATGGTAAATGCCCTCATAAGGGAGGACAGAAATGCTTCTGATCAGGCTGCGCAGAATGAGGTGTGCGTGCTATACAGGGCATGGTTGCTGGGCGAGGGCCACAGTAAATCTGGAGGATTTGCAGAAGACACAAAGCTGGGTGGGCATGTGTGCTGTGAGGAGGATGCCGAGAAACTCCAGTATGATTTGGACAGGTTGAGTGATTGGGCAGAAGCATGGCAGATGCAATATAACGTGGATAAATGTGAGGTTATCCACTTTGGTGGCAAAAACAGGAAGGCAGATTATTATCTGAATGGCAATAGATTGGGAGAAGGGGAAGTGCAATGAGAGCTGGGTGTCCTTGTACACCAGTCGCTGAAGGTAAGCATGCAGGTGCAGCAGGCGGTTAAGAAGGCAAATGGTATGTTGGCCTTCGTAGCGAGAGGGTTTGAGTACAGGAACAAGGATGTCTTGCTGCAGTTGTACAGGGCCTTGGTGAGACCACATCTTGAGTATTGTGTGCAGTTTTGGTCGCCTTATCTGAGGAAGGATGTTCTTGCCATGGAAGGAGTTCAGCGAAGATTCACCAGGCTGATACCTGGGATGGCAGGAATGACAAAAGAGGAGAGATTGGGACGATTGGGCTTATACTCACTGGAGTTTAGAAGAATGAGAGGGGATTTCATTGAAACTTATAAAATTCTGACAGGACTGGACAGACTAGATGCAGGAAGGATGTTCCCGATGGTCGGGGAGTCCAAAACCAGGGGTCACAGTCTAAGGATAAGGGGTAAGCCATTTAGGACAGAAATGAGGAGGAATTTCTTCACCCACAGAGTGGTGAACCTGTGGAATTCTCTATCACAGAAGGCAATAGAGGCCAATTCATTAAATATATTCAAGAAGGAGTTGGATATATTTCTTAAGGCTAAAGGGATCAAGGGGTATGGGGAGAAAGCAGGGACTGGGTACTGAATTTGGATGATCAGCCATGATCGCATTGAATGGCGGAGCAGGCTCGAGGGGCCGAATGGCCTACTCCTGCTCCTATCTTCTATGTTTCTTTGTTTCTATGTTCATCTAGACTTAATCGGCCTTTAACTGGTTTCGCAATTGCCTTGAAACCAGTTTTAAAATGCAAAACGTTTGTCAATCTCTTTAATTGACTTTGGACTGTGGTTTGTTAATGGTGACCTATAGGGCTAATGTTCTTTCTTTTGTATCGCTGAGGTTGTCTTGTTTACTCAAAACCTGGCTCTGCTTCTTCCCGGTCGGGAAAACAGGCTTCATTGTCCTTATGTAAAACTGGGGCAGCCTTGGACATTCCTTAGAGAGTCCAATATCCAAACTCGGGGCCCACTCTTCTCCCCTTTGTCCCAGCCTTTTGCAAGACTGAACATGTCTTTTAAACCAGCCAAACTTCCTGGGATTTTTATTTTAAATCCCTTTTGCCCCATAACCTTGAAAACAGTCCAAAAATCTCTTCCTTAAATTAACCCTTTGAAATCTTCTGTTTGGCCCAACCACACTTTTACCCCTTTTCCCAGATTCCTTCTGTGATGTTCCCAAAATCATTTTAAAATGACTTTCCTTGTGTTCTGGGGTTGTGCAGAAATTTTCGAACCTTACAAGAAAGAAAATCGACCATGTCGAGCAGCTCCTGGGAGAAGTCCTGCTCATTTTGGGTGGGCTCAGCCTCAATGACCTCGCCCACCCCAGTCTCCAGGACGCTCGACATGGTGATAAGTAACGGTGAACCTTCGGAGGTCGTATCTGCGGGTACTTCAGCAGCCTCCCCCGATAATATGATGGAATTCTTCATTAAAATGGAGAGTGAATAATTTGACTCAGAGACTAGGGTCCTGAATTTAAATAAAGGAAACTACGATGGTATGAGGCGTGAGCTGGCTAGGATGGATTGGGGAACGTTACTTAAATGGTTGATGGTGGATAGGCAATGGCAAACATTTAAAGTTCGCATGGATGAACTACAGAATTTGTTCATCCCTGTTTGGCAAAGAAATAAATCAAAAAAGGTGACTCAACCATGGCTAACAAGGGAAATTAGGGATAGCATAAGATCCAAGGAGAGCACATATAAATTGGCCTGAAAAAGCAACAAACCCTAGGATTGGGAGCAGTTTAGGATTCTGCAAAGGAGGACAAAGGGATTAATTAGGAGGGGGAAAATACAGTGTGAGAGTAAGCTTGCAGGGAACATAAAAACTGACTGTAAAAGCTTCTATAGGTATGTGAAGAGAAAAAAATTGGTGAAGTCAAGCGTAAGTCCCTTGCAATCAGAATCAGGGGAATTTATAATGGGGAACAAAGAAATGGTTGACCAATTAAATACATACTTTGGTTCTGTCTTCACAAAGGAGGACACAAATAACCTCCCAGAGATGTCAGGGAACATTGGATCTAATGAGAGGGAGGAACTGAATGAAATCAGTATTTGTAGGGAAATGGTGTTTGGGAAATTGATGGGATTGAAGGCTAATAAATCCCCAGGGCCTGATAATCTACATCCTAGGGTACTTAAGGAAGTGGCCCTAGAAATAGTAGATGTATTGCTGGACATCTTCCAAAATTCTATAGACTCTGGAACAGTACCCATGGATTGGAGGATAGCCAATATAACCCCACTATTCAAAAAAGATGGTAGAGAGAAAGCGGGGAATTATAGACCGGTAAGCCTGAATCAGTAGTGGGGAAAATGCTAGAGTCCATTATAAAAGATGTAATAGCAGAGCACTTGGAAAATAGTGACAGGATCAGACAAAGTCAACATGGATTTACAAAAGGTAAATCATGCTTGACTAATCTACTGGAATTTTTTGAGGATGTAACTGGTAGAATGGATAAGGGAGAACCAGTGGATGTAGTGTATTTGGACTTTCAGTAGGCTTTCGGTAAGGTCCCGCATAAGAGATTGGCATGTAAAGTTAAAGTACGTGGGATTGGGGGTAAGGTACTGACTTGGATAGAGAACTGGTTGGCAGACAGGAAGCAAAGTGTCAGAACAAACGGGTCTTTTTCCGAGTGGCAGGCAGTGACTAGTGGGGTACCTGCCGAGCAACTCCAGTATGATTTGGACAGGTTGTGTGATTGAGCAGGTGCATGGCAGATGCAGTATAATGTGGATAAATGTGAGATTATCCACTTTGGTGGCAAAAACAAGAAGGCTGATTATTATCTGAATGGCAATAGATTGGGAGAAGGGGAAGTGCAACGAGACCTGGGTGTCCTTGTGCACCAGTCGCTGAAGGTAAGCATGCAGGTGCAGCAGGCGGTCAAGAAGGCAAATGGTATGTTGGCCTTCGTAGCGAGAGGGCTCGAGTACAGGAACAAGGATGTCTTGCTGCAGTTGTACAGGGCCTTGGTGAGACCACACCTTGAGTATTGTGTGCAGTTTTGGTCGCCTTATCTGAGGAAGGATGTTCTTGCCATGGAGGGAGTGCAGTGATGATTCACAAGACTGATACCTGGGATGGCAGGAATGACGTATGAGGAGAGATTGGGTCGATTGGGCTTATATTCACTGGAGTTTAGAAGAATGAGAGGGAATCTAATTGAAATTTAAAAATTCTTACAGGACTAGACAGACTAGATGCAGGAAGGATGTTCCCGATGGTGGAGGAGTCCAGAACCAGGGGTCACAGTCTAAAGATAAGGGTTAAGCCATTTAGGACCGAGATGAGGAGGAGTTTCCTCACCCAGAGATTGGTGAACCTATGGAATTCTCTGCCACAGAAGGCAGTTGAAGCCAATTCATTAAATATATTCAAGAAGGAGTTAGATATATTTCTTAAGGCTAATGGGTCAAGGAATATGGGGAGAAAGCAGTGACCGGGTACTGAATTTGGATGATCAGCCATGATCTCATTAAATGGCGGAGCAGGCTCGAGGGGCTGAATGGCCTACTCCTGCTCCTATCTTCTATGTTTCTACGTTTCCATGTTTCTATCATCAGTTCAATGTTTGCCATTACTTGTTAATTTACTCCAGAGTTATCAAAAGCCTGCCCCACAAGTAATTTTATGATGTATATTTCTAGTCAGAGATTGGACATTGCAACATCACAATATTTTTCACTGAACCACATAATTTCACAGAATCACAGAATCACAGAAACCCCACAGTGCAGATGGAGGCCATTTCGGCCCATCGAGCCTGCACCGACACATATCCCACCCGATCCCCGTGACCCCTACACCAACACATATCCCACGCTATCCACGTAACCCCACGTTTTTAATCCCCCTAACACTAAGGGTCAATTTATCATAGCCAATCAACCTAACCCTCACATCTTTGGACTGTGGGAGGAAACCGGAGCACCCGGAGGAAACCCACGCAAACATGGGAAGAATGTGCAAACTCCACACAGACAGTCGCCCGAGGCCAGATTCGAACCCGGGTCCCTGGCGCTGTGAGGCAACAGTGCTAACCACTATGCCACCGTGCTGGTGGTTCTGGTTAATTTCTGGTTATAAATTTGGAAAAATATGTTGCCAAGTGATTACCACCATTATTCAAAGACTATTCACCACTCATAGGAACAGGAGGAGGCCACTCAGCTCATCGAGCCTGTTCCGCCTTTCAATTAGATCATAGCTGATCTGTGCCTCAACCCCATTTATCCACCTTTGCTCCATATCCCTGATACCCTCACCTAACAAACATTTATCCACCGCAGTCTTGAAAGTTATAATTGAACCCCAGCACCCACAGCCTTTTGGGGAGAGAGTTCCAGATTCCCACGATCTTTTATGTGAAGAAATATTCTCTGAATTCACTCCTGAATGACCTCGCTCTACTTTTAAGATTATGTCCCTTTGTTCTGAATTCCTCAACCAGAAAAAGTAGTCCCTTTTTTCTCTACCCTATTGAATCCTTTTATCATTTTAAACACCTCGATCCGAAGAGCTGACATCATTTATCATGCTCCAGAAATCGTTAATGCTCTCTTGTGGAATGGAAGCATACCTGCTCTATTGAACAATGAGGAAAGTCACCATCAAGTACAAAACAAAAACTGAAACAGATGGCTGAACTGCTTGTGTTAAACAACAAATTATACTTCTGACTCCAAGGCAGAATTTGTTATAGAATTATAGAGGTGAATTTTTAAAAAGGGTGGTTTGGGATTGGGTGAGATGTTAAAACTTTAAAAAATCTCAAACCCGGCCCCATCCCGACCCCAACACTCCCACTTCTGGATTTAACAGAGGCAGAACAAGGGGCAGGCAGCCAACCCGCTCCCAGGAAGCTGGCAGCCTCTGATTTAACCTGCTTTGCAGATTTTACTGCGGGCGGCCAGGGATCTCAGGGTTAAAGATTCCCGCTAGTGGCAATGAGGCAGCCTCAGCCTCAGTTTAACCTGACCGGCCACATTTCCCAGGCCTCGGGAAACCCGACAGCTGAAGGGAGGAGAGGACAGTTTGCGGAGAAGTTAAGTGATTTCATAGCACTGCTTGTGGGCCAGGAGGAGCAGGAGTGTTTCCCATCGGCCCACCAAGCTTACCCTCTTGCCTTAGAACGGATCTCCCCATTAGATCCCCTCATAAAAAGACCCCCTGGGGTCAGGGATCGGAAGCCCCTGGATGGGAGGCCACCCCAGGATCATCCCCCGCACCCCCCCATGGGATTGTACGCTTCCTCCAGGGTTGAGGATCGCACCCCCACCCCCGCACCCCGCTCCCAGTAGTAGCTGCAGGCTCCTTACCTGAGGCTGCATCCTGCTCTGGCATGCTCGCCAGGCGACTGGAAGCCAATATGATAGCAAAATACTGCGGTTGCTGGAAATCTGAAATAGCAACAGAAATCGCTGGAAAAACTCAACAGGCCAGGCAGCATCCGTGGAGAGGGAAAATAGAGTTAACATTTCAGGTCGAAGACCTTTTGTCAGAACTGGAATAAAACAGGAAATAGAACAGGTTTAAAAGCAAGTTTAGCAGCTGGGAAATGGGGGAGGGGATGAAAGAAAAAAAGGGAAGGTCTGTGATAGGATGGAAGGCAGGAGAAGTAAAAATAAAACAAAAAAGGTGACTCAACCGTGGCTAACCAGGGAAATTAGGGATAGCATAAGATCCAAGGAGAGGACATATAAATTGGCCCAAAAAAGCAGTAATCCAGAGGATTGGGAGCAGTTTAGGATTCAACAAAGGAGGACAAAGGGATTAATTAAGAAAGGGAAAATAGAATATGAGAGTAAGCTTGCAGGGAACATAAAAACTGACTATAAAAGCTTTTATAGATATGTGAAGAGAAAAAGATTGGTGAAGTCAAGCGTAGGTCCCTTGCAGTCAGAAACAGGGTAATTTATAATGGGGAACAAAGAAATGGCGGACCAATTATATTCATATTTTGGTTCTGTCTTCACAAAGGAGGACGCAAATAAGCTCCCAGAGATTTCGAGGAACTTAGGTTCTGACGTAAGGGAGGAACTGAAAGAAATCAGTATTTGTAGGGAAATGGTGTTAGAGAAATTGACTGGATTGAAGGCCAATAACACCCCAGGGCCTGATAATCTACATCCTAGGGTACTTAAGGAAGTGGCCCTAGAAATAGTAGATGCATTGCTGATCATCTTCCAACATTCCATGGAATCTGGAACAGTACCCATGGATTGGAGGGTAGCTGATGTTACCCCACTATTCAAAAAAGGTGGTAGAGAGAAAAGGGGGAATTACAGACTGGTAAGCCTGACATTGGTAGTGGGGAAAATGCTAGAGTCCATTGTAAAAGATGTAATAGCAGAGCACTTGGAAAACAGTGACAGGATCGGACAAAGTCAACATGGATTTACAAAAGGTAAATCATGCTTGACTAATCTACTGGAACTTTTGGAGGATTTAAATAGTAAAATAGTTAAGGGAGAACCAGTGGATGTGGTGTATTTAAACTTTCAGATGGCTTTCGATAAGGTCCCACATAAGAGATTAGCGTGTAAAATTAAGGCACATGGGATTGGGGGCAAGGTATTGACTTGGATAGAGAACTGGTTGGCAGATAGAAAGCAAAGAGTTGGAATAAACGGGCCTTTTTCCGAGTGGCAGGCAGTGACTATTCGGGTACTGCAGGGATTGGTCCTTGGACCCCAGCTATTCACAATATATATTAATGATCTAGACAAGGGAACTAGATGTAATATCTCCAAATTTGCAGACGACACAAAGCTGGGTGGGTGTGTGTGCTGTGAGGAGGATGCTGAGAAACTACAGGATGATTTGGACAAGTTGGGTGATTGGGCAGAAGCATGGCAGATGCAATATAACGTGGATAAATGTGATGTTATCCACTTTGGTGTCAAAACCAGGAAGGCAGATTATTGTCTGAATGGCAATAGATTGGGAGAAGGGGAAGTGCAACGAGACCTGGGTGTCCTTGTGCACCAGTCGCTGAAGGTAAGCATGCAGGTGCAGCAGGCAGTTAAGAAGGCAAATGGTATGTTGGCCTTCATAGCGAGAGGGCTTGAGTACAAGAACAACGATATCTTGGTGCAGTTGTACAGGTCCTTGGTGAGAGCACATCTTGAGTATTGTGTGCAGTTTTGGTCGCCTTAACTGAGGAAGGATATTCTTTCCATGGAAGGAGTTCAGCGAAGATTCACCAGGCTGATACCTGGGATGGCAGGAATGACGTATGAGGAGAGATTGGGTTGATTGGGCTTGTACTCGCTGGAGTTTAGAAGAATGAGAGGGGATCTCATTGAAACTTATATAATTCTGGCAGGACTGCACAGACTAGATGCAGGGAGGATGTTCCCAATGGTCGGGGAATCCAGAACCAGGGGTCACAGTCTAAGGATAAGGGGTAGGCCTTTTAGGACAGGAATGAGGAGGAATTTCCTCACCCACAGAGTGGTGAACCTGTGGAATTCTCTACCACAGAAGGCAGTAGAGGCCAATTCATTAAATATATTCAAGAAGGAGTTGGATATATTTCTTAAGGCTAAAGGGATCAAGGGGTATGGGGAGAAAGCAGGGACTGGGTACTGAACTTGGATGATCAGCCATGATTGCATTGAATGGCGGAGCAGGCTAGAGGGGCCGAATGGCCTACTCCTGCTCCTATCTTCTATGTTTGTATGTAAAAAGGCATTAAGAGATATTCAAGGCAAGAGGAGATGGTAATGGGACAGGTTAAGAAACCAAGGATGGCGCTAGATGAAGTGTGAATTGCGCTGGCAGAATGAAAGACAGCTGCCATGTGGGAGGGAAGAGAAAAAAAAGCACAAACAAAAAATGTGGATATAAAATATATAAATATGATAGGGGCCAAGGTTATGATCTGAAATTGTTGAACTCTATGTTGAGTCCAGAGGGCTATAAAGTGCCTAATCAAAGATGAGGTGCTGTTCCTTGAGCTGTTCCTCAATCAGGCTGACTTCCGGGTGGTGATCCTGGCAAAAAAATATGCATACATTGGAGTTAAAACTTACATAATCTGCCCCTTTCAAGAATGTGATCACAAAATCTTACAGCACAGCAGGAAGGCATTCGGCCCATCATGCCTATGCTGGCTCTTTGAAAGAGCTATCCAATTAGTCCCACTCCCCTGCACTTTCCTAAAGCTGTTTGCTGTGTAAATATAATGTCCTAGAAATTCGGGTCGGAGGCTTCCCGCGGGTGCAAGCCTCTGACCTGCACTTACCTAGCGCGCCGGCCGTTGTGCTGTGGGCCCGCGTGGGATTCCGATCCTGAGCCTGTTCCAACTGCCGGTGCGCAGTGCTTGGGTATCCCAGGGGCGCAGTTAGTTCGAAGCGTCCCCTGGGATCACGTGGGTCATGGAGAGCCAATGGTAGTAGGGAATCTGTATTCATAGATTTGACAGGAAGACCTGTCAAATCTATTAATATTATTCAGCCCCAAAACATAACTAAAACTTCAAATACATTTTTTTTAAATCACATTTTTAAAATAACTATAAATTACATAAAATAACTATTTTAAACAATAATTTAAATTTTTGAAAAAATTAATTACTGTTTCTAACCAGGCTAAAAATAAACTTACCTTTCTTTAAATTATTTAAAAATAATAAACCTGTGGAAAAAATGTTTTAATTTTACTTAATTCACCACTTACCTTGTTAAAAGCAGGCCTTGCGACTGCTTTTTAAAAGCGTAGCTACTGGAGACTTACCCTCCTGGAGAAACCTGCAAAAAAAACAGAAGTTCCAGGCGTACGCGCTGCCTCTCCGGCGCACGCATTCGACCTGTGAACCCCTTCCTTTAAGGGAACGGAAGCTCCGGTTTCCCACGCATGCGCAGTGCATGCACGAAACCGGCACTTTCGTTGGGCCTACACGTGAGTACCCAGCGCGTACTCACCCATGGGGACCCGAAGTTCTATTAATATTAATGGGATTACTTTGCTATGGCCTGTTTCTGTAGTTTTACAGAATGCAACTAGATTAGAGAAAGTAAATAAATTATGGCAATCACTTGTCTCGAAATACTGTAATCCGAAGCACCCATGTGTGGTATGGCAATGCTTAAGATTGATTTGCTTTGTCAGATCATCACTTCATTCATACAACATTTACAAATCGTGAAAGACTGTTGTTGAACTTTTAGAGTAATAACAAGTCTGATGCTATGGTGTTAGTTAATTGCATCTGTTCTCTGTGACAAAATAATAAAATGTTTAAAAATTATCCTGTACCCAGCTCTGGCACCAAAGGAAGAGTAGCGTCAGTGTAAGCCTTTCACTCTGATATGATGGCCTTTGATCTTCACACTGTTACAGAACAATTACGAAAACCATCCAATTTCTTAGTTTTTTTTTAATCAAGTTTGTTTTTTAATTTCTTTGTTAGTTGTATTACACCTAAGTGAAAAGGACAAGGCTCCAATCCATTAAGGTGCTATAAATTAATGGCCTGGAGAAAATGTCAGCGTTCACCGTCATTACTGTTGTTTATGTACCTTTAAGGGAATAACTGGTCTCAGACTGCAGTACCGGCAGTGACCACCCCTGTATAAAAGGCCCTAGCAGGCTTCTGTAGTTTCAGTTTCCAGGTTGTCTCCATTCAGTAAAGACTTGTTATAATCAACTCCTGCAGTCCGTGTCTCAATTATACACGGACATAATACTGGCGACGAGTAAGAAATGAAATTACCTGCAACTCGGCAGCACCTCAGACGACGTTATTGAAGGTCGAAGCCAGAAGAAAGAAAAAAAATAATCCAAAGAAACTCGAGAAACGGGCGTCGACCGTGGGCAACCGCCCTCCAAATCATCGAATTGAAAAGTGCAGGAGAGACTGTCGAGAGCCAGGCTTGGTTCTCCAGTCTGTGGTTTCCCAGCTAATCGGGCTGGTGGCAGGTAGTGCAATGATCCTTCCTGGGCTGCGGCGGGCTAGAGCTCGATCGGGTGGCTCTGCAACGGGGCTGGGCAGCGAGTCGGGAAGCAAAGAGAGAGAGAGAGGGTGGAGCACACAGGGCGCGGCCGGTGCTTCGAAGCCGGGCAGCGTTCGGACCTAAGAAGAGGGAGGGAAGTGTCCCAGAGGGTCCGCTCCATGACGGGAACGGTTCTTCAATTAACGGAGCAAATATTGAAGCGCGATAGAAAAATAAAAATACCGCGGAGAGCGGCGTTGGCAGCAGCGATCGGGGAGGCGCGAAGACCATAGGGCGTCGCCATTACAGGATAGTAAAATAAATATAATCGCCAGCAACAGCGTTGGCAGCAGCGGCAGCGGCGGGAAAGCGCGGGAGGCGCCATCTTAACTCGGCGGGGAAGGAGGAAAAGCGCGGGAGGCGCCATTTTGATCCATCGGGGATGAAGGCAAAGCGCGGGAGGTGCCATCTTAGATTTTCAAGATGCCAAAGACTGGCAATATCACTGCCTTCGGTAATGCAATAGAAGACTGGACCACTTATGTGGAAAGAGTCGAGGTATATTGCGAGGCAAACGAAATAGCCGATGAGAAAAAGGCATCGGTATTGCTAAATTGAATGGGCGCAAGAACGTACGGCCTATTGCGGGACCTGTTTACTCCAGCCAAACCGAAGGCGAAGAGTTTTAATGAAATTGTTGCTATCCTACAGGAACACCTAAATCCTGCACCGCTGCTGATAGCAAAAAGATTTAAATTCCACAGGAGAAATCAGCATAAAAATGAGAGCAATGCTGATTACCTTATGGAACTAAGCAAGCTATCAAAGCACTGCCAGTTCGGAGCAGGACTGGCAGATACCTTATGGGACACATTTGTCTGTGGACTCCTGAGTGAAGGAACCCAGAAGAGGTTATTCTCAGAGAAAGAGCTGATGCTAGATAAGGCTTTAAGCGTGGCAGTATCGTACAAAGCAGCAGCAAGGGGAGCTGCAGAAATACAACAAAAGCCATAGGAATACGGCACCCACGAAATGACACTGGGATTTGCAAAATGTTATCGCTGCGGCAGAACAAACCATGACCAGAAGGACTGCTGGCCCAAGGACAAAATATGCAGGCAATGCGGAAAGATGGGACACATTGCACGAGTTTGCAGGTCTGGGAAGAAGACCAATGACAACAAAAAGGCTACTAAGGAACCGTACAGGAAAGTACAAAAGATGACGGACAGTAGTTCCGAAGACCAGATGAGCGATAGTGAATCCGGGAACAAGAGACTAAGCTGTCTCAAACTTCACAACGTAATCGCAAAAGAGGATCACCGAACCATTTGGGTCACCCTCACGATAGCAGGGTCCCAAGTCAAAATGGAATTGGATACAGGATCAGCTCTAACCGTCATGAATCGACGAGACTACGAGCGGCTATTCTCATACATATCCTTGAGAGAGACATCCATTGTCTTGAGGATGTATACGGGGCAAAAAGTATACCCCAGAGGAAAAATAAGGGTGCCTGTTGAATACAACGGCAAGAAAATACGGAAATTGTATCTCTACATTCTGCAAGATGGTGGACCACCGTTATTGGGATGTGAATGGATCAGAAAGATAAGTTTAGACTGGCACTCCATTCAGGCACTGACAGTGGCTGGTAAAAAGTATGACGACGTCACTCCTGGACGATTGTCAACAATCTTAGCTGATGCCAAAAAGGTATTTCAACAAGAACTGGGCACTCTTAAAGGCGTAACCGCCTCGATAAAAATAGAGGAGAATGCAATTCCCAAGTTTTTCAAAGCAAGACCGGTACCATATGCAATTCGCCCAGCCGTCGAGGCAGAGCTGGAGAATCTGGAGAATGCAGGCGTGTTATCTAAGGTAGACTGGAGCGAGTGGGCGACACCCATCGTTCCTGTCATGAAGAAAACGTTAAACAATAAGTCTGAGGAGCCAAGGAAGGTTCGCATCTGTGGGGGCTTCAAGGTGACGGTGAACCCAATCCTTCACACAGTACAATATCCTCTTCCAAGGATGGGAGATATCTTCGCCTCACTACCTGGAGGGAAGCGTTTTACAAAAATTGACCTAGCACAGGCATATTTGCAGATGGAGGTTGAAGAATCCTCTAGGAAGTATCTCACGATAAACACTCACAAAGGTCTTTACCAGTATAATCGACTGGTGTTCGGAGTAGCATCAGCTCTGGCGATATGGCAAAGAGCGATGGAACAAGTCCTGCAAGGGATTCCGGGGACTCAGTGTTACTTGGACGACATCCTAGTGACAGGTGAAGATGACAGTGAACACCTTGCCAACCTAGAGCAGGTGCTCACTAGACTACGTGAACATGGGCTACGAGCCAATCGCCCCAAGTGCGAGTTTTTTAAGAAACAGATAACGTATTCTGGCCACGTGATTGATGCAGAGGGGTTGCATAAGTCCCCTGACAAAATTGAAGTGGTAGTTAAGGCTCCAGCGCCTGAAAATGTGTCGCAACTGAGGTCATTCCTCAGATTGGTGAATTACTACCATAAGTTTTTGCCGAATTTGTCCACAATTCTTCATGAACTGAACGCCCTACTACGAACGGGAGTAGCATGGAAATGGAGCGATGAATGTAAGCGGGCCTTTCAGAAGAGTAACGACCTAATCACTTCAAGAGAAGTATTGGCTCACTACAACCCATCACTACCGATAAGACTGGCATGCGATGCGTCTCCCTACGGCATTGGGGCGGTACTGTCACATAAATTCCTTGATGATTCAGAGAGGCCGATAGCTTTTGCGTCACGCTCGTTAACTTCAGCCGAGCGTAACTACGCCCAGATTGACAGAGAAGCCCTCAGCCTGGTGTGGGGGGTGAAGAAGTTCAATCACTACCTGCACGGTCATAAATTTACCCTACTAACTGATCATCAACCTCTCATCTCCATTTTCAACCCTCAGAAGGGCATACCGATAATGACGGCACAACGGCTACAGAGGTGGTACCTTTTCCTAGGGGCAGACCAATATGACATCGAGTACAAAGGAACTAAACAGCATGGGAATGCTGATGGATTGTCGCGCCTACCGTTGCCGGCGGTGGAAGAAGAACTGGCAGTGGATCCAGTGGAGTTATTCCACTCGACTATACTCGAATGTCTCCCTGTGACGAATGCAAACATAGAAAAGGAAACACAAAATGACCCGACACTCTCCTGGGTCTATGATTTAATGGTGAAGGGATGGCCAGCACATGGCGAACCACTGCTGCCAGCATTCTCGCCGAGAAGAGAACAGCTGTCAGTGTGCAGAGGAACCTTGATGTGTGGATCCAGAGTAGTAATTCCACCCAAATTGAAGGATAGAGTGCTCAATGAGGTTCATGAGGGTCATCTGGGTGGGGTAAAAATGAAGAACTTAGCCAGAGCGTTTGTGTGGTGGCCGGGAATCGATAGAGAAATCGAAGAGATGACCAAGAACTGTACAGGATGCCAGAAGGTCCAAAACGCCCCACCACTAGCCCCTCTACATCCATGAGAGTGGCCCTCATCTCCATGGCAAAGGGTGCACATTGATTTTGCTGGTCCCTTTATGGACTCGATGTTTTTAATTGCAGTGGATGCACATTCAAAGTGGCCAGAGGTAATAAAAATGTCCTCAACCACCACAGAAAAATCTATCACAGTCTTATGAACCATATTCGCCAGGAATGGGCTGCCTGAACAGATTTGCTCTGACAATGGACCACAGTTTGTGTCTGAAGAGTTCCGGAGGTTCTTAAAGAACAATGGTGTTAAGCATTACACATCCACCCCATATCATCCAGCCACTAATGGATTGGCCGAGAGGTTTGTTCAAACATTCAAGAAGGCTATCAAGGCAATGTGTAATGAAGATATACCCCTACAACACAAGGTGAATAACTTCTTGTTTGCCTACCGGAATGCGACACATGCGGTTACCAACCAAACTCCAGCCATGATGTTCTTCAATCGAAGACTACGATGCCGCTTGGATTTGGTTAAGCCAAACGTCAGAAGAGATGTGGAGAACAGGCAGTTTCAGAATATGAATGAAAGACCGACCAGGAGTTTTAAGATAGGTCAACCAGTTTTGGCCCGGGACTACCGCACAGAGAAATGGCAGCCAAGAACGATCTGTACACGGCAAGGACCTCTAATGTATACCGTGGACGTTGGAGAGAGCATTGTAAGATGCCATGCTGACCAGATTCTAGAGTCAATGGAAAACGTCAACTCCACACCACGATCTGATACACCTGGCGATGAAACCGAAGTACCAATTGCATCTACCGCAGAATCAGTGATATTGGAAGCAGACGAACCAAACAACGACATTGATCCCGACTCAACCTTGCCAGAAGAACCTGATATCCCAAAGAGGCCTTATCCAGACAGAATCAGGAAGCCTCCTCAAAGACTGAACTTATAATTGCTTAACTTCAACCAATGTATCTAGCAACCATAATTGTAATTGTAATTAGTTATTATTTAGTTGTTAAATGAATGTTATGTACTGTTTATCTAAAAGGGGAGGAATTGTTGTGTATGTACCTTTAAGGGAATAACTGGTCTCAGACTGCAGTACCGGCAGTGACCACCCCTGTATAAAGGCCCTAGCAGGCTTCTGTAGTTTCAGTTTCCAGGTTGTCTCCATTCAGTAAAGACTTGTTATAATCAACTCCTGCAGTCCGTGTCTCAATTATACACGGACATAATAATTACCCCTCTGAAACTGTCACAAGTTCTGGAGATAGCGCATGTGCACATAAACGCGGAAATCCAGAAGTTGCTGTCAGTGATTCTACGCTTCTCCATAGGGCGCGCTGTTGAATTCCCCGGAGCCGGCAATCATTGAGAAATCACTGAACTGACGAGAACGTAAGCTTTTAACCTGTAATATTGCACTTAAAAACCCAGAGAAAGCTGAGCCTTGTTGAAATGAGGTGTAACTGGGATTTTAGTGGAGTACTGATTCATATATACTGCTGAACAACCGTTCTGGCCCTGAAAATCTAATTTTATATTTGTGGAATGTCAAATTTTTTAAATTCCAGAGCCTAAAAATTTGGTTGCTTTGCGCCTCCCGTTAGCGTGGTGCCGCCAACGCCTCCCGCGAAATTCAGTGGGAGGTTAGCGGCGGCGGTAACTGTTAACGCCCGTGGTGCTGCGCTGCCGGCGATGACATCATCGCTGTGTGCAGCGCCCCGCTCGCGCACTGGCCGCGATCTTCAGCAGTGCCCCCTGACTTACCGCTGGACGCTATGTCCAACAGGGTCAGGGGGGCCTATCTTTGTCCAGGACAGCGCAAATTAAAGGGGAGGTGCCGGGCGGCCATTTTTGTAGCTGGCCCCTGCCAGCACGTGCCCCTTCTGCCATCCCTGGCCTCCGCTGAAGCCCCCCCGCGGGGTGCCGGCTGCGCTCTGTGAGCTCGGCACTTCTCTTGGTGCCGGGCTCTATTGCCGGCACTCCGATCCCTGTTGGCACAGCTGGGCCCTGGGTCGTGCTGCACAATGCCCCTCCCCTTTAAGAAGGGGAGGAAGGCCTGCAGTACCGCGGCACGACGTGCCACAATGCATGGCACTGCGGCATGTAGCGCCACAGTAGTCACTCGCAGTGCCCAAGAGGGAGGCGGGGCGCTTCCAGTAGCACCCCGCTTCCCTCTTGGGGCGCTACTGATGAATTTCGACCACGGGGGGAGGGGGTGCTCATTTTTTCAGGGCGCTAAATGTAGCGCCCCGGCAAAGTTAGCGCCCCAAAGGGGGCATGACTCAATTTCCACCCCCCCCAGGGTTTTTAATGTCATATAATATTTTATTTCTTTAATGTTTGTTTTAATTTTTGTTTATAATATTTCAGCTTCTACCTTTATCCCATGTGTATGCCCCAATCTTTATTTAAAATAATTAAAAGGTAAAAGAAAATCAGTGCATTTTAATACCTGGTTTGCTGCCTGTGAGAATTCTTCACTGTGATTGGCTGCTAAGCTTGCTTGATGACATTACTGTTGCTGGACGCTGGAGATTCCCTATACTTGGCGCCGGCATGAAATTAACATCGGGAGAACTGAAATTCACGCCACAGAGATCGCTAGATCTTGGTGGGCAGCTTTCATCGAGGTCAGCGGCGAGCGCCGTCACTTCACCACTGACCGCAAATTCCTGGCCAATCATCGAAATTAAATTCAGAGTTTCCTTATCCCCCATGAAAGCCCCATTCATACAATTTCACTACTCTCTTCACTCACTGTAACCTACCTTCCTTTGAACTTGCATCACTCCATTCTCTCAGGTCCAAGCCTGAAAAGAAAGTGCCCTAGTATGTGTCCGTCCCATTTCCCGCACTTCTGCTCGCACCCCTTCGCCTCCCTCCCAGAACCACAATGTTCTCCTATTCCTCACCTTCCACCCACATTCAACAGATCATCCTCCACCGTATCTACGACCTCCAGCGCGATACCACCACCAAACATATCTTTCCCTGCCCTCCCCTTTCAGCATTCCAAAGGAACTGCTCCCTCTGCGACACCCTGGTCCACTCTTCAATCACCCGCAACACCCCATCCCCTTTCACATCCTCCCTTCCCACTGTCCAGGGCCCCGAACATTCCTTCCAGATGAAACAGCAATTTACTTGCACTTCTTTTAATTTAGAATACTGTATTCGCTGCTCCCGATGCGGTCTCCTCGAAACTGGGGAGACCAATCACAGATTGAGTGATCGCTTTGCTGAACACTGCCATTCAGTCTGCAAGTATGATCCTGAGCTTCTGGTCACCTGTCATTTTAATTCTCCATCCCACTCCCACTCTGACCTCTCTGTCCTCGGCCTCCTATACTGCTCCAATAAAGCTCAACGGAAGCTCGAGGAACAGCACCTCATCTTTTGATTAAGCACTTTACAGCCTTTTGGACTCCACATTGAGTTCAACAATTTCATATCATAACCTCTGCCCCAATTTTTTCGGACAGCAGGTGCTGGTAATGCTTCTGCTGTTGTCATTTACACCTCCTCTCGACCCATCTTTTCTTTACTTGTCCCATTACCATCTCCTTTTGCCTTGCACCATCATCCCTTTTGTCATGTAATCATTCCTGCCTTCCAGCAACAAAAGGAAGGGAACAGACCTTCCCTTTTATTCTTTCCTTCTCTCCCTTCCCCCTTTCCCTGCCTCTGTACTTGCTTAAAACCTGTTACAGTTGTAACATTTTTCCTATCTGCTGAAAGGTCATCGACCTTAAACGTTGGCCCCGATATTTACTGGTGCAGGATTTCTGAGCAGGGGTGGGGAAAGGAGTTCTGGTCAGGTTTCCCCAAACACTGTGGAGTTTTAACTCCATGGCGCGCGTTTTTTTTTAAACAGGTTCCCCGCCCAGAAGCCAGCTTGATTGACAGGCTTGGCTCCCTGTCAGGCAGGGAGCACTCTGGAGGAGGCCGCAGCCCCAGGAGCAGGTGAGTTTAGTACAGTTGGGGGTAGGGATTGCGAGGGTGGGTGGTTGGGTTCAGCGTAGTTTGGAGCGTTGGTGTGATCGCGGAGGGTAGGGGAGAGATCGGAGGGAGAGATGGAGAGGCCGGGGAGAGATTGGAGGGAGCGATGGGGGTTCGGGAAAGATCAGAGGGAGAGCTGGTGGAGCCAGGGAGAGATCTTAGGGAAAGATTGGGGGGGGGGGTTGGAGAGAAATTGCAGGGAGAAATGGGAGGGTATCAGCGGGAGAGTCGGTGATCATAGGGGCTGGTGATCTTGTCGGGGGGGGGATCGGTGATCACGGGGGTGTCAGGGGGTGATCATGGATGTGGAGGGGTTGGTTTACATGCTAGCTTGTTGGGCCGGCCGCATACACTCCTGCTCCTCCTGGCCCACAAACAGTGCTGTAAATGGACTTACTTTATGGATTCAACACTCCTCACCTTTTATCTGACAGGCTTCCTGAGGCCAGGGAAACCCGGCTGACTATGGTTAAAAATAGAAACACTATTAAAATGGGGGCACGCAACCTCCATAAAAGACTTAAACGACCGACCCACCTCCTGAGAGCAGTTTGGTTGCCCGACCTTCGTCCCACCTCTCCTATAACCGTAAGTGGGTGGATTTGAGGCGGGTTGGATTCCTGTTTCAGATTTTTTACATTTTAAATTCCCACCTGACACAAACCCACTCATTTTTAGAGGTTAAAATTCCCCGCATTAACTCTGTTTCTCTCTCCACAGATGTTGCCTAACCTGCTGAGTATTTCCAGCATTTTCTGCTATTATTTCAGATTTCCAGCATCCGCAGAATTTTGCTTTTGCTTTCCCACATTTCCTTGGATTTGTTCACTCTCTGATGTTTAACTCATTACTCATGTTAAATGTAGTTATTAAGTAAGTGATTTAAGTCAGTAAACGCCTTGGGATGTTTTACTACGTTAAAGGTGCTTTATAAATGCAAGTTGTTGTTGCTGCAGGGGTAACCCAAACTAGATATAAATTGGAGGGCACCCACATGTTTCTTCTGGGGTGTGGGGGTGGCGGGGGTGGGGGGGGAGACTTGGCACTCCCCTGACCCAGCACTGCCCCACTGTAGGCATGATAATTAAAGGGCTCTCTTCCTGGCCCCATAAGGGGTCAGTGGCAGAGATTTGGTGTGGGAGTATCTCAGCACTAATTCCAGCCTGCAGACTTCCAGGGCCAAATGTTTAAACGTTTACTGTGATGCAGCAAAACAAGTTGCACTAAGCGTCAATTTTGCAGTGAATATATTCCTTATGTCATAATACATAATAAGAACATTCGAAATAGGAGCAGGAGCAGGCCATTCAGCCCCTCGAGCCTGCTCCGCCATTCAATAAGATCATGTCTGATCTTCTACCTCAACTCCACTTTCCCACCTGATCCCTATATTCCTTCATTCCCTGAGGCTGCGATTTCCACTACCTGGGTGGGTCCATGGCGGGCGAGGTCGTGGTCGGTCGCGGTCTTGCTGCTGGCTCCATCCAGGCCTCTGATATGACTTTCCCCTGATTGGGATTCTTAAGCCCACACAGTGGGTTTCCCAGCCAATTGAATGAAGCGGGTCTGGTGGCGTCATTTGATGACATGTCATCAGCCGGTTTCCTTAAAGGGACCATGCACAAATTGATTTTGACATTTGTGCTGTCAGTGTTCTACAGCATTGAGGTGCTGCAAACACTGACAAGCACTGCACAAAGGTGCATGGCTTTACACAAGCTCTCCCATGACTCTCTCCATATGGTTATGGAGGGAGTCACAGCACACAGGGAGGTTCTCTTCCCTTCCAATGAGCGGAAGAGACCTCCCCAGGAGTCCAACGCAGCCTGGTTGCACATTGCACAGGAGGGCTCAAGCAGGGATGTCATTAGGTGGACTAGGCTGAAGTAGTGCAAACCTTTCAATGATCTCAGTGGATCACGAAACGTTAGTACAAAGCCACACTCAACCTCATCCTGCTGTGCCACTCATCACATCCCCATCACTCTGCCTTCCCTACCCTACTCCTGCACATCCTTACTCACACCAACTTACCTTGCACCTCCACCCATCCCTCTCTCTCTACATTGTCACTTCCCCATCTCACTAGCCACCTCTCACACTCACCCTCATTCTAGTCCAATCATAACAACTAACAACACACAAGGGTAGGCACTTGGGTGTTTTAGCCAATGTTCATATGAAGTTTCTGTTAATGTGCTGTCAAACATTGAAATCTTTATTTTCAACACTTTGCGTTCTTGGACAGATTTGTGTGCAGTTTGGAAGTGGCTTAGTGAGTTGCAGTGAATGGTGAGACATAACGGTATCCCCCCGCAATGCTGATGAGTGTGAAAGGAATGGCTTGGGCACTGTAGGGATGCTTTATGGTGTTGGTGTGGGGTGGTGCCAACCTGGCGCATTATGTGGCAGCCAGGGTGTACAGCGTCAAGTGAAGTAAATCTGGCCATGGTGAGGCCATCCCTGGTGTCCTGGGCAGCAATATGGTCGGGTGCTGATGCCCTGTGTCCTGTGCAGCATCAATTGATTGCGAATAATGTTGGTGTTGTTGTTGGTGCTGTTGGTGTGCCTGGTGATGCTGGTGTTGCGGCTGATCATGGTGAGATTCTGAGGACCATGGTGAGAGAGTATAAACTGTAACCATACTGATGGAATAGATGGCAGGTGAAGTAGAGATGACAGAGCTTAGAAAGAAAACAGCTGTGAGATGGGAGCTTTTATAGCACATTTCAAGCTGTCAAGTAATGAAATGATTCCATGGCCATTCAACTCCCACCTGTTGGGTCTGCTCAGCGCTGACATACCCAACATTTGGTAAAGGTGCGTGGCGTCCCGACCCGCTGTCAAAAGAAAACACTGTCCCACCCGACCCGCCAACAATCCCAATGCAATCTTTTTTTCTTGCTCGCTTCTTTCTGGATGACCTTTCCAAAGTTTGCTGACCCCCTGGAAAACTCCCCCCTTAGAGTCCAAAAATCTATCGATCAGAGTCTTTAGTATACTTAACAACTCACGAACCTTTCCCCTCTGAGGCAGGGAATTCCAAAGATTCACAACCCTCTGAGTGAAGAAATTTCTCCTCATCTCAGTCTTAAATGGCCGACCCCTTATCCTGAGACTATGACCCCTGGTTCTAGACTCTCCAGCCAGGGGAAACAGCCTCTCGGCATCTACCCTGTCAAGCCCGCCAAGAATTTTATATGTTTCAATGAGATCACCTCTCATTCTTCTAAACTCCAGATAATATAGACCCATTCTACTCGATCTTTCCTTGTAGGACCAACCTTCTCATCCCAGGAATAACAAGAAAATGGAGGGTGGGGAAAGATTAATAAAAATTAATTGCCACCAAAACAAAACAAATGCTCATGTTGATGTATAAAGATCAACGGGTCCAGCAATCGTGAAAGACATGATTTGCCTGTGAAGTGTATGGGGACATGGTACTGCAGCATCCATTCATTTTGAGTGCACTCCTCAGGGATTGCGTGGCTCAAAGACTGGTGTGGGAGAAATGGGTTTTGCTTCTTGGGACACTGGCACCAGTACTGGGACAGGAGGGAGCTGTTCTGTTGGGACGGACTCCACTTGGCCAGTGCTGGGACTAGAGTCCTGGCGAATCATATAACTAGGGCTGTAGAGAGGGCTTTAAACTAATTAGTGGGGGGGAGGTTTCTAGAGAGCAAATAATAGAAATGACAACAGAGAAGGTCATAGACTTAGGTAGCAGTGGGGGAATTAAAAAACAGAATGTGTCAGGAAGGGACAGAAGGTATGGAGTAAAAAGTAAAGTACTAAAAAGGGAAAAAACAGGAACTAAGTGTTACAAAACATATTTGAAAGTTCTTTATCTGAATGCACGTAGCATTCGTAACAAAATGAATGAGTTAACGGCACAAATAATGACATATGGGTATGATCTTGTGGCCATTACAGAAACATGGCTGCAGGGTGACCATGACTGGGAATTAAACATACCAGGTTATTTAACAATCAGGAAGGACAGGCAGGAAGGGAGAGGAGGTGGGGTGGCTATGTTAATAAAGGAAGGAATCACTATAATACAGAGAAATGATATTGGGTCAAAGGAGCAGGATAGTGAAACAGTTTGGGTGGAGGTAAGGAATAATAAGGGGAAAAAAACACTAGTGGGTGTAGTCTATAGGCCTCCGAACAGTTGCAACTCTGTTGGACGGAGTATTAATCAGGAAATAGTTGAGGCTTGTAATAAGGGAACAGCTATAATTATGGGGGATTTTAATTATCATATTAACTGGACAAATCAAATTGGGCAGAGCAGCCTTGAGGAAGAGTTCATTGAGTGTATTAGGGATGGGTTTCTTGAGCAGTATGTAACTGAACCGACCAGGGGGCAAGCAACCTTAGATTTGGTCCTGTGTAATGAGACAGGATTAATTAAAAATGTCCTAGTAAAGGATCCCCTTGGAATGAGTGACCATAACATGGTTGAGTTCCATATTCAATTAGAGGGTGAGAAGGTTGGATCTCAAACAAGCGTGCTGAGCTTGAATAAAGGAGACTATGAAGGTATGAGAGCGGAATTAATTAGAGTGGACTGGGAAAATAGATTAAAGGGTAAGACGGTACATGACCAGTGGTGTACATTTAAAGTGTTATTTTACAACTTCCAAAAAAAATATATTCCACTGAGGAAAAAAGGGTGTAAAAGAAAAGATAGCCATCCGTGGCTAAGTAAAGTAATTAAGGATAGTATCCGACTAAAAACAAGGGCATATAAGGTAGCCAAATCTAGTGGGAGGATGGAAGATTGGGAAGTCTTTAAAAGACAGCAAAAAATAACAAAAAGATTGATTAAGAAAGGGAAGATAGATTATGAAAGTAAATTAGCAAAAGATATAAAAACAGACAGTAAAAGTTTCTATAGTTATATAAAAAGAAAAAGGGTGGCTAAAGTAAATGTTGGTCCCTTAGAGGATGAGACCGGGAAATTAATGGTGGGAAACATGGAGATGGCAAAAGCACTGAACAATTATTTTGTATCAGTCTTTACAGTAGAGGACACTAAGAATATCCCAACACTGGACAAACAGGGGGCTCTAGGGGGGGAGGAACTAAATACAATTAAAATCACTAAGGAAGTGGTACTTGGTAAAATAATGGGACTCAAGGCGGATAAATCCCCTGGACCTGATGGCTTGCATCCCAGGGTCTTGAGGGAAGTAGCGGTAGGGATTGTGGATGCATTGGTAATAATTTTCCAAAACTCACTGGACTCAGCAAAGGTCCCGGCAGATTGGAAAACTGCTAATGTAACACCCTTATTTAAAAAGGGTAGTAGGCAGAAGGCTGGAAACTATAGACCTGTTAGCCTAACATCTGTGGTTGGTAAAATGTTAGAGTCCATTATTAAGGAGACAGTAACGGGACATTTGGATAAACATAATTTAATAGGGCAAACTCAGCATGGTTTCATGAAGGGGAAGTCATGTTTAACAAATTTGCTTGAGTTTTTTGAGGAAGTAACATACAGGGTGGATAAAGGGGAACCAGTGGACGTAGTGTATTTAGACTTCCAAAAGGCATTTGACAAGGTGCCACACAAAAGATTATTGCTCAAGATAAAAAATCACGGGATTGGGGGTAATATTCTGGCGTGGGTGGAGGATTGGCTCTCTAACAGAAAGCAGAGAGTTGGGATAAATGGTTCGTTCTCAGATTGGCAACCAGTAACTAGTGGTGTTCCGCAGGGGTCAGTGCTGGGTCCCCAACTCTTTACAATCTATATTAACGATTTGGAGGAGGGGACCGAGTGTAACATATCAAAGTTTGCAGATGATACAAAGATGGGACGGAAAGTAGTGAGTGAGGAGGACATAAAAAACCTGCAAAGGGACATAGACAGGCTAAGTAAGTGGGCAGAGATTTGGCAGATGGAATACAATACTGGAAAGTGTGAGGTTATGCACTTTGGCAGGAAAAATCATAGAGCAAGTTATTATCTTAATGGCAAGAAACTGGAAAGTACTGTAGTACAAAGGGATCTGGGGGTCCTGGTGCACGAAACTCAAAAAGTTAGTATGCAGGTGCAGCAAGTGATTAAGAAGGCCAATGGAATGTTGGCTTTTATTGCTAGGGGGTTGGAATATAAAAACAGGGAGGTATTGCTGCAGTTGTACAAGGTATTGGTGAGGCCGCACCTGGAATACTGCATACAGTTTTGGTGTCCATACTTAAGAAAAGACATACTTGCTCTCGAGTCAGTACAAAGAAGGTTCACTCGGTTAATCCCGGGGATGAGGGGGTGGTCATATGAGGAGAGGTTGAGTAGATTGGGACTCTACTCATTGGAGTTCAGAAGAATGAGAGGCGATCTTATTGAAACATATAAGATTGTGAAGGGGCTTGATCGGGTGGATGCGGTGAGGATGTTCCCAATGATGGGTGAAACTAGAACTAGGGGGCATAATCTTAAAATAAGGGGCTGCTCATTCAAAACTGAGATGAGGAGAAACTTCTTCACTCAGAGGGTGGTAGGTTTGTGGAATTTGCTGCCCCAGAATGCTGTGGAAGCTACATCATTAAATAAATTTAAAACAGAAATAGATAGTTTCCTAGAAGTAAAGGGAATAAAGGGTTACGGGGAGCGGGCAGGAAATTGGACATGAGTCTGGGTTTGGAATGGTCATGGCCCTGTGGGTAGTGGAGCGGGCCCAGGGGCCGTGTAGCCTTGTTCTGCTCCTACTGTGTTCTAAGGGCTAGATTTTCAGTATAGGCAGTTTTGGGGCGCTAACCTTAGCGCCCGCCCGAAGTTAGCGCCCGCCCCAAAGTAGCGCCCCGTTGCCGGGAATTCAGTGGCTTCGCCCTAAGAGGTTGGTGGAGCGCTAAAAGAGGCGTTCCACTACTCTCTTTAGGCGCTAAGCCGGCGGTCCAGAGGGATAGCGCCCAGGCGGGGCGCAGCACGGGTGCGGTCATTTTTGCACTGACAGCAGACCCCGTGGTGCCGACCAGCTCTTAAAGGGGGAAGGGACGAATTGGTCTGCTGCCACGCCCTGCACACTGCAGCCTTGCAAAGAGGCCTCAACACTACTGCTCAGCCCCAGGGAGTCATGGCAACGCCAGAGAAGGCCCGTCAGCGTGCCCTGCGCTTCTCAGAGGGTGATCTGGACATCATGGTCACAGCTCTGGAGGTGAGGCGCAAGATCTTGTTTCCAGACAGTGGGAGGAATCCAACCCACCACGACTACACCAAAGCCTGGAAGCAGATCGCCCAGAGGGTGACGTTCACCGGCGAGGCCCCCAGGACCCACACACAATGCCGTAAGAAATACAACGATCTGACCAGGATTGTGAGGGTGAGTAGCCTTTCCAGTCTCCTCCTCATTCTTGCATGTACACCTGACATGATGGGCAAAGGGACCTGAAAGTCCTTTTGGCCAGCCCTCAGCCAGCAGCATTGGGACAGTCATGAGCATCAAATGGCCATTCGGCACTCTACACTTTGGCCAAGCTATTCCACCATGGGAGGCAGTGGACAGTACATCAGGGCTTCACTCTGTCCAAGCTATTCCACCATGGGAGGCAGTGCTCACTACATCAGGGCTTCACTCTGTCCAAGCTATTCCACCATGGGAGGCAGTGCACACTACATCAGGGCTTCACTCTGTCCAAGCTATTCCACCATGGGAGGCAGTGCACACTACATCAGGGCTTCACTCTGTCCAAGCTATTCCACCATGGGAGGCAGTGCACACTACATCAGGGCTTCACTCTGTCCAAGCTATTCCACCATGGGAGGCAGTGCACACTACATCAGGGCTTCACTCTGTCCAAGCTATTCCACCATGGGAGGCAGTGCACACTACATCAGGGCTTCACTGCGCACTTACAGCCCGTCCTTTCTCTTGCCAGGGGTGGCCACGCCAAGCTGCAGAAGCTCACTCGGCTGGAGGAGCACGTGTGTGTGCTCATGGGAGCCCGTGTGATTGTCCCCACAGCGTGCGGTGTATCCGACCCTCCACTGCCCGGCAATGGTAAGGACCTCGCCTTTTGGCCCTCTCGCGTCGCACTGGCCCATCCGAGCTACCTCCTTTGCCACTGTCCCACCAATGCGCTGAATCCCACCAGTCCTAACTCCCTCGCTGACGCCGTCTCCTCACTCTGAAGCTACTCTTGTGCATTCCTGCTTTCAGCTGGTGACGACCAGGACCCTGAGGCTGCCAGTGACAGCACCTCCAACCAGGAGGAGGAGGAGGAGCAAGCCGGACCTTCGGGGGAACAGTCACGTCCCGCAGGAGAGGAGGAAATGCTTGACACCTCCTCACTGGACGAGTGACTGGAGGAACTGTCGCAGGGCAATGCAGCTTCTGGGACCAGTGGCGTCCAGCCACCCAGCAGCCGTGCGCGTGGCCCGCGGCCTTCCCCCCAAAGGGGGGAAGGATCAGAGGGGAGTGCTGCTGCTCGGCACACTCGCCGTCACCAACGCGGCAAGGGTCCCGTAGTTCGGCCCCCTCCTCCCCAGCGGGAGAGTCGCGACTCCAGTCCGGACACCTTCACTTCGGAGGAGGTGCGGAAGCTCGATCAGATGGCCGACGACTCGGACCGGCGCCACACGGAGCTCATGAGCGTGGTGGGGCGCATGCCTGAGGCCATCGAGTCGCTGGCGACCAGTGTGCGCGAGTTCGGGGCAGCAACTGCCGCGACTGGCCGCATGCTAACTGATGCCGTCAAGACCCTGGCGGATGTGATGCGCGCGCACACCAGGACCACAGGGCCACTCACTGCTGCCACACGCGCTGTCTCAGGCAGGCATCGCCAGGGCAGGCGCCGCGCTGGACCATCCCAGCAAGCCGGCCGTCGGCTGATTGCTGCGGATCCTGCAGTGCGGGCCCGGCCGAGTGCCACCGCGCCACAGCACCAGCCAGCGCATCCCAGACGCCTGCTGGCCCACATTGCGCCATCCGTCGCCGCCATTCCCCCTCTGGGCCGTCAAGGGCAAGCGGCTGCAGCTGATGGTGGCCAGGCTCAGGTGCGCCACTCAGGAGACGGCCCCTCGAGGCCCAAACGCCGTGTAGGCCGCCCCCCAGCGGCATCTGGCGGAAGGGCATCTGAGCCTCAGGCGCCTTCCCCCAGCCTCGCAGCAGCCACTGGGCAGAGCTTGCGAAGGAGCAGCAGGCAGGGCAGGGGAGGCAAAATGCTGGCCAAGGTCTCGCCCTCGCGGGCCACTCAGTAGAGGGTGTGGCCAGCTTTCCTTTAATATGGCGGTGGCCATCTTTATTTTGCCCATGGTTGTGCTTTTGGAGGGCTTTTTTTTTGCGTTAGGCCGACGTTGAGGCCCGGTTTCAATAAAGGTGGAGTGGCTCCTCCCCAGTTTGTGGGAGTGAGTCGTTTGTTGGGCTTTTTGTGGGGCCCGTTTATTGTTTTTGGGGATTCATGTGGGAAGGGCTTTTCATTTTTGTTTAATAAAAAATTATCTTTATTCATGCAGTCTCCATGGTTGTTCTTCTTAGTGTTTGTTGGCTTCGCCGGCTGAGGGCTTGCGGAGCGGCTGCATTCATCTTCCCTCATGGCCCCTGGCCATTCCCTGACAGGGGGCTTAGAAGTACCGTGTAATAAGGTGGCGTCGTGCGGCCCTTGGCCCTGGTCGCTCCCTCCTGGGAACGTACTCCTGCTCCTCCTCCTCCTCCTCCTCCTCCTCCTCATGCTCCTCCTGCTCCTCCTCCTGAGGTGCTGGTCCAACGTCAGGTGGCAGTGCCTGAGTCCTGCGGATAGCCAGGTTGTGTAGCATGCAGCAAACCACCACAAATTGGGAGACCCGGTCCGGCGAATACTGGAGAGCTCCTCCGGAGCGATCAAGGCAGCGGAACCGCTGCTTGAGGACCCCAATAGTTAGCTCGATGATGTTGCGGGTGGTTTGATGGCTCTCGTTGTAGGCCTCTTCAGCAGCGGTCCTGGGCGCGCGGAGCGGGGTCATGAGCCAGGTGCACAAAGGATAGCCTTTGTCCCCGAGTAGCCATCCTCTTGGGGGAGGCTGTGCCTGGAACATGTCATGCACAGTACTCTGCCGCAGGATAAAGGCATCGTGGCTGCTGCCTGGGAAGCTGGCATTGACTGCCATGATGCGCTGCTTGTGGTCACAGACCAGCTGCACATTCAGAGAATGGTAGCCCTTCCTGTTGCGATACTGCTCGCCATGCTCCAGAGGGGCCCGCAAAGCCACATGCGTACAGTCAATGGCGCCCTGCACCAAGGGGAATTCCCCGAGTCTGGAAAATCCCAATGCGCGCTGATGCTGGCTCTCCAGGGCCATGGGGAAGGAGATGAATTGGCTTCTCCTTCTGAACAGTGCTTCGGTCACCTGGCGGATGCAGCGATGCGCGCCGTACTGGGAGATGTTTGCTATGTCCCCAGCAGCGTATTGGAAGGAGCCGGTGGCATAGAAGTTCAATGCCACTGTCACCTTCACTTCCACCGACAGAGACGTCCTGCACCTGAGCTTTGGCCGCAGATCTCGGCGAAGCAGGTGGCAGATCTCTGCAATCACCCCCTTCCGGAATCGGAGCCTTTTAACACATCGCGCGGCACTCATGTTTAGGTAGGAGCGCTGCTGGCGGTATAGCCTGACTGGGTAAGGCCTACGTGGCCGACGCCTGTAGCCCCCTCTGCCTCTAGCCAGGGCTGCCCCTCTCACAATGCGTCTGCGAGCCCTACGGACATGGAGCTGCAGCTCCGCGTTGGCACCCCATGCAACCCCCATCAAATCCTGGCAAACACTCTAATTTCCAAATGGCCACTTGCAGCGCTGTTGCCTGAGTCCAAAAATACCTGCCTCTTGCTGCTTGAAACCAGTTAGCTATCCTCCTTGTTGTGTCTCCAGAAATGCGTTGCACAAGACTGTTTTCTGAAATAATGGATGGCCTTTATACTGGAGAGGACGGTCCCTTTAATTAGCGCCCCCCGGGGCCCGCGCTGGTTGTGTTGCGTTCCTTTTTCCAAACGCTCCGGCCGCCCGCCGCACAATGGGGCGGTCCGACTGAAGTTTGCAATCGGGGCGGCCAAAGGGCGTTGCACGAGGATGTGACGTCATTTTCTGCGCGCGCATCCGGGCGGGCGCTAAACTTTGCGCCGGCGCTAACGGGCAACTTAATTTGGGGCGGGGCGCAAACTGCGCTGCGCCCGGGCGCTACACGCATAGCGCCCGGAAATCACTTCTCTTAAGGCGCTAACTGCTGGCGCAAGCAACTGAAAATCTAGCCCTAATTCTGTTAGATTTCAGGAGATGGTTTTATTCCTGTTCCTGGCTGGGGTGGAGATCGCCTTTACAGAAGGTAAGTACTGTAGAAAATATAGGGACAGAGTGATCTCCTGGAAGAATTTCGATCGCCTAGATGGGTCGGAGAGGAATTTCCTAGATTTTTTTCTCCCAAATTGGCCATTGGGTCTTTATCTGGTTTTTCGCCTCTCCCGGGAGATCACATGGGTTCGGGTGGATGCAGAGTGATAGAAGATTTGAGGTTAGGATCAGATCAGCCATGATCTTATTGAATGGTGGAGCAGGCTCGAGGGGCCGATTGGCCTACTCCTGCTCCTATTTCTTATGTTCCTTTGTTCTTATTTTACCTCTGCAATAACAGGCGTTAAGCAACATGACACCATTTCCAGCTACATCCGGCAGATGGACTATGAGTTAATTAACTACATGGCAAATGATCAGTTTTTTTCTTTAAGCTGCATTGCTTCTGTATCCTATTCATTGACCTCGCTGAATGAATTTTATCTTTTAAGGAGTTTGTACAACAGCCCCATGTTTTAAGGTCCTACTTAAACAGATAAAGATTTTCTGTCATCAGCATTGAGCTTTCAGCTCTGCTGTCAGCTGTGACTCAGTGGGTAGCACCCTCGCCTTTGAGTCAGAAGGTTGTGCTTTCTGGCTCCACTCCAGAGACTTGAACACAAAAATCAATGCTGATGCACACCGTGCAACACTGAAGGCGTGCTGCACTGCCAGAAGTTCCGTCTTTCAGATGAGACATTAAACAGAAGCCCTCTCAGGTGGACGTAATAGATCCCATGGCACTATTTCAAAGAAGAGCAGGGGAGTTCTGGCCAATATTTATCTCTCAACCAACATCACTAAAACAGATTATTTGGTCATTATCTCATTGCTGTTTGTGGGAGCTTACTGTGTGCAAATTGGCTGCCTTGTTTCCCACATTACAACAGTGACTATACTCCAAAAAGTATTTCATTGGCTGTGAAGCACTTTGGGACATCCTGTGGTCATGAAAGACGCTATAGAAATGCAATCTTTCTTTCTTGCTCGCTTCTTTCTGGATGAATTTTCCAAAGTTTGCTGACCATCACTTATTGAATGTTAAAGGACAAGTTGGGAATGCCTCAAATGTCACCGCTTTGAGTAGAGGCATTCGACTGGCTTCATCCACCTTCCAGGCAACACGTGTACAGGTTGACGGTGATGAAACATGAGCTGTCAAACCTCTTCCAATCAATTAAACCTGTATAGTGAAAACTGAGAGGTGAATCGGCAAAAGAAAAAATCAAATCTAAAAGTTGCACCCTTCTATTTTGCTGCCTGCTTATTATTTTTAAACTAATCACATGTGTGCATGTTAAAGTGCTTTCATATGTGCAAGATGACAGATAGCTGACTGAGAGACAGAGTAGCAATTGAATCAAGGAATTAATAGCATCAAAACCTTGAATCTCAAAGGGTATAGAATGTAATCAGAATCCCAAGTTTCGATTGTTGCCTCATTCCGGCTGGCAATGTTTTATTCTTTAAAATATAGACCTAAGGGTATTCATAGCTAGTTCTTTAATTACTTTGCTGAATAAGCTAAAACAATTAGGCTTGATGTAAGCAAGGGTTTCAATACAAAGTTACGTACGCAAAGAATCTCACAACCTATGTTGGATGGAGGGCAAATGGAGATAAGATACAGATCAGTCATGATCTAATTGAATGGCGGAACAGGCTCGAGCAGCTGAATTGCCTTCCCCTGTTCCTATGGTTCTGCGGAGGTCCCTCAAATTTAAAACTGGAATCTTATAATCTTCTCACAAACACTGGAAGGAATCTATCAAGTACCTCTTCAGTATGTAAGGAATTCAAAGGATTCTGCTTTCAATATTGAGAAAAAACCCTTCCAGCAGGATAATTTAACATGTTACTGCTGAACAAATATCCAAATCAATTGTTTGTTAGGAAGCAAACAATGTTCTTTCCGCAATTCACTGCTGCAATATTCCATGTCATTATCATGTCGGAACAGATGACACCCTACTTTCCTTTGACTATAGTGACAGAATAGAGTGTTTAAACATGGCTCCAAGTGATTTTAAATCATTTCGCTGTCTACATGATGCTTCCAGTTTCAACAGCAACAGCTGCCACAGATACCCACAAGTGCAATTCTGAATAAGCTTGCCAGCTTTAGTACACAGTTAACATGTTGATTTTGTTTTTAAGAAGCTTTGTGTGCTTTTAGTGGCTGTGTGTCATTTTGAGGTGAATTGCAATTTCTTTTTTCCTCCAAGGTGTTTTCTTTGACTTTCCATATTACCTTGTAGGGGGTTACTCTTGCTCTTTCTGGTCTCCTGCCAGGCTTCGTGCAATAATTACCCTTGAGTGGTTCGACCCACTCCCCCTACGGTTCTAGACCTTGGACTTAGGTGCAGAGAACAGTAGTGCAGAGAAAGAACTCAATAGACCAGGTTGAATAGCACGAAATGGATGCTTTTATTTTTAAACAGTTTGAAGCATTACAAAATACATGTCATAGGCACAGATTAAAGTTACTACAATCATGCACAAATTTATGAACTTGACTCTATGGAAATGGGGAACACACGGCACATCGAAAAAGGGGAAACACATTACGATTTCCCTTAACTCCCTCCCCTATACCTAAACTAAGTTTCGACCTGGGGAACTTGGGATCATGCTCACCACTCTCGAAATCGCGAGAAAGGGGGTTCGCAGCCTTTTTGGCACCGCTTTCCGTCGTCACGTGGATTTGGAAACTTCTGGCGCAGTCGATATTCTCTCCTCCCTCGAGGCGGTGGGGTAGACCCAGCCTCGATGAGCGCTCGTTAAGGTTGAGATCCACTAAGTCGATTTGGGTTCATGGAGCAGACCCAGATGCAGGCTATGCACTTGGGAGAATCTTGTGGCCTAGATCGCCAGTCCTCCAGAGGGTTTCTTCTCCGTCGGCCTGGGTCGTCGATGATCTCCCGACCCCAGTACCCGGGCCACCCTCGTCGTCTTCTCGTCGTGGCCGAGCCTTGTTTGGCTGAACACCGACCACGTTGTCCTTTTACCGAAACCGTCCGTCTTTAAAAAGACAAAAACGTTTTCATCGATCTGCCGAAGTGGAAGAGGCGCCGATCAGGGCACCGTCCGCCCTTCGTTCGTTCCTCGTAGAAGAAAGTTCTTGAAGAAATGGAAGCCTGAAGTCACCCAACAAGAAGCCGTGGCAGTGAAGAAGAAGTTGTTCAAGTAACCCGAAGTCCGAAGTAACTTAGATGGACTTTCAATCCATAGTTATACTCTTTTTGGGACAGTCTTATCTCCCGCCAAATCATAGTCCTGTCTTTGTATTAATTTTGGCGGGCAGAAATCTCTGCAGGGGCGCTTTGTCTTGTAACGGAGCCGGTGATAACTTAAAATGGCCTTCCTGGCCGATAATGTCTTTCAATGTCTTTTGCATTGTCACCGTGGCTCGGTTCGCATATTGATCGGTCCGGACATTTTCCTTGATGGCTGCTAAACGGTTTTTCCTTTGTACGATAAATGGGTATAAGTGTTTTTACATTGTCCGCCCATATCTTGATGGGCCCCATCCTGTACTTATAATCCATTGAATATGTATGCTGTTGCTCTGAGTTTCGGTTCCCAGAGACTGGCTTTCGTGGGCTCACTGTCTTCAATCCACAAGCCTGTCTGGCTTGCAGTAACAGAAATAAAATGGTTCATAAACTGATCACGGGGCCTGGCGGCCATTTTGTATGCCCTTTTATCAAAGGTTTTTCTGTGCAAGCTTACTTTGGTCAATAAACAGTCTTATTTATCCAGTTTTCTTGCGTGATTTTTGCTGAAAATTGCGAATCTTACAACCTTTGCAAAATAATTGCAAATAGACCAGCGTCTGGTGACTATTGAAGGGAAAGTCATCCTTTGAAAGGTAAAATATGCACTGCGTAGGGTAACAAGAAAATAAAAGCGCACTGCCATTCCAACTGGCAATTAATACATTGAACTCAAACAACATTAGACTAATGGTTAGAACATAAGGTTGCAAAATGCTTCTTTGGACTCTGATCCTGGATAAACACCGAAAATGTTCTGTTCCCATGTGTTTAGGGACTAGAGTTATTTTTGAGCTAATCAGTGCCTTGTTTCATTTCATCAGGCTTCACTCTCAGAATGCAGTTACACTGCCATATTTGTTTCCAGTATGCATTGATACAAAAATGGCTGCGTATTTCAGGTGGTCAGGCTGATTCATCTGGCTTCTAAGTGTACAAAAGTGAGACAACAACAACTTGCATTTATATAGTGCCTTTACCATAGTAAAACGTCCCAAGGTGCTTCACAGGAGCATCATCAAACAAAATTTGACACCGAGCCACATAAGAAGATATTAGGAGACAGGTGACCAAAAGCTTGGTCAAAGAGGTAGTTTTTAAGGAGTGTCTTTCAAGAGGAGAGGTTTAGGGAGGGAATTCCAGGGCTAAGGGCCTAAGCAGCTGAAAGCACGGCTGCCAATGGTGGAGCGATGATAATCGGGGATGCACAAGAGGCCAGAATTGAAGGAGCGGAGAAATCTCAGAGGGTTGTAGTGCTGGAGGAGGGTGCAAAGATCGGGAGGGGCGAGGCCATGGAAGGATTTGAAAACAAAGATGAGAATGTTGAAATCAAGGCGTTGCCGGAGTGAGAGCCAATGTAGGTCAGCGAGCACAGGGGTGACGGGTGAACGAGACTTGGTGCGAGTTAGGATGCAGGCAGCAGAGTTTTGGGGCCAGTAGAGCATTGGAAAAGTCGAATCTAGGTGCAACAAAGGTATGGATGAGGGTTTCAGCAGCAGATGAACTGGTGCAGGGTTGGAGATGGGCAATGTTACCAAGGTTGAAGGAGGTGGAGACAGTAGTCTCGAACAACTTGGAGTTTGCTTTGGGCATGGTGGAATGCCACATTCTAAAAGTATCCAGGCAGTCTACTGGACCTTCAAGGAGCTTGCAGATAAATTGAACCCTCCAACACTTACAGCTTTGAGCTTCAAATGGAGCACCGACAGCACTATAGTTTTAGTTCTCTGACCTGGTCTCCTTTCATGCATGGCTCAATGCTGGGAGCATTGCTGAATTTTTATGTTTATTTTTCAATAATTTTAATATTTGGAGGCAGTGAGTACTCCTGCCTGATTTGTTGTAACATTAAAATTTAAGGAACAGAGTTCGGCACACGCATTTTACGACACACATACACACACACACTCAAGAGCTGCCTTGTCTTTGAGCTCAGTGAAGACAAAATCAGCAGTCTAACTCCGGTCCACCAGCTGAGCATCGCAGTCTGCAGGACACCAGTCTCCAATTGAGTACCTGCAGTATGGCTTCGGCATTAGGGGCCCATGTATTGCCTGCAAGAAGTAGAATAATTAGCTTGACGTGTGGTGAAAGCGGTTACTTGACTCAAAGTAACGCAGGTAGATTTAGTCAAATCATTCATTGTAGTTTAGAATGCTTCAGCGAGTGGATTTTGCTTCTGCTCAAAACATGGATTATTAGTCATACCAAAAAAATTAAAGGCTTAGAAATTCATCTCGGGCAGTGGTGCAAAATGGACGGTATCAGATCGGCCGCCCGTTGACTGCAATGAAACTGAATATCCGGCGCTGCGAATCAGGCGTACGATCCGATACCGCTCGTTTTGCGCCACCACCCGAGGCAAATTTCTAGGCCAAAACCTTTCTACCAATGGGGATTGCAACATACACTTGAGTGTAATGAATAATCCTAGCACCATTATTATCCCTTTAGTAAACAACATTAAATGTTTATGACATTTAAAATATGATGTTATGACTGTCAGCAATGTGCACATTTAAGAGCCAGGTCTTCTAAACTGCCAAATAAAACACTTGGCTATCACTGACATACTAAACAATAAATCTACGTCTCCGAATTTAGTAAAAGGATACCTTCAGTTCCAGCACTTTTCTGCTGGTAATGATTGGTGCTAGAAATCTCATTGCTTGTATCCCTGCCAAATGTTCACCCTGAGATGGAGCCAGTTTTCTTTTTTGGCACTCAATCTTGTGAAGCGACTGACTGCCTTTGATACTTCAAAGAACCAAAATCCAGAGTGTTATCCAAAGCATGATGCATTTAATTCCACTACTCAACCTTATGCATGTATGTTTGAAAGCAGGGCTAACAGATCATGAAATAAATGGCTGTCAGTTGCATAATTTATTCAGGCGTGGAGACCGCAAATTCTTCCATATACTTCAGTGATCCAAGAGTATTACAATTTAATACATTTCTATCTGAGCTAGCATTATAAAAGTAAATATATTTTTAAAACATTACTTTGAGAAATAATGAATAAGCTGTGTAAAATCCACAGCGGCTTTAATCTATTTGGATTAAATAAAAACAAACTTTTTTGGTGGGTTTTATTTTTCACAAATAGACTAAATGTTGAACATCTATCAGAACAAATGCAGCCGCTCCAAGTACCAAATTTATGACAGTAGCATTGCTGCCAAGAATCTGCCTGCTTCATTATATTTCTGCTCAGTGCTTTAACTATACTTAGCTTAAATCAGTATCCTTCTGTAACCATATTGTACGGTTCCCAATAGAAATACTGTAGTGCCTCCAGAACCTTGCAACCAATGCGGAGCATAAACACGGTGCATAGCTGAGAGTTCTGAGCAAAGCTATCCAAGCATGGGTCACCTCTCAAGGTTGCTTGACCATCAATCTAAACAAGTTGTTCTAAATGGGTATGAATTATTGGTGAACCACATTTAAAATGCTGCGTGCAAAGTTTGAACACCCTGCCTTCAATGGACATGATGCACTGTAGCAGGTTGCAGAGAAGAGCGACAATGATGGCAACAGGATTTAGACCCCTAATTTGTGAGGAGGGACAGAACGGAGTTGGTTGTCATTGAAGAAAAGAAAATTAAGAGGTGACATGATCCAGGCCTTTAAAATGCTATGACGCATTGATGATGTAAACAGGTTACTTAATTTTGACTGGGAATATACAACTGGAAGATCTAAATGCAACAACAGCTTGCATTTATCTATGCCTTGCACCACCTCTTAATCTCTCTTAATGTCTCTTAAACTCTCCTGCCTTCTGTTCTATCACAGACCTTCCCTTTTGTTCTTTCCTCCCCTTCCCCCTTTCCCTGCCCCTGCACTTGCTTAAAAACCTGTTCCATCTCCAGCTTTTCCAGTGCTGACGAAGGGTCATCGACCTGATCATTAACTCTGTTTCTCCCTCCACAGATGCTGCCTGACCTGCTGAGTATTTCCAGCATTTTCTGTTATTATTTTGCATTTATCTACTTCCTTTAACATGATAAAATGTCCCAAGGGGCAACACAGGAGTGTAATCAAACAAAGTTTGCCACCGAGCCACATACGGAGATATTAGGGCAGATGACCAGAAGATTGGCAAAGGTGTAAGTTTTAATGCATGTGTTAAAGGAGGAGAGAGAGGTAGAGAGGCAGAGAAGCTTGGCAAGGGAATTCCAAAGCTTAGGGCCTCGGCAGCTGAAGGCGCAGCCGCTACTGGTGGGGCGATGAAAAATGGGGAGGCACAAGAGACCAGAATTGGAGAAACGCAGAGATCTCAGAGGGTTGTGCGGCTGGAGGAGATTACAGAGATAGGGAGGGGCGAGCCCATGGAGGGATTTGAAAACAAGGATGAGAATTTTAAAACCGAGGCATTACCATACAGGGGTGATGGGTGAACGGGACTTTGCATGAATTAGGATATGGGCAGCAGAGTTTACGGGGGGAACATTGACGAGCTTAAGTTGGACCAGACACTGGAAGATTTTTTCCCACACAGAATAGTGGGTAATATGGAACAGCTGCAACGTGAATGCAATCAATGTATAAATCTTTCAAAAATATATAAATCTGGTTAGTGATGGGATTAAAGAATGAAGGCATAAATAGCGACAGATGTAGCCAAATACATTTTAGAACAGATTGGGGCAATCTTCCAACTTCTGCTCGAAACAAGAGCCAAGGCGAGGGAGCTGGCCAGCTTCGGGAGGCCTGAACTGTTTTTGGGTTTGGGCCTCAATTAAATGTCACAGGTGAACTGCGGGCAGCAAAAGGGTGCCCCTCCACTATAGCTACCCAGTTGTGAGAGTGCGGGAAGTTGTCTGGCTCCCATTCTCAGCGGGCTGGGTGGTTGGATCTTGTGGGAGGAGTGCAGGGGCAGGTGCAAGGAACCACTCCTGGGCAAGGCCTCACTCAGACTGGCAGCATGCCCAAGTGTTTTTGTGGTCCCAGTGGGAGCATTCCTGGTCCTCTGGGCCTCACAAAAGTTAAAATTCAAAAATGCCTTTGCCCATTTTTTTTATGCTGGCTTACAGCTGTCCATTTAAATACCTCTGGTGAGGGCACTCAATGCCTAGTACAAATCGGTGGAGCGTGCACATCACATGCTTTGCCCATTTGTACCTAAAAAATTGCAATCAGTGTCCTATAACTGACGTAGGACCCGGGTTTGCATATTTAAGCAGTTTCCCACTGGAACCAGGAGGACAGGCTGCTCGGCCATTTAAAAGCCTGCCTGAAAACTGTGTCAGGTAGGCCTTGCGCATCAATGGGGTGACTAAGGTGCCCACCTCCCCAATTCAACCTGTTAGCTGTCCACAGAGGAAAGGATGGCTGGCAGTTGAAAATAGCCCCCAATGGTTCCTGCGCTGCCAAGGTGAAATTTTTACAGAATTTTCCCTCAGGTGATTACATAGTTGGGTTGAGTCCATACTTGAGCAGATTCTACCTGGTCCGTTCAGTTCCTTCAGTTGGTACCTCAAGCACTGTTGGCCCCTGATGTCCTCATGTCCCTTGGTACCGTTTACTACTATTCCTCTGACGGTATCTCATGCATCCAATTTTCACTGCCTCTGCTTGATGTCTGCAAGGCTTCGGCAGCCCTTTATCCCCATTCCTCTAATGCCATCTCTTACATCCAACGTTCTCTGCCTTTGTCTCTCCACCGGCCATGAACCATTCTTCATTTGAGAGAGCAGACAGGCAACCTGCTCCCAGGGCTTTGTCAGTGGCATTATTGAGCTGGACATTTAAAGATGGGTGACAGGGGTCTGGGTGACTCCATTTATTCTCTCTCTCTCAGAGGAAGTACTCGCCTTCCTGACAGTACAGCTGGGATCAAGAACTCCTTATGTCATCAGTCATGGCTTTGAGCCCATGTTCTTTGGTTCTTTATCACAAAGTGATAGAATGCCAATTTGCTGAAAAATATTTCTGACAGCTATTCTCAGTTTGACACGAGAAAAAAGCTCATTATCACATTAAGAGAGGCTTCAATTTATTGATTATCATTCAACTGCAGTGGGCTGGAGATTTATTCACTTACTCTTAACCCTACAATATGGTTACAAATTAATAAATGGTACAATTTATCAACATGTACATGCACTTCTTCGTAGTTCACTCGTAATGAGCACGACCACACTGACCTGAAGAACAGCCAATACAAGTTATCCATTTTATCAGATATCAACCAGACTACAATGCGATGCAAATGATCCATTTATAAAAAGGCTGCATTGATTAGTAATGGGATGACTTTGATATTTTCATGTTGCATCACAAATCCAAATATTAAGGGCACTTCATAGTACTGTGAGCGAGTTGGAATGGGAGGTTTTTTCTGCATTGTGTGACTGGATTTTTACAGAATAGTAAAGTGGCACCTCAGATACAATATGTAATTTTAACATTATATTGGCCACAACATCAGTAATATTATAAAGTTTCTTAAAAACTGATATTCATTAAATCATGCAGCCCCTATAAGATAGACTATCAAATAATAGTTTGGCATTACGTTGGGGGATTCAATCCCAATTGTTGAGTTATGGATAGCCGTGGCCTGATCAGAAACCAGAGGAAGTTCATCGTCTCTTTCTTGCTCTGCCAGTGTTATGGATGTGAGGTCTTATCAAAGAGACAGGAGCAGAAATAGAAGAAACAACAGCCTAGTAAATCAAAGATGCTCAGACAGTGTAAATACTTTTAATTCTTTACCAATTTTCTCCACCTTCCTCTCCTCCTTCTCTCCTGAAGAGGTTGAATACTTCTAGGAGCCATCAATTAGTGTTGGCTGTCTTTGCTACCTCCCAAGTGACGATTCTTCAAGAATGAGACAAGACACTTATTCAATAGACTATTCATAGAATGAAACAGTACAGAAGGAGGTCATTCAGTCCAGTGTGCCTGTGCCAGCTCTTTAAAAGAGCTATCCAATTAGTCCCACTCCCCTGCTCTTCAAAAGGGCACCACAGCTGAGCCTGATCCTCCTTTCAACTAACATCTGTGGATTTATTCTTCCACAGGCTCATTGGGTTGGTATCTGGAGCGGGAACCCAGGCTGATTTTTCTCTTCCTAATTGAGAAACACTGATGTGAGTTGTAGCAACTCAACTGTAGTTTAACCCAGGGGGAACCTCAGTTTAAAGCTAGTGCATATTTATGATATGAACATTTTCTCTCTGTTTGCTGTAAGGGACATATGTGAAATTAATTGGGCAATCTCAACCTAGTTCTATTTAAGAGGAGAACATTTGTTATGGGTTTGTGAAGAGTAGGTCACATCTGACTAATCTAGTTACTATTTTTGAGGAAGGCACTAGTATGGTGGACAGGGGGCTGTCTATGGCTGCTGTCTGTCTGTGTGGACTTTCAGGAGGTACTTGATAAGGATCCACCAAAAAAATTACAAACAAAAATGAAAGCGCAAGGAATTGGATGTAACTTTGTGACATGGGTTGGTAATTAGTTGGGAGTTAGGAGACAGACATAGAGTAGGGATAAAGATAACATACTCTGATTGGTGGGATGTAATAAGTGGTGTTCCCCAAGGATCTGTGGGACCTCAGCTTTTCACCATATATATCAATGACTTGGATGAAGGAATAAGGAGGTGCAAATTGGACCTTGTTATGCCTACTTTATAGGCATAACAAGGTCCAATTTGGGGGCTCAAAATCCTATGCCCTATGGACACCTGAAAAACAAGCAAAGAGAATTAGGTGGCTGTAGTGTATGTAACTGTTCTACCTTTAAGAGAACTATTGTATGTAACCGTCCACCTTTAAGAGAACTATTTTAGGTGTGGCACTACTTTATCCTGGCTGCTGTATACTGTAATACTGACGGTGACCACACCGGTATATAAGTGCTGTGGCAGAATTTATTGGGCAGATTCGCCCTGACCTTCGAATAGTAAAGTCCTGTTTAAGTTACTCTTGTAGTCTGTGTATTACTTCGCTATACAACCCACAGACTTTACAGTGGCGACGAGTTCGATCTTACCCTGTGGCAACAATACTTCTGAAGAAGTAAACGAGCGTCGAGAAGAGGCACCCGCCCTCGTCGTTTTGCTGAGAGAAAACTCGAGTCTGCAGACCAAGAAAGGAGGAAGATTTCAAACACAAAGTCTTCCATCAGCAACAGGCACGGATTGTCCCTTCTGCCACGGTGGTGAGTGAGCCGATCAACATGAGAAGCAAGTCGGCCACGGTGACTGTGAGTAAAGGGAAAATAGAAACAAATAAACGGAGGATAAGGGCGGTGCACTCGACCACGGTCGAGGGGGAAAGGAGCCGGACAGAAGTCGGGCCCAGAGGCGCTGAGACTGGGGCAGCGTGGAGCAGAAGCCGTGGTACAAGCGGGCGAGGGAGTGTCGTGAGACGGCTAGACCGTGACGGCGAAAAAGGCCGGACAACTACCGCGACCACGAGGCGCTGCGACCGGGATCGTAAGGCGCGGGAAGATATAAACATAAATAAGCCACGGAGAACTCAGCCGCAGCCGGGGAGGAAAGCACCAGACTGCGAGAGGGCTGGGAGGCGCGATTGGAGCGAAAAAGGCCGGGCACCTACCGAGGCCGCGAGGCGCTGCGACCGGGATCATAAGGCGCGGAGGCAATAAATAAATAAATAACTAAATAACCCGCGAAGAATCAGCCGCAGCCGGGGAGGAAAGGACCGGACTGCGGGAGGTCTGGGAGAGGCGTTTAAAGCCGCTGAGGGAGAGCCGCGCGAGTGGGAGAGACAGAGCTGAGAGAGAGCGAGCGAGAGCCGAGCGAGCGGGAGAGACAGAGCCCGAGAGAGAGCGAGCGAGAGCCGCGCGAGCGGGAGAGACAGAGCCCGAGAGAGAGACCGAGCGAGGTTCCGGCCAGCGGCTTGCAGCAGCTGCCATGAAGGACCAGGAGCTGGATCTGTCCGACGCCAACTGGTTGTCCCCAGCGCTGGTTGCCCCTGCCGAAAAGAAGAAGGGGGGGGAACAAGGAACGCGATCGGCTTTTCTAGCGCGCGCTTCAGAATAAACTGAAGCCGGCGCATAGGCTACAAACCCCGTAAACCAGCGGTCGTCGCCCAAGGGCAAAGCTTACCCCTCCCACCAGAGGAAGAAGTCAGGAGCGGGAAACCGCCATTTTGCCAGTAGGGGGTAAGAAGACAAGCGCGGGAACCCGCCATTTTTGGAAAAAAAAAGAAAAAGTTAAAAAGTTAAAGAGAAATCCTGTTGTTTCGCAGAAAGATAGTGGGAGATAGTGAAGATGCCTAAGCATGGTAACATCAACAACTTCGATGCCGAGGTGGAAGATTGGGCCACGTACGTAGAACGTATCGAGATATATTGTGAGGCCAATAAAATAGAAGATGATGATAAAGCTATAACCTTGCTAAACTCGATGGGGGCGAAGACATACGGGCTATTAAAGCATCTTCTAGCACCAGTTAAACCGGCGGATCAAACCTTCGATAATATTGTTGCTGTTCTGAAGGATCACTTGAACCCCACACCGCTGATGTTGGCGGAACGATTCAAATTTTATGCGAGAACGCAACGGAAAGAGGAAAGCAACGCGGAATACTTGGTCGAACTGCGTAGGCTAGCGAAATACTGCCAGTTTGGAGGAAACCTGACAGAGGCATTGCGAGACAAGTTCGTGTGCGGGTTGTTGAAGGAAGGAACGCAAAAGCGACTGCTCGAAGAGAACGACCTTACACTGGTTAGGGCTGTCCTTATTGCAGCATCACACGAAGCCGCAGCGAAAGGAACTGCGGAAATGCAGCTGAAGGCAGCGGTCCTCAGTGTGGATCAAATTACTTCGGGTGCAACGAAATGTTATCGTTGTGGGAAGACAACACACGACCAGAACCAATGCTGGTTTAAAAACCAGGACTGTAGGAAATGTGGCAAACTGGGTCACATAGCCAAAGTATGCTGGTCAGGGAAGAAGACCAACAACCAAAAAAAAAAGCCATCACAGGAAAGGTACAACAAAGTACACAAGGTGGTTGAGAAGAGTTCAGATGAACAGAATTCAGACTCAGACCCAAGCGGCCAGGAACTGGGTAGTCTGAGAATTCATAATGTGAGTAAGGAAGCTGACCTACAAACTATCTGGGTCATGCTAAAAATAGCCGGAGTCCAAGTGAGAATGGAATTGGACACTGGATCAGCCCTATCCGTCATAAATCGAAGGGATTACAACCGGCTATTCTCACATATACCCTTGAGAGATACCAAGTTCGTATTGCAGACATACACGGGGCATAAAGTATACCCCATGGGAAAGATAAGAGTCAAGGTGAGAGACAGGGGCAAAGAACTCCCCGGAATGGACTTATACGTACTACCTGAGGGAGGACCACCACTTCTAGGATGGGAGTGGATCAAGAAAATAGACATGGAATGGCACTACCTCAAAGCAATAACGAGTGAGGACTCGGGGCAGACAATCAGCTCAGACTCTGAAACAGATGACGATAAGACCAGCCCAAGCATGAAAGACAAGTCTAAAATGAACTTGCTGACTAAGGTTGGTAGAACGAATGTGGGCCTAAAGGCTTATGCTCCAGAGGAGAACAAAGTTTCAGAACAGAATTCCTCTGAGCAACAACAACATAGCTCGACAGAGAATTCTGAGTCTGTTCAAGTTACAGAGATATATATTGGGCCAGAAATTGGTGAACGGGGCTTGCCGCGCGTGCAAGCCCCGTATATGCACTTACCCCGCGCTACTGCCGATCAGCTCCAGGGACGCCTGGACTTGGTGTTTGAAAAAGAAGAATCCCGGGCAGCGTATGACGTCACGCCGCCCAGGAGTGCAGCCAGCGCGAAGCCAGGAGCGTGCAGTGCAAGTGAGACACGCCCCTTGAGGTCTCAGTTTCACTGGACACGCCCCCAATGTTTCTGTCAAGCTGCTAAGCATTTTTACATGCAAAGCAGCAGTTTAAATAGGTTTTTGGAAGTTTTTTGAAGATTTTGGTAACTTTTATAAACTTTTTTAAATGTTTACATTATTTTGAGTAATCTGAAGTAGTTTTAAAGAGAATTAAAGCAATTTAAAGACTTTTAAAAGCCCTAAAAGAATTTTTTTAATTCCATTTATTTATTTAGCAATGTCGTCGTCATACGTGTCTTCACACTGTTCCCTTTGGGGAACTGTATGAAGTGGTGGAAGGATTTATGGCCATGATTAACGCTCATTCCGTGACCGTAACCATCTTTGAACCAGCCATTATGGCGGTTAGTCCTATGGCGGGAGGGTTTTACGGGCTCCCACAAGCTATACAAGGAGGGGGGGCCACCCACACCCACGGACGCAAATATCCCACTGGATGTCAACCCAGAATTTAGAGCCGGAGCTCCAACTCAACTTGCCGGGACTGTCTGGAGCGGGGTTCGAAACCCTACCCTGATCTGGCCCAGCGGCGGGGATCCTACCGCTATGACAAAGGCCCAATCCGATTAGCAACGTGAAATGGCAGCATAGGGCTCCAGTCACGGGGAGGGAAAAGGCGCAGGAAACGTATGGGTGTCACCTTTTGTGCAGAGTGGGCCTTTTGCGTAGCAGTAAGCATCCCCGCCGCTGGGCCAGAAGGAGTAGGGTTTTGAACCCCACTCCAGACAGTCCCGGCAAGTGGAGTCGGAGCTCCAACTTTAAATTCTGGGTGGACATCCAGCGGGATACTTGTGTCCGTGGGTGTTGGTGGCCCCCCCCCCCCCTCAGATGGGTTGTGGGAGCCCGTAAAACCCTCCCGCCATAGGACTAACCACCCTAATGGCTGGTTCAAAGATGGTTACGGTCACGGAATGAGCATTAATCACGGCCATAAATCCTTCCACCACTTCATACAGTTCCCCAAAGGGAACAGTGTGAGGATACATACGATGATGACCTCTTGCGCAATGCACCTCCTTGGACCCTCAGTCGCAGATGCGAGGGGGCAAGTCGTGCAATTGTTAAATTTTTCATTTTATTGACATGTAAAATGTTGGCCCAGTAATTCCCTTCCAAATGCGCGAGTACGGTCGGGGTACTTACGCATCTGGCCGGATGAAATGCCGGTTTTCAGCATGCACAGTGCATGTGGGGAAAACTGGCATTTCCTATCCTCTGAACGAAGGGGTTCAGAGGCAGAACGCATGCGACTGCACAGGCAGCGCGTGCACAGTATAATTCGCCGCTTTCATTAATGCTTTCAGTGAGGTCAAGTCATTACAACTTACACATGAAAAAAGCATGGGTACAGTTGCTCCAGAGGCTGCGGAGGAAGATATTTATTATCGTGGAGCTTCTGAAAGTATGTATGTCTGTATATATTCCTTTGCGTGTTATGTATATATTCCTTTACTTATGTGTATGAATGTATTATTTAATTATGACTTTCAGAGAAAGTAACTTATTGGAAAATCATAATTAAAAGCATACATTCATACACATTAGTAAAGGAATATAAAACATACATACATATACGTAAAGGAATATATGTGGACATACATACATAACTCATTCTCACATTCCATTCACACAGCCACAATTGCTCCTTCTACCTACCGTTCTAAAAAAAAATTTAAACTTTAAAACTTACTTAAAATTTCTTAAAATAACTTCCCTCCCTTTCCCAAACAAAAATATTGCATTTCAGAAGCTCCACGATAAAATATATCTTCCTCCGTAGCCAATGAACAACTTTACACTTGCTTTTTTCAAGTGTAACTTCGAAGGACTTACCCTCACTGAATCCATCATTGAAATCCACAAAGTTCACTGCGCAAGCGCTGCCTGTGCAGTCGCACGCGCTGTGAATAGACCTCGGGTCTGGAAATGCCGGCGTTCCCCGCATGCGCTGTTCCTGCTGAACGCCGGCATTTCCAACGGCCAGATGCGTGACTACCCCGACCGTACTCACGCTTCGGGCCGCGAATTTCTGGCCCATTACTGAGGAACATCGAGCTCGAACGCAAACTTATTTCAGATTACGACAGCAATTAGAACAATTGAATTGCCGTCTCGAGCAAGAGATGAAAGCAATGAAAAAGTTCTATGATACCGAATGGGAGAATCTGGAAAGACAACAGAAGCAGCTGGGGAAGAAAAGGGAGCAGGAGCACACAAACCGTCTGCACGAGGAGGCCAAACGAATCAAAGCGGATTCGGCTTCTGAAGGGGCGTGCTCCAATCCGGTGGAACAAGATGTGCCGCAACTGAAGGCGCTGGTTAGCAGGTTGCAGGCAGAAAAATCTGAGTTGGTCGACATGACTTCCAAGCTCCTACTGAAGTTGGGTGCAGCATCACCAGACGATTCATTTGTGGAAATTCGAAGGATGTGGCCTGCGGATGATGGCGAAGTAGAAGCAGCAAAGGAGCCCCAGGACAAGGTTCTAAACAGCCCTGCAGCTAATGGGAAATGGATGATGGCAGAAGAGTTAACAGTCAGCCAACTCCTCCAGGGCAAGGTTATAAACAGCCCTGTAGTTAATGGAAAAGGGATGATGGCAGAAGAGTTAACAGTCAGCCAACTCATTCATATGCTGAGGGATAAAACTCTAAAATGGGAAAAACTTAAATACGAGCCTCAATCTTCAAAGGGAAGGGAGCTCTCAAAAGTCATTGGAAGAGCTGAGGTGGCAACCCAGACTGAGAAGTCTGCAGCAGAACAGCCCTTGGATGCCAAAAGTACGCTGACGCACGGCAATGTAGAACAACAGAATACTGAAACAGCTACTTCAGTAGAGGGATTGAATAGTCCGATCAATCAATCTCCGAATGAAGTTGAAGTATTGAAATCACAAATGAGGTCATTAGTAAAAGACTTGCAGGAAGCCTAGAAAAAGCGGGATGAATCTGAACGCATGATGAAGTCTCTTCAGGACAGATGTCGGGATTTGGAACAAAAGTCGGCTAACGTCCAGCTGGGTAAGGAGGAAATAGAAGACCCTCTCGCTGGCCTAGCTCAGGACGATACCAAATATTAACATGATCTGTTGAGTGACACTGAATATTACGAGGACCTGGTCTGCCCAGCTTGTGCCGAGAACTCCCAAAGTGCCGAAATCAGGATGAATCACTTAAAGTCTAAGGAACATAGGGAGATGGTGGCGTTACAGCTGGCAGCTGACAATGGAGCTCCGAGAGTCTCCAAGAAGCAAAAAAGGAAAAGACGAAGCAGAAGATGATAACCATCTGAACCATTATTACCTCTACCCGATCACACACGTGGTCCCCCGAACGGAGCCAAATCAGTTGGAAGGTAGGAAAATTTCCCAAGGCAATCCAACTGTTTTTTGTTTGTTTTAAAAAGTCAGCAATGCTGGTTCAGAAGTGATGGAAGTAAAGCTGTTAAGTCTAGGGAAGGACTATGGGATGAGTCCCTCTAGCAAGGTGACCCGACTACACCACGGAGGTGTGGTCCGGACCGAGTCAAGAAGATCAGAGACTGAATCTGTGAACTGTTTCCCGCAGAGACTGAATCTGTGAACTGTTTCCGCAGAGACTACCTCTGTGAACTGTTGTAACATGAAGTTGGATATGTTATGATGTTATGTTAATGGGGAATAAGTATATTGTAAGCTAAAAAGGGAGGATTGTAGTGTATGTAACTGTTCTACCTTTAAGAGAACTATTGCATGTAACCGTCCACCTTTAAGAGAACTATTTTAGGTGTGGCACTACTTTATCCTGGCTGCTGTATACTGTAATACCGACGGTGACCACACCGGTACATAAGTGCTGTGGCAGAATTTATTGGGCAGATTCGCCCTGACCTTCGAATAGTAAAGTCCTGTTTAAGTTACTCTTGTAGTCTGTGTATTACTTCGCTATACAACCCACAGACTTTACAGTGGCCATTTACACAAATCACAAAAAGATAGTGCACAGATACACAAAGTAATCAGAAAGGCTAATGAAATGTTGGCCTTTATCTCAAGGGGGTTAAAATACAATGGCTGCCCTTGTTAACAGTAGGCTCCTGAGGTATGGAAAGTGGTCCATTTTGCCCAAGGCCTTACATAAGAACATAAGAAATAGGAGCATAAGTAGGCCAATCGGCCCCTCTAGCCTGCTCCACCATTCAATAAGATCATGGCTGATCTGATCCTAACTTCAAATCTTCTATCACTGTGCATCCACCCGAACCCATGTGATCTCCCGGGAGAGGCGAAAAACCAGATAAAGACCCAATGGCCAATTTGGGAGAAAAAAATCTGGGAAATTCCTCTCCGACCCATCTAGGCGATCGAAATTCTCCCAGGAGATCACGCTGTCCCTATATTTTCTACAGTACTTACCTTCTGTAAAGGCGATCTCCACCCCAGCCAGGAACAGGAATAAAACCATCTCCTGAAATCTAACACAGAATTAGAACACAGTAGGAGCAGAACCAGGCTACACGGCCCCTGGGCCCACCCCACTACCCACAGGGCCATGACCATTCCGATCCTAGACTCATGTTCAATTTCCTGCCCGCTCCCCGTAACCCTTAATTCCCTTTACTTCTAGGAAACTATCTATTTCTGTTTTAAATTTATTTAATGATGTAGCTTCCACAGCTTTCTGGGGCAGCAAATTCCACAAACCTACCACCCTCTGAGTGAAGAAGTTTCTCCTCATCTCAGTTTTGAAAGAGCAGCCCCTTATTTTAAGATTATGCCCCCTAGTTCTAGTTTCACCCATCATTGGGAACATCCTCACCGCATCCACCCGAGCAAGCCCCTTCACAATCTTATATGTTTCAATAAGATCGCCTCTCATTCTTCTGAACTCCAATGAGTAGAGTCCCAATCTACTCAACCTCTCCTCATATGACCACCCCCTCATCCCCGGGATTAACCGAGTGAAACTTCTTTGTACTGACTCGAGAGCAAGTGTGTCCTTTCTTAAGTATGGACACCAAAACTGTATGCAGTATTCCAGGTGCGGTCTCACCAATACCTTGTACAACTGCAGCAATACCTCCCTGTTTTTATATTCCATCCCCCTAGCAATAAAAGCTAACATTCCATTGGCCTTCTTGATCACTTGCTGCACCTGCATACTAACCTTTTGAGTTTTGTGCACCAGGACCCCCAGATCCCTTTGTACTACAGTACTTTCCAGTTTCTTGCCATTAAGATAATAACTTGCTCTATGATTTTTCCTGCCAAAGTGCATAACCTCACACGTTCCAGTATTGTATTCCATCTGCCAAATCTCTGCCCACTTACTTAGCCTGTCTATGTCCCTTTGCAGGTTTTTTATGTCCTCCTCACTCACTACTTTCCGTCCCATCTTTGTATCATCTGCAAACTTTGATATGTTACACTCGGTCCCCTCTTCCAAATCGTTAATATAGATTGTAAAGAGTTGGGGACCCAGCACTGACCCCTGCAGAACACCACTAGTTACTGGTTGCCAATCTGAGAACGAACCATTTATCCCAACTCTCTGCTTTCTGTTAGAGAGCCAATCCTCCACCCATGCCAGAATATTACCCCCAATCCCGTGATTTTTTATCTTCGGCAATAATCTTTTGTGTGGCACCTTGTCAAATGCCTTTTGGAAGTCTAAATACACTACATCCACTGGTTCCCCTTTATCCACCCTGTATGTTACTTCCTCAAAAAACTCCAAATTTTTCAAACATGACTTCCCCTTCATGAAACCATGCTGAGTTTGTCCTATTAAATTATGTTTATCCAAATGTCCCGTTACTGTCTCCTTAATAATGGACTCTAACATTTTACCAACCACTGATGTTAGGCTAACAGGTCTATAGTTTCCAGCCTTCTGCCTACTACCCTTTTTAAATAAGGGTGTTACATTAGCAGTTTTCCAATCTGCCGGGACCTTTGCTGAGTCCAGTGAGTTTTGGAAAATTATTACCAATGCATCCACAATCCCTACCGCTACTTCCCTCAAGACCCTAGGATGCAAGCCATCAGGTCCAGGGGATTTATCCGCCTTGAGTCCCATTATTTTACCAAGTACCACTTCCTTAGTGATTTTAATCGTATTTAGTTCCTCCCCTCCTAGAGCCCCCTGTTTGTCCAGTGTTGGGATATTCTTAGTGTCCTCTACTGTAAAGACTGATACAAAATAATTGTTCAGTGTTTTTGCCATCTCCATGTTTCCCACCATTAATTTCCCAGTCTCATCCTCTAAAGGACCAACATTTACTTTAGCCACCCTTTTTCTTTTTATATAACTATAGAAACTTTTACTGTCTGCTTTTATATTTTTTGCTAATTTACTTTCATAATCTATCTTCCCTTTCTTAATCAATCTTTTAGTTATTTTTTGCTGTCTTTTAAAGACTTCCCAATCTTCCATCCTCCCACTAGATTTGGCTACCTTATATGCCCTTGTTTTTAGTCGGATACTATCCTTAATTACTTTACTTAGCCATGGATGGCTATCTTTTCTTTTACACCCTTTTTTCCTCAGTGGAATATATATTTTTTGGAAGTTGTAAAATAATTCCTTAAATGTACACCACTGATCATGTACCGTCTTACCCTTTAATCTATTTTCACAGTCCACTCTAATCAATTCTGCTTTCATACCTTCATAGTCTCCTTTATTCAAGCTCAGCACGCTTGTTTGAGATCCAACCTTCTCACCCTCTAATTGAATATGGAACTCAACCATGTTATGGTCACTCATTCCAAGGGGATCCTTTACTAGGACATTTTTAATTAATCCTGTCTCATTACACAGGACCAAATCTAAGGTTGCTTGCCCCCTGGTCGGTTCAGTTACATACTGCTCAAGAAACCCATCCCTAATACACTCAATGAACTCATCCTCAAGGCTGCTCTGCCCAATTTGATTTGTCCAGTTAATATGATAATTAAAATCCCCCATAATTATAGCTGTTCCCTTATTACAAGCCTCAACTATTTCCTGATTAATACTCCGTCCAACAGAGTTGCAACTGTTCGGAGGCCTATAGACTACACCCACTAGTGTTTTTTTCCCCTTATTATTCCTCATCTCCACCCAAACTGTTTCACTATCCTGCTCCTTTGACCCAATATCATTTCTCTGTATTATAGTGATTCCTTCCTTTATTAACATAGCCACCCCACCTCCTCTCCCTTCCTGCCTGTCCTTCCTGATTGTTAAATAACCTGGTATGTTTAATTCCAAGTCATGGTCACCCTGCAGCCATGTTTCTGTAATGGCCACAAGATCATACCTATATGTTGTTATTTGTGCCGTTAACTCATTCATTTTGTTACGAATGCTACGTGCATTCAGATAAAGAACTTTCAAATATGTTTTGTAACACTTAGTTCCTGTTTTTTCCCTTTATAGTACTTGTCGTGGATTTTGATAATCGGGGGGCAGCACTGTGTGGTGGGGGCATGTTGGTAGAGGACTTTTGTCTTACAGATGTTTAATGTAAGGCCCATACTCTCGTACGCTTCGGTGAAGGTGTTGACGATGGTTTGGAGTTCGACCTCCGAGTGAGCGCAGACGCAAGCATCGCCTGCATACTGTAATTCGACGACAGAGGATGGGACGACCTTGGATCTGGACTGGAGGCGACGGAGCTTGAACAGTTTCCCATTTGTTCTGTAAATTAGCTTCACTCCAGTGGGGAGCTTACTGAGGGTGAGATGGAGCATTGCAGCAAGGAAGATCGAGAAGAGCATTCGTGCAATGACACAGCCTTGCTTCGTCGACGACGAAGTCCAACACCGCCTTCAGTGTGCCAGTGCAGCCTTTGGCCACCTGAGGAAGAAAGTGTTTGAAGACCAGGAACTCAAACCCGGCACTAAGCTCATGGTCTACAGGGCAGCAGTGATACCCGCCCTGCTGTATGCCACAGAGACATGGACCATGTACAGCAGGCACCTCAAAGCACTGGAGAGGTACCACCAATGCTGCCTCCGCAAGATCTTGCAAATCCATTGGCAGGATAGGTGCACCAAAGCAGTGTTCTTGCTCAGGCCAACATCCACAGCATCGAAGCTTTGACCACGGTCAATCAGATCCGATGGACGGGTGACATTGTCCGTATGCCCGATACGAGACTCCCAAAACTAGCGCTCTGCTTGGAACTCCGACACGGCAAGAGAGCCCCAGGTGGGCAGAGGAAACGCTTCAACGACACCCTCAAAACCTCCTTGAAAAAGTGTAACATCCCCACTGACACCTGGGAATCCCTGGCCCGAGACCGCACAAAGTGAAGGAGAAGCATCCGGAAAGGCGCCGAACACCTCAAGTCTCTTCGCCGGGAGCAAGCGGAAGACAAGCGCAGGCAGCGCAAGGAGTGCACGTCAACCCAAGCACTCCACCCACCCGCCCCTTCAACCACCGTCTGCCCCACCTGTGACAGAGACTGTAGGTCCCGCATTGGACTCATCAGTCACCTGCAAACTCACTTTTAATGTGGAAGCAAGTCATCCTTGGTTCCGAGGGACTGCCTAAGAAGAAGAAAATACAAATGTGTGGAAGAGATGCTTGAGTTGTACAGAGCCTTGGCCAGACCCCATCTGGAGCACAGCGTTCAATTTTCGGCACAGCACCTTAGGAAGAATATATTGGCCTGGACTTTGCGGTCAGAGGAGAAGGAACAGCACTCGCCATTCATTGTGCTTACAGCTGCCCACAGACTTTTCATGGGCTTTTGAGTGGCAACTTAGAGTCACTAGAGATCGTTTTCAGTGAGACACCCTCTAAAGGGGATCTATGGCATGTGAGAGCAGGCCAAGCAACAGCATGGCTCCTCAACTAATCAGATTGAAGAATCCTCACTGAGACACACAGGCCGTGATTTTGCCTACCTCGGCGGGTCCAGTGCAGCCGGGGTCGGTGGCGGGTGCGACTGGCTACTGGCTTCATCCCACTCTGTGAAATATTTTTGCTGATTGGGCTTGTTAAGCCTGCCCAGCGCGTTTCCCAGCTAATTGAAGGAAGCGGGTCTGATAACATCATTTGATGACACGTCTTCAGCCGATTTCCTTAAAGGGACCATGCACAAATTGTAGTTGACATTTGTACTGTCAGTGTTCTATAGCATTGAAGTGCTGCAAACACTGACAAGCACTGCACAAAGGTATATGGCGGCACCCAGGGTATCCCATGAACCCCTCCATATGCTTATGGAGGGAGTCACAGCAGGCAGGGAGGTCCTTGTAAGATTCGCGAAATTTTCATTAAATAATCACGTGGGAAAATAGGGTTAATAAAACAGCTTTATTGACCAAAAGAAGCTTATACAGAGAAACCTTTGATAAAAGGGCACACAAAATGGCCGCCAGACCTCGTGACCAGCTTCTGGGACCATTTGAATTTCTGTTACTGCAAGCCAGACAGGCTTGTGGATTGAGGGCATTAAAAGCCCGCGAAAACCAGTTTCGGGAAGCCGAAACTCATGGAACTGAGCATACATATTGATTAGATTATAAGTACAGGACAGATTTGGGTGTCAGGATGAGACCCATCAAGAAATGGGCGGACAATTGAACGAACGCTTAAACCCATTACACTGTACAAAGAGAAGCCGTTTAACAGCCATCCAGGGCAATCTCCAGACCGATCAATATACAAACCAAGTTACGGTAACAAAGCAAAAACATTATCGGCCCAGGAAGGCCAGTTAAGCTATCACCGACTCCCGTAATGAAGACAAAACACCCCTGCAGAGAGTACTGCCCGCCAAAATTATTACAAAGACAGGATTATGATTTGGCGGGAGATAAGAATGTTCCAAAAAGGTATAACTGTGGATTGAGTAAAGTCCATGAAGAAGCACTTCGGTTCGGACCTTCGGAACAACTTCGGTTCGGAACGTGTTCGGTGTTCGGCCAGGCAAGGCCCGGCCATGACGAGAAGACGACGAGAAGAATTCGGCTTGGAAGCCAGCTCGGCCAGGCAAGGCCCGGCCACGACGGGAAGACGACGAGGGAGGCCCGGGTACGTTTGTCGGGAGATCATCGACGACCCAGGCCGGAGAAGAAGACACTCAGGTCCCGGAGTGTGCATCCAGTTCTTAAAAATCACATCGGTAACGGATGCTCCAGTTCTTCAACATCACATCGGTAACGGATCCATCCATGGCGAGCGCTCACCAAGGCTGTACCGACTGCCTACATCGCAGGAGAACCAAGAGGAAAACAAGCTGCGCCAGAAGCTTCCAAACTCACGTGACGACGGAAAGCTGTGTCGAAAGGCTGCAAAGCCTTTTTCGCAATTCTTAAAGTGGTGAGCATGATCCCGAGTCCCTCAAATCGAAACTTAGTTAGGTTTAGGGGAGGGGGTTAAGGGTAATTGTAATGTGTTACCCCTTTTACGATGTGCCGTGTGTTCCCCATTTCTATAGAGTTAAGTTTATAGATGTGTGCATGCTTGTAGTTGCTTTAATCTGTGCATATGACATGTATTTTATAATGCTGCAAACTGTTCAATAAAGGCATCCATTTCGTGCTATTCGACCTGGTCTATTGAGTTTTTCTCTGCACTACAGCTCCCTGCACCTAAGTCCAAGGTCTAGAACCATAGGGGAGAGTGGGTCGAACCACTCACGGGTAATTATTGCAAGAAGCCTGGCAGGAGACCACAGCAAGCAAGAGAAACCTCCTACAGAGATGGCGACCGCGGCAGGACCTTGGCAGCAGGAATGTAGGCCTAGAAATTCATTATAGCCACTTTTGGGGCGGTAAAGTCGGGCGGCCGCTAAAGTTTGCGCCCGGCGCAAAGTCGAGGCCACTTCGCCGATATTCAGTAGCTTCGCCCTAAGAGTTTGCTCGAGCGCTAAAACTGGCGATGCACGACTATCTTTAGGCGCTAAGCCAGCGGTGCTGAGCGATACCGCCGAGGCCGGGTGCAGCGCAGGTGCGGTCATTTCTTGATTGACAGCAGACACCCTGGCGCCGGCCAGCTCTTAAGGGGGAAGGGTCGAGTTGGTCTGCTGCCACGCCCTGGACACTGCAGCCCTCCAGCTAGGCCTGAACACTGCTGCTGGACCCAAATGGCACCTGAAAGGGTGGAGAAGGCCCGTGAACGAGCGCAGCACTTCTCAGAGCATGATCTGAGGGTGCTGGTTGGTGCTGTGGAGAAGAGACGCCATATCTTGTTCCCGGACAATGGGAAGAAGCCGGCGGCCCGCGTCTACCGGAAAGCCTGGAGGGATGTCACCACCAGGGTGACATCCAACAGTGAGGTCCCCAGGAGCTCTGTACAGTGCCGCAAAAAGCTAAATGACCTCACCAGGATTGTCAGGGTGATTACCCTTTCCAGTGTCCTCCTCATCCTTGCATGTGCACCTCACATTATGGGCATAGGGACCTGAAAGCCCTAATGGCCAGCCCTCATGCAGCAGCTATGGGACAGTCATGAACATCAATTGCACATTCTGCACTTAACACACTGGCCAGGCTATTCGACCATGGGAGGCAATGCACACAAGATCAGGGCTACACACTGGCCAGGCTATTCGAACATGGGAGGCAGTGCACACAAGATCAGGGCTACACACTGGCCAGGCTATTCCACCATGGGAGGCAGTGCACACAAGATCAGGGCTACACACTGGCCAGGCTATTCCACCATGGGAGGCAGTGCACACAAGATCAGTGCTACACACTGACCAGGCTATTCCACCATGGGAGGCAGTGCACACAAGATCAAGGCTACACACTGTACTTAGAGGCCGTCCTTTCTCTTGCAGGCCAAGCTGGCCAATAATAAGAGGAGCCGGACTGAGACCGGGGGAGGCGGACCCCAGATCCAGCAGCTCACCGAGCTGCAACAGCACGTGGAGCGCATCATGGGTGCCCGGGTGATTGGCCCCGTTGCATCTGGAGATGCCGACCCTGTTCTGGGCACCAATGGTAAGGACATCACCTTTTGGACCTCTCTCGTCCCACTTGCGCATCAGATCTACATCCTTTGCCACTGTCCGTCCAATGCGCTGAATGCCACCACTCATGCATCCCTCGCTGACGCCCTCTCCTCACTCTAAAGCTACTCTTGTGCCTTCCTGCTTTCAGATGGTGAGGAGGAGGTCCCTGAAGTTGCCAGTGACAGCCCCTCAGAAGAGGAGGAGGAGGAGGAGGAAGAGGAAGGCAGCCCATCAGGGGAACCCTCAGCCGCGGCAAGCCATGCCAATGTAGGGGACACGTCTTCCCTGGAGGGGAGCCTGGGGGAAGTGTCGGAGGGGAGTGTAGCTCCTGGGACCAGCGGCCTGCAGCAACGCGGGAGGGGGGTGGAAGCTCAGCGGCCTTCTCCCCAGAGGGGGGAAGGGTCGGAGGGGAGTCCAATTGCTGGGCCCAGCGGCGTCCAGCAACGCTGGAAGGGTCGGGCAGCTTGGCGGCCTTCTCCCCAGAGGGAGAGTCCGGCCTCCAGTCCGGAGACGGTCACCGCCGAGGAGCTGCGCCTCCTCGAGGACATGTCCGCGGACTCGGAGCGCCGGCACACGGAGCTCATGGGGGTAGTGGCATGGATGCCTGAGGCCATTGAGTCCCTGTCTCGGAGTGTGACTGAATTCGGGGCCTCACAGGCCACGAGTTTGGTGAAATTCGGGGCAGATCAGGCAGCGAGTCGGGCGGAATTCGGGGCAGCTCAGGCAACGAGTGGCCAGGTGATCAGTGGTGCCGTGCAGTCACTGGCTGCTCTGATGCGGTCACAGAACAGGGCAACACGGGCACTCACTGCTGCCACACTCGCTGCGTCAGCCAGGCATCGCCAGGGCACCCGCCGCGCTGCAGCAGCACAGCGGTCTGTCCCTCGGCAGATTGCTGCGCATGCTGCAGTGCTGGCCCAGGCGAGTTCCAGTGTCTCAGGCGACCAGCGAGCGCCTGCCATCCGCCAGCTTGCCCCCATTTCTCCAGCCGCCACTGCCACTCCCCCAGTGGAGCTGCCACGAGCTGCTGCAGCGACTGATGCTGCCCAGCCACAGCTGCAGCATTCACCAGCCGGCCCCTCGAGGGCCAGACCTCGTCTAGGCCGACCCCCAAGGGCATCTGCCGTCACGACATGTGCCCCTCAGGAGCCTTCCCCCAGCCTTGCAGCAGCCACTGGGCTCACTTTGAGGAGGAGCAGCAGGGCGTGCAGGGGCCGCAAAAGTTTGCAGAAGGCATCGCCCTCGCGGGCCACAAAGTAGAGGGTGTGCCCAAATGTTTTGTTTTTTGGAATGTGTGTTTTGTGAAGGCCGAGGATGAAGGCCATTTTTGTTTACATCTTTTGTTAATCCTCCCCAGGTTGTGGGAGTGAGTCATGTGTGTGAGTGTTTTTTGGGGGTTTCGTCTGTTTTTGGTTTTCATGTGGGAAGGGCTTTGAGTTTGTACAATGAACCATTTTCTTTATTCAGATTGTCCATGTTTGATCTTTGAAGTGTTTGTTGCCTTAACCGGCTGAGGGCTTGCGGAGCGGCTGCAATCATGTTCTTTCATTGGCACAAGCCATTCCCTGACAGGGGGCCTAGAAGTGACGTTCAATAAGCCGCCGACGGGCGGCCCTTGGACCTTCTGCCTCCGTCCTGGGCTGGTACTCCTCCTCCTCCTCCTCCTCCTCATGCTCCTCCTGCTCCTCCTCCTGAGGTGGTGGTCCAACGTGAGGTGGCAGTGCCTGAGTCCTGCGGATAGCCAGGTTGTGCAGCATGCAGCAAACGACGACGAATTGGGAGACTTGCTCCTGCGAATACTGGAGGGCTCCACCGGAGCGATCCAGACAGTGGAACCGTTGCTTCAGGACGCCGATTGTTTGTTCGATGATGTTCCTGGTCGCTTGATGGCTCTCGTTGTATGCCTCTTCAGCAGGGGTCCTGGGCGCGTGGAGCGGGGTCATGAGCCAGGTACATAAAGGATAGTCTTTGTCCCCGATAAGCCATCCTCTTGGGTGAGGCTGTGCCTGGAACATGTCAGCCACAGTTGTCTGTCGCAGGATAAAGGCATCGTGGCTGCTGCCTGGAAAGCGGGCATTGACAGCTAGGATGCGCTGCCTGTGGTCACACACCAGCTGTACGTTGAGGGAATGGTAGCCTTTCCGGTTGCGGTAATCCTCGGCATGCTCCAGAGGTGCCCGCAAAGCCACGTGCGTGCAGTCAATGGCGCCCTGCACCATGGGGAAGCCCGCTATTCTTGCAAGTCCCACTGCACGCTGCTGCTGCTTGTCCAGGGTCATGGGGAAGGAGATGAATTGACGTCTCCTTCTGAAAAGGGCATTGGTCACCTGGCGGATGCAGCAATGCATGGCGAACTGGGAGATGTTAGCGATGTCCCCAGCAGCGGATTGGAAGGAGCCGGTGGCATAGAAGTTGAGAGCCACCGTCACCTTCACTGCCACCGACAGAGACGTCCTGTGCCTCAGCTGTGGACGCAGATCTCTGTGAAGCAGCTGGCAGATCTCTGCAACCACCTCCCTTCTGAATCGCAGCCTCCTAACACACTGCGCGGCAGACATGTTGAGATAGGAGAACTGCTGGCGGTATTCCCTGAGTGGGTAAGGCCTCTGTTGCCGACGCCTGTTGCCCCCTCTGCGTCTAGCCAGGGCTGCCACTCTCTCATGGCATCTGTGAGCCCTTCGGACATAATGCTGAAACTCAGCGTAGGCACCCAATGCAGCCCCCATAATATGCTGGCAAAAACTGAGATCTCAATGAAGGCAAAGAGAATTGCAAAGCTCTGGCCTGAAGCCAAAAATACCTGTCCTAGTGTTGGGCCAAAGCAGTAAGCTCTCTTCCTTGGTCTCTCTCCAAAAATCCGTTGCACAAGAGTGAGTGCTGCAAAATGGCTGCCCTTTATAGTGCAGGGTAAGTGCCCTTTAATTTGCACTCCCCGCGGCCCGCCTCGGCTGTGTACTGTTCCACTTCACAGTCGCTCGGGCCGCCAGGCGCACAATGGGGCGGCGCGAGTGAAGTTCCGGTTCCGGGCGCACAAAGGGCGTTGCACGACGAAATGACGTCATGATCTGCGCGCGCAGATGAGCGCACGCAATGACTTTGTGCCGGCGCTAAATGTCTACTGAAGTTGGGGCGAGGCGCAGATCGCGCTGCGCCCGGGCGCTAAGCGCCTAGCGCTCGAGATCTACTCCTCCTAAGGCGCTAACGGCTGGCACAGCCAACTGAATTTCTAGGCCGTAGTGTTTTAGATCAAGGTCTGAATAAACGAAATGTGATGGATGAGAGAATAGCGGATTATGTTTTTGGGAAGGTAAACCTTACAAAACAGTGGATATCCGACCTATTAAGAGATAGGCGCCCGCTAGACGCAGCCATCAAGTGGACAGAAAGCAAAGAGCACAAAAGATCTGTAGAAAAAGCGGTCTGGCTGATGTGCTACAAGAAGCAAGTCCAGCTTTTGGACCAAGTCGTTGTAGCACAGACGGCCCAGATCAAAGGGTTACTAGCAGAAGTAGAGGAAAAGGTTGCGGGAGGAAAGAGACTGATTGCATCGCTCAACGCGCTGAATCAGGAACGCCACTCTGTAACCACTCGCCATGAGGCCAAGGTAGATTACTTGGAGTGTCAGGTCACTGAGGCCAAGTCCAGTGAAGGAAGAATAAGAGACGGGTGTGTCCGCCTAGCTCAGCAGGTAAAGGCACAGGAGGAGAGTATTCTGGGAGCTAGAGCAGCGTACAAGATGGCCATCGAGGATAGGTCTGAGAACGCCGACCATAGCGCTTGCCAAAGGGAGCTAGAGGACCTGAGAATGGCCCTAGCGAAGGCAAACGGCTTGGTGTGTCTCATAAACCCACCAGCGAGCCATCTACAGTTAGCCAGGGAATCCAAAAGACCGATTCCGCGAGAGGCAGTTGGGGTACCAACCACCGAGCCCTCGGCACCTCCCAGCTATGATGAGTCTTGGGTTGCGGGGGAGGAAATGGTGGAGTTAGTCGAAGAGATTCCTGAGGTAGAGCAACCCCAGGTAGTAGGGTCGAAGCCGGCACCGATGTGTCCCGCTCGACACCGGAGGCTCGGTCCGGACGAAGCGAATGGCGATGACGGACCCCTCATGAATCAGATCGTAATGCCCCACAGCGCACAACAGCTAAGGGCAATGATAAGCCACATCCCAAAACTCTTCGAGTCAGGAGATCCCTCCGTCCATTTTAGGGACGTGGAGCAGACCACAGCAGTTAATGACTGCGACAGGGGAGAGCAGTCCAGAATGCTGCTGTTCTCCCTGGACAGCTCGATCCTCCAGTGTCTCTCTGACGAGAGCAAGGGAGGGCACAGGGAGTATGAGGATTTACTGGACGAGGTCCTGGAGGTTATGGGGGCAGATGACGGAAGTCCGTTCCTCCGATTGGGTAGGATGGTACAGCTAGAGGGAGAGCACCCACGGGTTTTCGCCGGAAGGTTGTGGCCAGTGTATCGGCGCAGCTGCCCGGGCGGGCCGGCCCGGGACATGTTGGACGCTGGTCAAAGGGCTCATTGGCTCCGGTGCCTGGTCACCAATTGCTTGCCACAAGTGAGGGAGCAGGCCAAAACATGGTTTGACCCCAATAACCCCCGCTCCACGGAGGAGATAGCACTTGATCAGCTCACGATAGGTTACAGGAACAGCAGGAGTAAGGAAGTGCCTCCCCCGAAGGGAAAGGTGCATGAGGTGAGGCCTGCAGCTCCTGTTAAAAAAGAGTGGCATCAGGAGGGGAATCGCCCTCCCCAAGCCAAGAATAGTTGTTACGGGTCTGGGAAGGAAGGTCACTGGCGCCGGGACTGTAAAAATCCCTGGAAGGATTTAAAGGGAAAAGTTCCCTCAGCCCCAGCCCAAACGCCCATCCTGGAGAAAGGAGCCCATGTGTCGATACATCCCGCAGCGATCGAGTCAGTTTTAGAGGCAATGCGGTCTCTAATGACCTCGCAGGGGAAGGTGGCAGTCGCCAACGGCCCTGTTGCTCCCCCAGCCCCAACCGCAGCGCCCCAATGACTAAAGCCCGCGCAGCCCGTCTACCTGTGTCCGCTCCGATATGACGCGTGGAGAAGACCCCTTGTGGAGATGGAGGTAGAGAAGGAAAAAGGTAGTTACCTGTTGGATACGGGGGCATCATGTACTGTGATCCACACAGCTAAACCTTTTGCCTCACCTCTGTCTACCCAGGCTCCATTCTCATTACCGGGATTCACAGGCAAAGAACAGGCTGGTGCGTTCTCCATCCCGCTCTCCATTCATTTGGGAGCACTCCACACCACATGGACGTGTATCCTGATGAAGTGGAACGAGGGGGGTGGTAAAGGCATCCTCGGGTCTGATTTCTTGGTGGAACACGGGATCCTCGTGGACCTTAGAAATCACTGTCTCTGGGGAGCCGAGAATGGGTTAGGCAAGGTAGTCGTGATCCCAGAGAAGGGAGGAAAGGGGACCCTGTGTACCATGAAGCCGTCAGGAGGTTATGACCTCGAGCTTATGGTCGCGGACGTCCCAACGGACTTGCAAGCGTTTGTGTCGGACAATTTGACCGCATTTGCCACACACAAGCACGACTGTGGGAGGGTCACCGGGTTTGAGGTCAGCGTAGACTGGGACCCCATGATCCGACCCCAAAAGCAGTATAACTTCCCCAAGGAAGCAGAACCCGACATGGAGACAGCAATATCTTCATTGGCGCAGCAGGGCGTGTTGAGGCCGATAGCCACTCACGTGAACTCCCCATTATGGCCGGTAAGGAAGCCGGACAATTCATGGAGGGCCACGGTGGACTATAGAGTCCTCAACAGTAACATCCCAGCCTGCGCGCCCACGGTAGCAGCAGTTGCCAACCTAATAGGGAGTATTCCAGCATCCGCGACCACGTTCACGGTGCTGGATATCTCGAACGGTTTTTGGTCCATCCCTTTAAGGAGGGAGGATCAGTACAAGTTTGCCTTTACTTTTAAAGGGCAACAGTACACGTGGAACTGCTTGCCACAGGGTTTCCACAACAGCCCCAGCATTTTCCATCAGTGCATGGCAGGAAGTTTAAAGGAATTTAGCCAGCCCAATCAGATAGTGCAGTATGTGGACAACTTGCTCCTGTTCACGGATTCAAGGGAGGAGCACGGCCCACTATTAGCCAAATTATTGGAGCTACTGGAAAGGAAGGGTTATAAAGTAAACCCAAAGAAAGCACGGATCGGCCAGCAGGAGGTGAAATTCCTGGGTCTGACCATCCGCGCTGGGGAAAGAGCCATAGATAAGGCTAGGCGGGAATCGGTGCAAGATTTGCCGATTCCTAACACAGTAACGGGTGTGAGGTCCTTTTTGGGACTGACCGGGTACTGCAGAGACTTCATCGAGGACTATGCAGCCACAGCAGCCCCGCTACTCCGACTCTTACACAAGGGAGTCGAGTGGTCTTGGGACGAGGGTTGTCAGGCAGCATTCGCGAAGTTGAAAAGGGACCTGCAGACCGCGCCAGCCCTAGGGGCCATAGATGGGGGGGAGGAGTTTTTCCTGGAAGTAGCCACCAGTGGAGACAGCCTGAGCGCCGTGCTGCTCCAGGAGCGACACGGCAAGCTGAGGCCAGTGGTCTACTCCTCCAGGGTGCTTACGGATGTGGAGAGGAGTTTTTCCAATTGCGAACGGCATCTCCTGGCCACGCATTGGGCTGTGAACAGATCAGCGATCTTCACAGGAACCTCTCCCATCACTCTCCTCACCCATCACACACCCACAAAGATGCTTCTGGATGGAAGGATTAAGGATGGACCGTAAGCAGTGCTCGGATTGCGCGCTGGACCCTCCTCCTTTCCCAGATGGATCTCAAGGTTAGAGGTCTTTGCGAGCCGAAGCTCGCGGCCAACATGGTATATCCCGGAACAGCCCATCGGTGTTCCGTCGAAGGGGTATGGGAGGTCAACATAGGTTTACGGGCCGGGATAAACCCCACAGGCCGCGAGATCTACGTAGACGGTTCCAGCACGGTATCTGCTGGCGAACGACTCACAGGGTGTGGAGTTTATGACCCCGCGGCAAACATTGCCCTGGCGATTAGGCTCCCCAGCACTATGAGCGCACAGCCGGCTGAACTGTCCACGATGGTGTACGTGGTTACCCACCCCGAGATCTTCCCAACCCCATACACGATTTGCTCGGACAGCATGTTCACATGCAATTCGTGTACGGAATACCTGGCTATTTGGTCTCGTCGCGGATATACCTCCACGGACGGACGACCTTTAACAGTTAAGCCCTTGCTGGAAAAGATCCTGGCAGCAGTGGGGGAGGAAGGGGAGGTGTTCATCCACAAGGTGAAGGCTCATTCCACCACAGAACCCCGCAGTCAGGGTAACCAGCAGGCGGATGCGCTAGCCAGGGAGGGTGCCCGCAACGGCATTTTCTGGGACCCCTATGGACCCGGACCCGTGGCAGCGATCCGAGGCAGGGAGGGGACTCCAGGGAACACAGGGGTGACACCGCCCCTAGACCTAAAGACCGTCCAAACCCTGGATCCCGCCCTGAAAACAGTCCTCAATTCTATTGCTGAGGGGAAGCAGGTAGAGGGTCCGTACAGTACGACAGCCCTCTCCGTCAAGGAAGGCATGTTGTTACGGGAGGAACAGTGGGTTGTGCCGCAGCAGCACCGGACGGAATTCCTTCAACTGGCCCATGAGGGTCCAGGGGCAGGACACCCCAGGCCTGAGGTTACCTGGCAACGGGTAGAGCAGGCGGGATGGTGGCCGGGACTTCGAGACGATGTCCGCGAGTTCTGTGCAAGCTGTCTTGTGTGCGCTGCAAACAACCCAGACCCCCAGAAAAGGAAGGTGCCCATGGGGCACATCAGGAGGGTAGAGGGACCATGGCAGTCGATACAGGTCGACTACATAGGACCCCTGCCCACCGCCCAGGGAGGCTATAAGTACTGCCTTGTCCTGGTGGATGTGTTTACCAAGTGGGTAGAAGCCTTCCCGTGTAGAACAGCTACGGCGCTGGGTACTGCCAAGATCTTGGTCCGGGAAGTGTTCTCACGGTGGGGGCTCCCCCGATTTGTTGAGTCTGACCGAGGGAGTCATTTCACCGGCCAAGTGATGCAGAACACCCTCATGCTCTTGGGCATTGAAGGGAAGTGGCACGTAGCGCAAAATCCCCAGTCATCCGGGATTGTTGAACGCATGAACCGGACGCTCAAGGAAAAGCTGAGGAAAGAGGCAATGGGCTCGCCCCAGAAGTGGGCGGAGATCCTGCCTCTAGTCCTCATGGGGATCCGGGTCAGCCAGTCCAAAAGTACGGGGCACTCCCCGCACGAGTTAATGACTGGGAGGATCATGCGAACACCCACCCATGTACTAGCCCCGGTGCTCACTGAGGGCCAGCTCCAAGAGGTGAATCGGGACAAGTTCGTCCAAACCCTTTTGGTGTGCCTGAAACAGGTTTATGAGCAAGCGGCTGGGAACATGGGGAGACAGCATCAGGGCAATCGACTGTTGCTGGAACCCCGTAAGAAGCAAGAGTGGGAAGTCGGAGACCAGGTCATGGTTAGGAACTATGCCCGAGTAGGGAGTCTAGAACCACTGTACATGGGGCCCTATAGCATTGTAGAAAAGGCCAGCCCCATGGTGTACGCAGTGAAGGTGTCCCGACGTACTAAATGGTTTCACATTAACCAGTGTAAACTGTTTAAGCCGGGTGCACAAGGGCCAACAAAAGGGGCCAGGTCTGAGGACAGAAATCCTCAGCATGAGACAGGGTCACAGACCACACAGGCTGGAACTGTAGCCTGCGTGAGGGGAGGAGTCATCCCATCGGAGTGGGAGGTCTCCCCGTTAGTTTGGGATTCGGACGAGGGAGAGCCCGAACAGCTCAACCCCACCCCTGACCCCATCACAGAGGAGGAGGAGTCGGAGGACGAAGGTCCCGCCCCCGACTCGAGCATAGGGGAGGTAGGGATTGGGGGCGGAGACTCACTACCTGTATGGACAGGTGGGGTGGAGTCGGATGCCACGGATCCCAGCCCCAGGGGGGCCGGAGCCTGAGGGAAGGGAGCCGGAGCCGGCAGCTTTGGTGGGACCACAGGCTGCGACGGTGGAGGTCCCGATCCCCGGTCCGTTAGCCCTGGGAGCCTCGCCCAAGGTGCCCCTTCATAGGTCGGCTCGGACGCCTCAGCCCAGAAAGTCTTGGCCAGATCCTCCTTACTTCCCCCAACATCGATCCAGGGTAGCCCAGGAAAGACACGATTCCCGTTTAGCAGCGGCAGGCTGTGGGGGATCAAAGCCGAAGGTCAGTGCAGCCCCGCCACAGGGAGCGGCATGCTGCAGCCCTCACAGGAATTAGGTAGGCCGCCCGAAGGAGGGCGGCGCTGTACATAAGTTTAGGTATGTTAAGTTTAGGTAATGATTGTGGTAAACCACTGTTTGTATTCCTGTTTGTCCTGTTTGTATTCCACTGTGTACATGCCTGGACATGCCTCGGCTGACTCCTCCCACAGGTCCTAGTATAAAGGTGACTGCTCCCCAGCCCTTGTATCCTGGACCGGTCGACCACTCGAGGCAGACCTCCATTCTGTTGTTAATAAAAGCCTTTGGTTACTCTTCTAACTCTCAGTCTTTTATGAGTAATTGATAGCGCATCAATGATAAGTTAAGTTAAGTAATTTTAATGCTAGTTTAAGGTATGTAAAGTTTAAGATGATGGGGATGTTTTAAAAGGTAGTTTTCGAAGTCTGCCCAGTATGTGTGTTTGTTTGGAAGCGGGGTCAAGGGACCCGAGTGTCCGTTTAATTAGGCCAGCGCCTATTGGGAGCCTGGCTACATCATCTTATCGGTTACAGAAACCAGGAATACAATGGAGAGGATTCTCGTGGTGCTCGCGGCGATCGGGTGCGGGCTGGCCTACTGGGGCCGCACCAAGGACGTTGTCTTGTTCGGATGCTCCGGGGACACAGCCCCCATCGCAACGGATGGGACGGGGAAGCGAGAGGTTGAGGAAACCGCCACCTACTTCCACCAAGGGAGATGGCCGGGATGGCTGGGGTCGAATTCTACAGAATACTCCAGCAAATCCGGGTTTGCCTACCAAGAGACTTCGTTACTGTGCCCTCGGGTGAGGATCATTGCACCCAGAGTCAGCGTTACTGTGGGAAAGAGGATCTGTTTGGTGTGTAATAGGAACGTACCGCTAAGTAGATGGTGGTGGCTTCGAAAGCTGGGAAAGAATATGAAGAACTCTACAATCGAGTGGGAGCGATTGGGTAACAATACCCATCGGACAATTACGGGGACTCACGGACAATTACGTGTGTGTTGGGACAAGTGGTGGGAACCAGATGAAGGGATATATGTCTGCATGTGGGGTTCGAAGTACGTTTGCCCCAAAGGCATATCCATCTTTTTCCAGAGGCAGTGGCAGGATGAAGGGAAAGGGATGAGGTGGGACGTCAGCACCCGGGCGTGCGGAGTCCCACTCTCCCCGGTTCCAGTAAATGCCACTGAACTCATCACCCGCCCACGCAAGCCCCTGCCCACGATTCCGGTAGCACTAGCCCAGAAGGAAGGGTGCCCCACCACCACAAAGGGACCCGGGAACGGTTTAGCATTGGTACCCACCGGTCAGATGCTGTACCAAGGGGTACACTACGTGGTGGCCTCAGTGATTTTAAACCTCACTGAGGTACGATTGCCAGAGTGGTGTCCCAAGGAAACGGAGCAATTGTACCAGGTCCTGTTAACCAGGATGTTCAGACAATTTTATGAGTTTGACTTTGCCGACATCAACAAAGCCGAATTGTACACCACACCACAGGAAGTTTTGGATCGGGTAGGGAGGCAAAGAAGGGGTACTGTAAATGACATCTTCACTGCTTTTAGTACCGGGATGTCTGTTGTCAATGCTCTAGACAACGTGGAGCTGCAGACACAGATTAATGGTCTAAAGGCCCAGTTAAGGAACATACTGACAAATGAAAATAAGGTAGTGGGTTCTGAGCTACATGAGGACCAGGCCATGACACTACACTTAAAAGAAATAATCGCTGAGCTGGAGAAACACGCTAGAACGGTAAATGCACTCATTAGGGAGGATCGGAATGCGTCCGATCAGGCTGCACAGAACAAGGCTTGTGTGCTATACGGGGCGTGGTTACTGGGCGAGGGCCACAGTAATCTGGAGGATTTAAAACAAGGTTTGGTCCCGTCCTGGATCAGCAATAAGCACTTGCAAGCGCTCCACCCTTTTGAGAACGCATTAAGTCCGTGCCAGCTCAGACTAGCTGCAGAGGCGTACCCAGTCCCAGTGGACTGTGGACGCTCGAATCACACTATCATGGGAATAGTGGTGAGGATGCCGGTGTTGGGTCCCACAGCAAAACCCACCCCGGTATACAGGGTGGAGAACATTGGAGTCATTCAAGGGGGTGTGCACATTTGTTACGCAGTGGTCCCGCCTTATGTCATCAGATGGGAGCGTACGATGACAGGCACTGGCCTCTCGGGGTGTCGAAGCCGGGGAGCACACATCATCTTGTGTCCCCAGCACTTGAATGCCTTTTTAAAACCACAGTGCGGGTTCAGAGCTGCTAGCGCGAAGCCGGTAAATTGCACCATGGAGGCAATGGCAAAAGACCATGTGCCCCCACAGGTGGCATATATCGGAGGTGGAACATACTGTGTTACCACTGCAGCACCTCACTACCACCACGGACAGCACGGGTGGTGCCCGGTCAGTGGCAGCAGTTTCTGTTTCAAACCCAGGGCTGAAGTTCAAGTGGCACAACAGTGAATTGTCCCCATTCCTGTACCTTCCACTGTTCACCTCACTGTAAAAGAGAATTTCACGGATTTGTAGCGATTCGTTGCGCATTTTGGTTATGTCATTCCCCCTCTCCCCGAACACCTCACCAAGATTTTCAAAGCTGTAATAGTCTCACAGAAGCATTTTTACACACTAGAGCAGAAGACATTGGAGATAGGGAAAGACATATTAGACATAGTCACCCACCATGGTGGGACCTGTTCACTAATATAGAGATCCCGCCCTGGATTAGAATAGCATCCCACATCCTAGTAGTGTGTCAGGTTTTGATTGTGATATATTTACTGTTCGTGCATTGCAAGAGAGGCAAACCCCTCCAGAGGCACGAGAACACAGGAGAATGGAGAGAACGCTATGTACGAGTGGGTGAAGAGACCCCCGCTTAGGCTGCTAAGTATTAAAGGATAAAGCGTCCCTCCACTCTTGGTTTTGGTTACTATATGATTTAAGTGTATGAATACTGTTGTGTTATCACCGTTGATCAGTTTTCTATTTTTCATTAACAAAATGTGTATGCAGGTGGTGTAAGGGGGTATCGGCCCCTTCACATCTGAAAGATGAATGTGTTATAGTTTGAGGTAGTACTGCCTATGGTTGTCCAACTGTACACAATGTAATTTTTCTGAAATGGGAACTGCATGTGTCGTGGGGGTCATAGATAGTTAATTACCAGGAATGTTTGGATGTGGGGAATCAGGGAAAATTTGTTCACCAAGGGTTATTGATACTTTAAGCAAGCTATCAGTATCACAGGAGGGACTGTAAGATTCGCAAAATTTTCATTAAATAATCACGTGGGAAAATAGAGTTAATAAAACAGCTTTATTGACCAAAAGAAGCTTATACAGAGAAACCTTTGATAAAAGGGCACACAAAATGGCCGCCAGACCTCGTGACCAGCTTCTGGGACCATTTGAATTTCTGTTACTGCAAGCCAGACAGACTTGTGGATTGAGGGCATTAAAAGCCCGTGAAAACCAGTTTCGGGAAGCCGAAACTCATGGAACTTAGCATACATATTGATTAGAGTATAAGTACAGGACAGATTTGGGTGGCAGGATGAGGCCCATCAAGAAATGGGCGGACAATTACACTGTACAAAGAGAAGCCGTTTAACAGCCATCCAGGGCAATCTCCAGACCGATCAATATACAAACCAAGTTACGGTAACAAAGCAAAGACATTATCGGCCCAGGAAGGCCAGTTAAGCTATCACCAACTCCCGTTATGAAGACAAAACACCCCTGCAGAGAGTACTGCCCGCCAAAATTATTACAAAGACAGGACTATGATTTGGCGGGAGATAAGAATGTTCCAAAAAGGTATAACTGTGGATTGAGTAAAGTCCATGAAGAAGCACTTCGGTTCGGACCTTCGGAACAACTTCGGTTCGGAACGTGTTCGGTGTTCGGCCAGGCAAGGCCCGGCCACGACGAGAAGAATTCGGCTTGGAAGCCAGCTCGGCCAGGCAAGGCCCGGCCACGACGGGAAGACGACGAGGGAGGCCCGGGTACTTTTGTCGGGAGATCATCGACGACCCAGGCCGGAGAAGAAGACACTCAGGTCCCGGAGTGTGCATCCAGTTCTTAAAAATCACATCGGTAACGGATGCTCCAGTTCTTCAACATCACATCGGTAACGGATCCATCCATGGCGAGCGCTCACCAAGGCTGTACCGACTGCCTACATCGCAGGAGAACCAAGAGGAAAACAAGCTGCGCCAGAAGCTTCCAAACTCACGTGACGACGGAAAGCTGTGTCGAAAGGCTGCAAAGCCTTTTTCGCAATTCTTAAAGTGGTGAGCATGATCCCGAGTCCCTCAAATCGAAACTTAGTTAGGTTTAGGGGAGGGGGTTAAGGGTAATTGTAATGTGTTACCCCTTTTACGATGTGCCGTGTGTTCCCCATTTCTATAGAGTTAAGTTTATAGATGTGTGCATGCTTGTAGTTGCTTTAATCTGTGCTTATGACATGTATTTTATAATGCTGCAAACTGTTCAATAAAGGCATCCATTTCGTGCTATTCGACCTGGTCTATTGAGTTTTTCTCTGCACTACAGCTCCCTGCACCTAAGTCCAAGATCTAGAACCGTAGGGGAGAGTGGGTTGAACCACTCACGGGTAATTATTGCAAGAAGCCTGGCAGGAGACCAGAGCAAGCAAGAGAAACCCCGTACATCCTCTTCCCTTCCAATGGGCAGAAGAGTCCTCCCCAGTACACCAAAGAAGGCTGGTTGCACATTGCACAGGAGGACACAAGCAGAGACGTTATTAGGAGGACCAGGTTGCAGTGACGCAAACCTTTCAATGATCTCAGTAGATCACGAAACATTACTACAAAGCCACACTCAACTACATCCTGCTGTGCCACTCATCACATGCACATCACTCTGCCTTCCCTACCCTACTCCTGCACATCCTTACTCACACCAACTTACCTTGCAGCTCCATCCATCCCTCTCTATCTACATTATCACTTTCCCATCTCACTATCCACCCCTCACACTCACCCTCATCCTAGTGCAATCATACCAACTAACAAAACACAAGGGTACGCACTTGGGTGTTTTAGCCAATGTACATGTGAAGTTTCTGTTAATTTGCTGTCAAACATTGAAATCTTTATTGTCAACACTTTGCATTCTAGGACAGATCTGTGTGCTCCTTTGGAAGTGGCTTAGTGAGTTGCAGTGAATATTGAGACATAATAGTACCCCCCGCAATGACAATGAGTGTGAAAGGAAAGGCTTGAACATTGTAGGAATGCTTTATGGTGTTGGTATGGGGTGGTGCCAACCTGGCGCATCATGTGGCAGCCAGGGTGTACATCATCAAGTGAAGTAAATCTGGCCATGGTGAGGTCATCCCTGGCGTCCTGGGCAGCAATGTGTTCGGGTGCTGATGCCCTGTGTCCTGTGCAGCATCAGTTGATTGCGGAGAAGGTTGGTGTTGTTGTTGGTGCTGCTGGCCTGCCTGATGCTGCTGGTGTTGGGGCTGATCGTGGTGGGATTCAGAGGACTAAGGTGAGATAGTTTCAAGGGCACCGATGCTGATGGAATAGATGGCAGGTCTATTACAGAAGCGATCTCTCAATGGTGAGAGAGGTTGTTCCAATGAAGTGACACTGGCTAGAGAGTTTGCTCCAAATAATTGCAAGCTGCATAAAGCCAATCTGTCTTCCAAATGCAGTAAGCAACAGCGTCTAACCTTGGAAAGTGAACAGTTATGAAATGGGAGCTTTTATAAACCATTTGCAGCTGTCAAGTTAAGAAATCATCCCATGCTGACACAACTCCCGACCTGCTTACCTGACGTGATCCCTGAGCAGCGGGGAAGCCGTGGCAAACTCATAAAATCTAAAGGAGAGCATAAAATAGTTTTTAAGGGCCTGTTAACAAGCTCTTAATCATCTAAATTGCCTCCCCCACCACTTGGTATTGGGTCTGTTCTGCGATGACAGACCCGACATCTGGGAGACTAGCGTGGTGGCAGGTTGACAGCGGGTTCTGTACCAGGTCAAAAAATAAAATTTCCCATCTGACCCGCTAACAAACCCACCCGCTAACCCCCTGAAAAATTCCCCCCCACAGAGTCTAAACCAGGAAGTATAAATTAGAATATTTAGTTCAATGTAAAATCATGTATAGAAAGCAAAATACAGAGGGATGGAAAGAGGGGATTAAGAGAGAGAGATAAAGGAGACAGAAAGAAAAAGTTAAAAATAATTAGTTAATTGTTAATTTTTTTTAAATATCCAAGAATAATTAAATCCTGAAGAGATGAAACTTTACACGTTTAAAATAAAATTTTCAGAGCCAGAGAGGTTGTTTGGCAGTAATTAAGACTTATCACACCATTAAAAATTCAGTTATACCTGAATGCACAAGCCCTAACATTTTCTGGCATGTTTAGTGGGTATCAAGTGGGTAAATACTGCAACTTCATGCACTTCATGCATTTAAATGCCGAATCTTTCCGCAAAGCATCGGTGGAGTGAAGCTTGTCGTGGAGCGGGCAAATTCTGGATTTTTGCATTTAAATATACATGTGCGGATGCCAGAAGTTGCTGTCCGATTTACTCCTTAATAACAGTGAGCGCTGATAACCTCACTGTTATTCTTAATGCAAAATCCTGGCCATTGCCTTTGGCGGGGGGCGGGGGCGGGGTGGGTGCAGCTCAGTTTCAGCAGAATAATACCGAGGTTTAATTGAAATTTTTAAGATTGAGGGATGGATAGATTTTTGTTAGGTAAGGATATCAAAAAATATGAATCCAAAAGGTAAGCAAATGGAATTGATGTACAGATCAGCCGTGATCTAATTGAATGGTGGAACAGGCTCAAAGGACTGACTGGTCAACTCCTGTTCCTATGCAAACCCCAAACTGCTGCCACTCAATCACATCCAGCTGAGAGCACAAAATCCAAGTCTCCATGCATATTCTTGGGATGTCCGGTGAAGGGATAATTACAACTCCTAGCTCTTTCAGGCTGTCCCAGATCAGACGTATTCCTCAGACGTTCACCTTCAACTTAAGTTAGAGATAGCCGAATTCCATAAGACGCTTAAATGGGTCTAAAGGTTCAGGCTATCTCTCCCTTAAGGAAAGGAACAACTGAAGATGTTACCATCCTCCAGATAGCAGTTTTAATAAGTTTAACTAGACTGTAACCGTCTGGATATTATGAGGGTCAAGAATAACACCCAGAATTCTGCAACTCCTTACAAAGAGTGCACAGAAATTGGGTTCGGGAGTTTATACAGAATTACTCTTTGAGACAATTCTAAAAATATATAGTTTTATTTAAGAGCCCACATTCATTTAACAGCTGTTGAATCAGTTGCAACATTAACAATTCAAAATACAGATAGCTTATAAGAACATAAGAACATAAGAAATAAGAGCAGGAGTAGGCCAATCGGCCGCTCGAGCCTGCTCCGCCATTCAATAAGATGATGGCTGATCTGATCCTAACCGCCAATCTACTATCACAGAACCATCTCCTGAATATAACAGAATTAGACACACGAAATAGGAGCAGGATCAGGCTACACGGACCCTGGGCCCGCTCCACTACCCACAGGGCCATGCCCGATCCGAACCTAGACTCATGTCCAAATTCCTGCCCGCTCCCCGTAACCCTTAATTCCCTTTACTTCTAGGAAACTGCCTATTTCTGTTTTAAATTTATGTAATGGTGTAGCTTCTATAGCTTTTTGGGGCAGCATATTCCATGGACCTACCACCCTCTGAGTGAAGTAGTTCCTCCTCATCTCAGTTTTGAAACAGCAGCCTCTTATTCTAAGACTATGCCCCCTAGTTCTAGTTTCACCCATCATCAGGAACATCCTCCCCGCATCCACCCGATCCAACCCCTTCACAATCTTATATGTTTCAATAAGATCGCCACTCATTCTTCTGAACTCCAATGAGTAGAGTCCCAATCTACTCAACCTCTCCTCATATGTCCATCCCCTCATCCCCGGGATTAACCGAGTGAACCTTCTTTGTACTGACTCGAGAGCAATATGTCTTTTCTTAAGTATGGACACCAAAACTGTATGCAGTATTTCAGGTGCGGTCTCACCAATACCTTGTACAACTGAAGCAATACCTCCCTATTTTTATATTCTATCCCCCTAGCAATGAAAGCCAACATTCCATTGGCCTTCTTAATCACTTGCTGCACCTGCATACTAACCTTTTGAGTTTCGTGCACCAGGACCCCCAGATCCCTTTGTACTTCAGTACTTTCCAGTTTCTTGCCATTAAGATAATAACTTGCTCTACGATTTTTCCTGCCAAAGTGCATAACCTCACACTTTCCAGTATTGTATTCCATCTGCCAAATCTCTGCCCACTTACTTAGCCTGTCTATGTCCCCTTGCAGGTTTTTTATGTCCTCCTCACTCACTACTTTCCCTCCCATCTTAGTATCATCTGCAAACTTTGATATGTTATACTCGGTCCCCTCCTCCAAATCGTTAATATAGATTGTAAAGAGTTGGGGACCCAGCACTGACCCCTGCGGAACACCACTAGTTGCCAGTCTGAGAATGAACCATTTATCCCAACTCTCTGCCTTCTGTTAGATAGCCAATCCTCTATCCATGCCAGAATATTACCCCCAATCCTGTGATTTTTTATCTTAAGCAATAATCTTTTGTGTGGCACCTTGTCAAATGCCTTTTGGAAGTCTAAATACACTACGTCCACTGGTTCCACTTTATCCACCCTATATGTTACTTCCTCAAAGAACTCCAGCAAATTTGTCAAACATGACTTCCCCTTCATAAAACCATGCTGACTTTGTCCTATTAAATTATGATTATCCAAATGTCCTGTTACTGTCTCCTTAATAATGGACTCCAAAATTTTACCTACCACAGATGTTAGGCTAACCGGTCTATAGTTTCCAACCTTCTGTCTACTGCCCGTTTTAAATAAGGTCATTTCTTATTCCTCAGAGATCTTTATTTTCACATCTTTACTTGGTTACATTTCTACATTTCTTACTTATTTCTAAATCCAGAACATCCACCAAAATCAATTAATTTGATTACCCAAGACTCTTAGCTAAAAATTTACAGAGCATGCCTGTGAAGTTGAGAAATGCTTGCCCTGTTCAGCGAGTTCTGACTTTCTGTTTGAAAAGCTCTTATTTTTATACCCTTTTTGTAGTGGCTTATTCTTTGAAGTTCTCTGCCGATGTCAGCTAATTGTCTTATTCATTCTCTCTTTTGAATGCTTTCTATCTTACTGTCAATTCAACTATTGCATGCATAATTATGTCTCTACCTTTAGGTGTTTCAAAAACCATCATAAAAACATGACAGCTATGGTTTCTGTTTGATGCTATTTTAACAAAGTACTTTCATTCAATTCTTAATATTGGCTTAACTGGTTTTTAGCAGACATTGAGGGGGAGAAATTGGGTATAGCCCCGTTTGGGGCGCTAGTTCTGGCGAAGCGCAAAGCCTAGCGCCAGTTGCGATTTAGTGCCACCTGGCGCGATATTGGGTTGCAGCGCCCCTAAAGGTGATTGCGGCGCTAAATCAGGCGCTGCACGCTACTCTTAAGGCGCTAACCTGGCGGTGCAACCCAATTTTGCGGTGGCGGGGCGCAGCGAGGGTGCTGTCAATAATCACTTTCCCTGTGACACAGTGGTGCCGGCCAGCTCTTAAAGGGGCAGGTCAATTGGCATCACCAGACACACTCACTTCCTTGTAGGCCTTCAAAGCGGTGGGAGCCTACCAGTGGCGCACCAGCCTAGCAAGACATGGAATGGGTGAGGCCGAAGGTGGAACGACTCACTGATGGGGCATTGGATGCTTTGGTTGGCGCAGTGGAATCAAGGCCAAAGAAGATGGTCGGAATGTGATTTATGTTTTGGACAGTCACCCGGGTGTGAGAGTCAGTTATGTGTCAGTGTATTAGTTTTGCTTTCTGTTGCCATAGCTATCTCATGTTTGAAGGAACCACATTTTGTTTAATGAAACACTTTCTTTATTTACAATGGCCATGCCTGCTATTTACATGCATCTTGCCCTTCACAGGCTTGGGGGTATCAGACCGGTTCCATTCCTGTTCTTGGAATGGCAGCAAGCATTCTGTGAGAGGGGCCTAGAAGCTACTTCTGATCAGCCTCTGACGCGCAGCCTGAGAAGAGCTGCTCGCGTAGAAGTTCAGGCCGGCAGGCATCTTCTCAGCCACCGACTGAGATGTCCTGCACCTTATCTGAGGCTGCAGATCTGGCTGAAGCAGCTGGCACAGCTCAGTCACCACCTCCTTTCTAAATCACAGCCTTCTGACACACTGCTCCTCCGGCATGTTCATGTAGGAAAACTGCTGACGGAAAATCCTGCCAGCGTAAGGTCTGCTGTGGTGACGTCTGTTGGCCCTCCTCCATCTGGCCATGCCCGCCTCCCTCTCCCAGCGTCTCAGTGCCCTTTCCAGATGATTCTGCAGCAGGACGTTCCCCTCCAATGCAGCCCCCATAATAAGTGCCCACAGGAAGGTTCCCCATTGTCAAGGCTCACCAACAGCAAGGTGATGGTCAGAAGGCTGAAGATTGTCTGCCTGCATTGGCTCAGTGGTCAAATGGCTCTCAGTGTGCAGCTCAGCAACTCTTTGTAGCTCTCGAGGAAGTTGTGCTCCAAAAATGGCTGCCGCTTTTAAACCACACCAGTCCCCTTTAAATAACGCTCCTCCAGCCTGAGAGCGACTTGGTAAGGTCCAGGTAAGCTGTCACTATTAGCGCCAAGCACTACGGAGGGGGGCGCCACTGCATTTCCGGTCCAGGGTGCCCAAAAGGCATTGCACACTCAAATGACGTCATAATCAGCCTGCGCCCATGAGCGGGCGCTAAGCTTTAGCGCCGGCGCTAAATGCATGCTCAATGTGGGGCGAGGCGCTAGGCACCTTGCGCCCGCCCGGATATTGTCTAGTGCCCCACTTCTCGGCCTCTTTCGGCGTTAATCGGTGTCGCTAACAACCAAATTTCTCCCCCTGATTCTCCTTGCTGCTCCAAGTTCAATACAAACACAATGGGGGAGAAATTGGGTGAGTAGCACCACCTGTTAGTGCCTAAAGAGGCAGTCAGTGGCTGTAGCGCCACTGGCTGCACCTCCCGCGATAGTGGTGGCGTTAGCCTTTTGCGCTGTGCCACCACCGATGATGTCATCGGTGTGCGCAGCGCCCCATTCGCGCCCCGATCGCGATATTTGGTAGCGAACGCTGCTGTAGCGCCGTTCGCTACCCGTGCCCGGTTCACGGGGCCTTGCTGCGCCAGCAGAGGTGCAAGTTAAGGTGGAGGTGCGGGGCAGCCGCTTTTTTGGTGGCCGCCTGCCAGCACCTCCGCCCCCGGCATCCTGGTCCCCTCCCCGCGGCATTGCCGGCTGTTTCCCGAGAGCCCGGCACTTCTCCTTGGTGCCGGGCTCTTTTGCCGGCACTCACGATCGGGGCTCGCGCTGCTGTAGGCCCCTCCCCCTTAACAGTGGGAGGAAGGCCTGCAGTACCACAGCGTGCCGTGCCGCAGCATGTGGCGCTGCGGCATGTAGCGCTGCGAAATTCACTTTCAGCGCCCTAAGAGGAACACGGAGCACCTTGAGCCGTGCCCCGTCTCCCTCTAGGGGCACTTCAACTGAATTTGCAGCGATCGCTATTGTGGCGATCGCGGCACAAATTCCAGCGCCCAGGCGAACTTTGCACCGCTTGGGCGCCTCAGGCCAATTTCTAGGCCAATATAATTGCTTGTTGTATCTATTGAAGTCATATCTTCAAAGTGTTCTTGTTGGTATCATATTTACTATGTATATATATTAAAGACACTTCAACTAGGGTGGTTCATGCATTTCTAGCTATCTCAATTGGTTGCATATTTAATCATGTTTCCTGTCTTCCAAGTTTAACATAAAAACTATTTGACCAGCAGGTGTTTCTTTTACTTGATGTCATCTTTTCAAAGGCACATGGTTCTTTTAATGTTTGTGTTTCTGTTCTTCGTGTTAACTTATAACACCTTAAACTGTGTCTTTTCATTGTGTTCCCTCCAAACTCTGGACCTTTTGGAAGTGCCAAACTGCCATTTCAATGGGGTAAATGTTTTAGTATATTTAACTAATTCCCATTTCAAAGCTGTATGGTTTTTACAACTTTGTTAAACAACTGATCTTTATCTCAGAAGCCTGTATTTTGTTTACAGCCTGTGTCTCCGAGGCGTTAGTTTTTAAACCCAATATATCATGTATTAATATCAGTATTCTGTTCATATTATGGTGTATCTTTTTGAAATATGGCGTATTCCCTCACACCTGAGGTCGTGAAAGGCGCTATATAAATGCAAGTCTTCCTTTTTTCTTTTTCTTTACTTTTTTTAGTGATTGTAATGTGCAATGATTTTCATTTCTAGTACAAGACAATAGGAACAAAAGAGTAATATAGGTTAGAAATTACTATTGGTGAAAATGTTTCCATTAAAATAACAGAAAGAAAGACAGACATGCATTTATAAAGCGTCTTTCATGACCTGAGGACATTCCAAAGCGCTTCAGAGTGAATGACGTACTTTTTGAAGTGTAGTCACTGTTGTAATGTAGGAAATGCAGCAGCCAATTTGCGCACAGCAAGCTCCCACAAACAGCAATGAGATAATGACCAGATAATCTGTTTTAGTGATGTTGGTTGAGGGATAAATGTTGGCCAGGATATCGGGGAGCACTTCCCTACTTTCCTTCAAAATAATGCTGTGGCATCTTTTACATCCACCAGACAAGGCTTCGGATCAATGTGCCAGCCGAAAGACAGCTCATCCAGCAGTGCAGCACTCCCTCAGTACTGCACTAGAGTGTCAGATGAGATTTTGTGCTCAAGTCCCTGGAGTGGGACTACGAACCCACAACCTTCTGACTCAGAGGCGAGAGTGCTACGCACTGAATCACCACTGACACAAAGGGGTCGATTTTCATTCAGGTGCAGGGAATTGGCGGGTTCCCCGAATTTAGTGATTCCAACACGATTGTAAATGGGTCTGTGAGATTGATGCAAATTTAACACAATTGGCCAATTGATTTCCAGCATGTGGGAAGCCTTGGCAATTGAGTATTGTATTGATTTCTTTGTGGGTTCAATAACGAATCATTTATGAAAGAGAAAGTTGTTTTAATCTAAAGTCTATTCAACTCTTTTTAACAGCCTTTACAGAACACACCATGCTGTGATGCATCTAGAATCAAACTGAAAGTAAAAGCTTGTCAGCCTGCTTGTCTGTGTCACATGACCTCTGCTGCTCAGGCACAAGCAATCAAAAACACAGACAAATATGCTGTAAGGCATAAGTAATCAAACACAGACAAATATCATCACTATTTGCTGATATCATTACAAGTATTTCCAGTCAGAAAGTCGCAGAATATGACGTCATCATTGCTGCTGCTTTTAAGGTCCACAGCAAGCCTTGCTTCCTCTGCAGGCTTCCAACCTTCAACATTAAGATGGCAAAGGAGCCTGCAGGAGGAACGGCCAGCGGGAGGGCCAGATCTGTGCCCAAATTTGATGAGGCTTCACTACAGGCATTATTGGGTGGTGCTAGGGCCCACAGGGAGGTCCTCTTCCCTTCTTCAGGGATGAAGAGGCCTTCCAGCCAGACCAAGGCTGTGTGGCTAGAGGTGGCAGGTCAAGTCAACTCTTTGGGGCTAACACGAAGAATGTGGTTGCAGTGCAGGAAAAGATTCCATGACCTTCTTTGCACTGGAAAAGTAAGTACTGTATGATGTTTCCATCACCCTCAATCTGATCCCCATTGCGTTTCCTCACTGGCACTCAGCTTTAGCAATCTCTTCCTGCACATCCCACTAGACACTCACATCCATGCACCCTTGCCCATTCCCTCTCTCTCTATGCTCACATTCACAGAACTATGCCACCATGCAGCCCTCACACTCCCTCTCACTCTGATGCTTTGAACACAACTGACAACACACAGGGAGGGCCCTTGGTATTGCAAACTCACTCCATCTTTTTCTCCTTCTAAGTATCTATGCTATGCAATCTCTGCACTCACTCCTTCATTCTCATTCAACCTCCACTTGTCTCCCTCGTTGCAGGAAAAGAGCTCACAACAGGAGAGAGCGAGCCAGGAAAGGAGGAGGGCCGCCCTCATTAGCCCAGCTCACCCCCAGGGAGGAAGGCGTGCTGGAGATTGCCGGGGCTGACCGAGATGTGGACGTTGAGGAAGGACAGGCAGGACCATCCCCGCAAGCTGGTGACAGAATAGTTTTCCATCTCTCTCATTGGCATTGCATGAGTCGCTGATAATGATTCTGAAGATAGATCATATGAACTTATGATCATCTGCAAAATGCAATGTGCATGTAACCTTGCCATCACATCTCTAACTTTTTCCTTGACTCCCCCACAGGACCATCGAGAGCTCCCGTCCCCACAGTGCAGGAGGAAGAGCCTGAGCAGCCGTACTCCTCAGAGGAATCTGCAACCTCTGAGGGCACAGCGTCATCAGAATTAAGCGCACCCAGCAACAGCGCAGACACTCACACCTCGGATTGACCTTTGGGACATAGAGTAGAGTTGTCACCTGGTATACCACAGCTCACAAGTGAGCATCAGCTGATTGTGGAGACAGGGACAGTAGTGGAGAGTCCTCGTCGGAGGGCGCAGGACTCTGCCAGCTCGGCTCAGCTGCATGTCGACCCTTTGCTTCTGGGTCCATCCATAAGATCAGAGCTGATGGAACTCCAGGGACAGATGCAGGAGTGTCTAGCAGATTTTGTCTCTGGGGTTGCTGCTAGTGTGGAGCGAATGGAGGAGTCCATTACGAACATGAGCAGAGCCTTTGTGGAGTCATTGGCACATGAACGCATCAACACGGAAAGGATGGCTACCTACATGGAAATGATTGCTGCCTCCGTGGTAAGGCTGGCTACGGTAGAGGAGAGGAGGGCTACAGCCATGGAGGAGGTTAGTTGCCAGGGTATGGAAAACATGGTGAGTGTTCAGATTAGAAGGCCTTCTCTTGAGGAGCGATGGGCATCTATTGAACAGAGAAACCAGACCTTCATGGAAGTCCTTCTGAGTAGGACTGCCATTGCAGCTAAGGGTCCCCGTGGCCCCTCTGATGTACAGCAAGGTGCTCTCAAGCCACTTGAAGGCACTGAGGGGGACCTGACTCATGAGAGGGAGGTTGGTGGCAGCCCTCAAGGAAGTGGAGGCTCCTCTCCAAGCGCTCACACTTCCATGCCACTGCAGAGCCCTCGGTCAGAGCTCCACCAGAGTACACACCCAATGGAGATAGAGGTCTCTAACGCTGCACAGCCTCAGGAGCAGCAGACTTCTGGCGAGCCCTCACAGGCTCTCCATTCCAGAGGATGCCCGCCAAAGGTGTCGAGACAGGAGCAACAGGAAAGTGAGCAAAGGGGCCTCCACATCTGCTGAAGCCACAGGGGAACCATTACGTAGGAGCACGCGTAAGAGGAAAATAAAGCACAAATAGTCACAAGGGTAGTCACTTGGGTGAAATGTGTTTATTTTAAAAATGCCATCAGTTGGTTATTGTAAATAACATTTCTGATGGCAACTTCTGCAGCTGTGGCGTGTGTGATTTCGCAAATGGGGCTGGAGGTCCTCTAATGCCAAGAGGGGAAGGAAAAAAAGGCCTCCCATGCTTCTGGTAGGTGCCACAGTTGAGGAAGCGCTGAGTGAGGGTGGCGAGAGGGGTCTCGCAGGAGGTCTCACTGGAGATGGGTGTCAGGCTCCAAACTTCCACAGCTGTGATTATGCCTTCTAAAAGTTCCCCCAGACCTGAGACAACAAAGTCCTGCCACCTGCAAATGATGACTGATCAAATTTCCTCTTTAATGTTGGACCTGCAGCTGATAGTCAGCAAGCCAATAGTGTTCACGCCAGGTTTCACAGGCGCCATCCCCACCAGGCGTGTTTTACGTGGGAAAAGGGTTAAACAGGCAAGGGCCTGTTAAAATGGGATTATAAAGGCCAATCAGTGCTGTTTAAGGGCCCTAAAGACCAGTCCCGCCTGTTGCAGGCGGGATTGATTCAGGTCAATCAGACCACCGAGGTTAAAACGGCGTGGAGACGGGAACCAGGCGGGGGGGGTCGCGACCTCTAGGTTTTATGATTTTAACCCCCCGCATGCCTAAATGCCCACCTCACGGCCCAATGAAAATCGAGGCCAAAGTGTTAATTGCAGTATGAATCTGTTAAGTGCTTCCAGCAGTATTTTGCAGCCATATTTGTTTTAATGTTTCAAAACTTCACGATGTTTACAATGCTTCCAATAGAGGAAAAGACACTATAATGTTTTAGAGGGACTCTTAATCAGGGCTCAGTTCTAAGATTGTGTTTTGATGATATTTGGACTAATTCACACTGCTGGTAGGGAATTTCTGCCTCTGGCCGCACTATCAGGACATTGCTGGTCCACTGCCTTTGATCTTCTCACTCATTTCTATGGGTGGAAAATCAAGGATATGGTGTTCATGATTTCCTGATTTGTGCTTCTAACAGACAAGGCTGCCCATCGGGAGCACAAATGTGGAGAATTGGCTCACCCGACTCACCTCTGCCCTTTCTGATGCTACTTCAATATATAAATTGCTTACTTAAAACGATTAAAGCCATGTATGCTCAAACAGGGCAATCTCCCGTCAGCTTCAAGGTAAAGTTGTGAACCAGGTTTGTCTTGTAGAAATCGAATAAGAAGCGCCCTGGGGGATGTTTCACTGCATTAAAGGTGTTAAAAAATGAAAGTGGTTGTTGTTGTACAGTGATGGTTGGGATTATTGAAATGTGTGAGTTGTAGAAGAGTTTACTTAACAACTTAAATCAATGTGTCTGGGATTAGATTTCAATGAAACGAGTTAGATCCAATTAAGCTGTATTGAAGTCACTAAAAATACTTTTATTTTCCTATTTAAATGATCTGTAACCCTTTCAGGAGGAATTATTTTTAGCTTGATTGGCAGAATTCAGGTGGTCTCCAAAATGGCAGAAACTGCACAAACTGAAGTGTCAGTAATCAACATTTTTTGGGGAGGAGACATGGCTGAGACCTCACTAGATAATACAGCTCATGCCTTGAAGATGCACATCTCTCTTCATAAACTTCCAAATGTATCAGGGTTGCAAAGTCTGCTTCTGCTTAATTAGAGTTGTTTTTCCCTGCAATAAAAGTGATGGACTGTTTGACATATAGAATCATTGAAGCGTAGCATCATAGACTGATATAGCACAGAAGGAGGACATTTAGCCCATTTTGCCTCTTTGGCAGAGCTATCCAATTAATCCCATTCTCCTGCTCTCCTCATAGCCCTGTAATTTTTTTCCAATTCTTGACCCTGGGAGGAGAGGTTGAATGGAGGGGGGTGCTCCTCCCGGCCCACAAGGTTTGCTCCCCAAGGCTGTTCTAGCCTCGCTCCCAGGCCGGCCACAGTTAGACCTACATAGCAGGTTAAATCAGAGGCTTGCAGGGAGTGGGTTGGCTCATTCAACCCAGAAGTGTGCGGATTGGAGGTGGGTTGAGGTCTGGATTCACATTTTTAATATTTTAACCCCCCACCTGACTCCAACCTACCCATTTTGGGGGGTTAAAATTTCCCCCTTTGTCTTCTTGTGTCATAGGGCCTGTATCAGGATTGTTTTTGGGCCAGTGATGGCCATTTTTTGAAGCTGTTGACTGTATTTTGCTGTTTTTGAGTGTACCACCTGTGTCTATGACAGGTATCACAATGAGAAAAACTGTCACAGAGATGCATAAGGGGGTGTTTTTGTGAGGCTGAGGTCAACGTATATTTTTGAGCAAAGTACAGAAAGCTGCTCGCCATCATATTTCCGTTGATGCTGCTAGAACAAAGGAACAAAAAATTTCCATTCCCCAGCACTGGCCTCTTTCACTTTAATAAGTGTGAAGATTATCAAAACATTAAAATGTAAGAGAAATATGCAGTTTATTTTGCTGGTTTTTAGTTTGCTGAGGCAAATAGATAGAAGTAGCTGAGCTCATATTGGGGTTAAGTCCAAGTCAGGAGGCCAGCAGTCACAGGAGATATACTAATTTGACATGATATAACATTCTCATTCAATGTAAAATGCCTTTGGAAAAAGACAGAGACAGACCCATGCAAAAGTGAGAAATAGAGAAATGATCGGACAACACAAAGGCATAGCTCATGATGAATTGGTTTTAGCCCAGCTTGTTGAGGCTGGGAATTTCACCTGAAGAACTCAGAAAAAAGATATTCATTGAAATACATAGAAGTTACAACGTGGAAACAGGCCATTCAGCCCAATGGGTCCGTGCCAGTGCTTTCCCTCCAACTATCCACTTTGAACTTTTATAAAAGCTTATAGAACAGTTAAAATGTTTGTATGGCCAAGAAACATGCTTACAACCCATGCTATAAATCAAGCCTATAATATATAGTTAATAAAAGTATTGATTAGAAATTACACTATATTCACTATCCCTGGATTATACTCTTAGAAGATCTGATGTTCTCTTAGGGGTGAAATAAATGGTCATGACTGATTCAAATAACAGTTGTAAAATAATCCAAGATAGTAACAGCCATTTAGTTTAGGATATAAAACTGATTTATGGTGCTGTAGGGATTTCGCAATAATTTCGAGATTTCCTACAGCTCTGAAGATTAATTTTGATTAAAAAAATACCTGGGTAATATACCTTTAAAAATCCAGAGATCAAAATGGCCGTCAGACTGCATGGCAGAAGACAAAAGGACTTGAAAAGGCAGCCTGCTGTGTCTGTGAGAAAGGTTCAGTGGAGCAGTCAATCTGCCAATCAAAGGGGAGTTCCCCTCCCTGCAGGAGTCAATCAACAGAAACTGTGTTTATTTATTCAAAGGATTAACCACTTGACTGCGGTTTCAGTTTGACCACAGGACAAAGACTTTTGTTTACTCAAGCAATCAAGGAAATAGACATGTTTTTTTCAAACCACTGCAGCTTTATTCAATAGACCATCACAGACAATGAGGACACATTTCAAACCATTGCAGCTTTATTCAATAGCCCATCACAGACAATGAGGACACATTTAAACTGCAGCTTTATTCAAAGCTCATTCACAGACAATGAGGACACATTTAAACTGAAAAGAAAAACAGTTTAAACGAATGGGTAATTCATCCAAACCCATTCCAGACAATGGGGACAGTTTGGATCCCTTTTGTTTAGCCCAGATACATCCGGATTTGGGTGGGCCCCAAATGGGGTATAAAAGATAGCTTCTCAGAAGCCTCTCTCTCTCTGTGGCCTCGCCTCCGCACTCTCTACAACGTGGGAGCCTGCCTAAAGGAGTGGAACACCAGCAGTTTACTTTTAAAATACTGGGGTGTTTTTACTTCGGGGTAGTGAAGATCAAAGATCGCAGGGCACGGAGCTGGCGTTCTTCATTGGTGAGCATATATTTTTCTGGCCCATTACAAGGCAACTTAGAATAGGTATAGGGGTGGGAATTAAGTGGGAATTTTGTTAGAACTGTGATTTTAGTCAATTTTCCCTCATTGTGTCCGTTCTCTCCTCCCCTATTTATGTAACAGTGTTGCACTAGCAGATAAGGCTGTAGTGAACACTGAGAGTAGCTGTACTAAAGTGCTGTTTTTAAGTAAAAGCCACTAAGCAAAGGTGCTGTAGTGAGCAAGGTGTTTCTATAATAAAAGTGCTGTGTTTAAATAAAGAAGTGTTGCACTGAGCAAAGAGCGCTCTAGTGGACACTAAGTGTACTGCGTTAAGCAAAAGTGCTGTACCAGGCACAGGTGTGCTGTCGATTATTTTGAGTTGTTTCTTTCCTTCTGTTTCAATAAATGCTGGTCTGTTTTGCACCCAAACCACGAGTCAAGTTTTTCTGTCCACATCGCTACTGAATAAGTCCGGCGGTCAGAATCAAGAATAGGGGAGCGCTTCAAAACCGCACTGGGGTCCCTGGAGCAGCTCAGAGGTTTCTGACTGTCCAGAGACAATAACCCCAACCCCGCTGTTAATTCCTACAGTGCTCAGTGCATGAATCATAGTCAATAGCAACCATGCTTTCTAATAAGAAAAGCAAGGTTATAGTCAGGTGTATGGTAATTATATACATTATCACAAGGAAAATGCTAATTATACATTAAAAATGCATTAGGAGAGACAATAGCAGACTTGACATTAGCAGATAACATTCTTCTGTCCACTTTTTTAAAAGGGACGTTAACCTGTTTATATTAACAAGGCATTAAGCTGTTTAATATAAAGGGCAGGGAATGTCATACAAACACGTTAAGAGGAGTTAGCCAGCATAACTCTGCAAGAGCATCCCATGTCAAATGAAACCTCTGCTGGCATTGTTCTTCGGGCAATGCCAGGTACGTGCTCCTCTACCTGTAACAGTAGCATGGGGAAGGGGAGTGGGTACCAGCAAATGGGTGCAGAAAGCCTCAGTAGCAGAATCATAGAATCATACAGCACCGAAGGAGGTCATTCAGCCCATCGTGCCTAAGCTGGCTCTCTGAATTAGAGCTACCAATTACTGTAGTCCCACTCCCCTGCTTTTCCCCCCATAGCCTTGCAAATGTTTCCTTCTGAAGTATATGTTAGGTCCGTGTATTTTTGATGTTGTGTGTCCTTCAATAACTAGACATGAGACTGCAGGGAACAATCAACAGGTATTTACTGGATGAGGGTTACTCTAAAACTAAACGTACAGATCCCAACTCAGGGTTTATATACAGGTGTGGTCACTGCCGGTACTACAGTATACAAGAGCTGTAAAAAGTAGTTCTCCCCTTAAAGGTACATACACTACAATTCCTCCCCTTTTAGATTGACAGTACCATAACATTCATTTAACAATTAACACTTTTAACATGCACATTAATTGAAAATAGTCCATTTATAAATTCAGTCTTTGGGGCGGCTTCCTGATCCTTTCTGGATAGTGCCTTTCCTGAGTGTCTTGTTCTTGGTGTGGAGGCCCCCTGTCATCAGTTGGTTCATCAGCTTCCGATGCTACTGTTTCTGGGGTAGATGCTACCTGTATGTCGGGTTCATCACCAGGTGCGCGGGACATGGGGTTGACTCGTTCCTGTGACTCTAGGATCTGGTCGACATGGCATCTCACAATGTTCTCCCCAACATCCAAGGTGTACATTAGTGGCCCCTGCCGTGTGCATATTGTTCCTGGTTGCCATTTCTCTGTTCAGTAGTCGCGGGCCAAGACTGGTTGCCCTACATTGAAGCTCCTTGTCGGCTTCTCATTGATGTGCTGGAATTGCTTATTCTCAACATCTCTTCGTACATTTGGTCTGAGCAAATCCAGACGAGATCTCAACCTTCGGTTAAAGAACATCATGGCCGGGGTCTGGTTGGTGACTGCATGTGTCGCATTTCTGTAGGCTAACAGGAAATTGTCCACCTTATGCTGCAGTGGAATGTTGTCATCGCACATGGCCCTTACTGCTATCTTAAAGGTTTGTACGAACCTCTCAGCCAATCCATTTGTGGCTGGATGATATGGGGTGGATGTGTAATGCCTTACCGCATTCCTTTTCATGAATCTTCGAAATTCTTTGGACACAAACTGTGGCCCGTTATCAGAGCAAATCTGCTCTGGCAAGCCGTTCCTGGCAAATATGGTCCGCAGGACTGCAATAGTTTTCTCCATGGTGGTGGACGACATTTTGATCACCTCAGGCCATTTCGAGTGCTCATCCACGGCTATTAGAAACATTGAGTCCATGAATGGATCGGCAAAATCAATATGCACCCGTTGCCATGGAGATGAGGGCCCCTCCCATGGGTGTAGAGGGGCATGTGGTGGTGCATTTTGGACCTTCTGGCATCCTGAGCAGCTCTTTGTCAGGTCCTCGATTTGCTGATCGATCCCCGGCCACCACACATAAGCCCTAGCAAGGCATTTCATTTTCACCCCTCCCAGATGGCCTTTGTGAAGCTCATTGAGCAATCTCTCCCTTAACTTGGGTGGAATTACCACTCGGGATCCACACATCAAGGTCCCCTGGCATACTGACAGCTGTTCTCTTCTGGATGAGAATGCTGGCAACAGTGAGTCGCCATGTGTTGGCCATCACTTCACCGTCAAGTCATATACCCGAGACAGTGTCGGGTCATTTCGGGTCCCCTTCTCTATATCAGCGTTAGTTACTTGCAGGCATTCAATTATAGTCGAATGAAATATTTCGACAGGGTCCACTGCTGGTGCTTCCTCCGCAGTAGGCAGTGGCAGGCGTGATAGCCCATCAGCGTTTCCATGCTGTTTCGTGCCCTTATACGCGATTTCATATTGGTTCGCCCCTAGAAAAAGCGACCATCTTTGTAGCCGTTGCGCAGTCATCACCGGCACGCCCTTCTTTGGATTAAAGATGGAGACAAGTGGTTGGTGGCCCGTCAGCAAGGTGAACTTCTGCCCGTGCAGATAGTGGTTGAACTTTTTCACTCCCCACACTAGGCTGAGGGCCTCCCTGTCAATCTGGGCGTAGTTACGCTCGGCTGAGGTTAGTGACCGAGACGCAAAGGCTACCGGCCTCTCCGAGTCGTCCGGGAACTTGTGTGAGAGCACCGCTCCAATGCCATAGGGTGATGCATCACACGCCAACTGAATTGGTAGTGCTGGGTTGAAATGAGCTAACACCTCTTTTGATGTGATCAATTCTTTGCACTTCTGGAAAGCTCGTTTACATTCGTCATTCCACTTCCATGGTACCCCCGTTTGCAGTAGGGTGTTCAGTGGGTGTAGTACTGTAGACAAATTCGGCAAGAACTTATGGTAGCAGTTCACCAGCCCGAGGAACGACCTCAGTTGTGACACATTTTCCGGTGCTGGAGCCTTGACTACTGCCTCAATCTTTTCAGGGGACTTATGTAACCCCTCTTCATCAATAACGTGGCCACAATACGAGATCTGCTTCTGGAAAAACTCGCATTTGTGGCGATTTGCTCGGAGCCCATATTCCTTCAATCTAGTGAGCACCTGCTCCAGGATGGCAAGGTGAGCACTGTCATTTTCGCCCGTGACCAGGATGTCGTCCAAATAACACTGGGTCCCTGGAATCCCTTGCAGGACTTGATCCATTGCCCTTTGCCAAATAGCCAGAGCTGATGCTTCCCCGAACACCAGCCGGTTGTATTGGTGGAGACCTTTATGAGTGTTGATCGTGAGGTACTGTTTCGAGGCTTCTTCTACCGCCATTTGCAGGTACGCCTGGGCCAGATCAATCTTAGTGAAGTGTTTCCCTCCAGATAGCGAGGCGAAAATATCTTCAATCCGCGGAAGCGGATATTGTACCGTGTGAAGGACTGGGTTCACTGTCACCTTAAAGTCCCCACAGATGCGAACTTTCTTTGGCTCCCCAGGCATATTACTCAACAACCTCTTCATTACAGGAACGATGGGTGTGGCCCACTCGCTCCAGTCCACTTTGGACAGTACTCCTGAATGTTCCAAACCTTCCAGCTCTGCTTCGACGGCTGGGCGGATCGCATAAGGCACCGGTCTGGCCTTAAAAAGCTTTGGGCTTGCATTTTCCTCTATTTTGATAGTCGCTGTTATGCCTTTTAGTGTTCCAAGTCCCTCCTGGAACACTTCTTGTGCGTCAGTTAGCATTTTTGACAGTCGCCCAGGTGTGGCGTCGTCATCCTTTTTTGCATCTACAGTCAGTGCTTGTATGGAATGCCAATCTAGCTGTTTCTTACAGATCCATTCACATCGTAGTAGTGGTGGTCCTCCATCTGGCAATACATATAGGTCCATTTTTGGTGTTTCCTTACCGTTATATACAACGTTCACCTTTATTTTTCCTTTGGGGTAGACTTTTTGCCCCGTGTACGTCTTCAAGCCAATCTCTGTATCTCTCAAGGGTATATGTGCGAATAGCTGCTTGTAGTCCCTTCGGTTTATGACTTTTAGGGCTGACCCTGTGTCCAATTCCATTTTCACTTGGACTTCTGCTATCTTGAGCGTGACCCAGATAGTTTGATGATCCTCTGTTTGGATCACCTTATGTAGTTTCAGACAACCCAGCTCCTTGCTTCCGGAGTCTGTATCACTTTTCTGTTCGTCTGAGCTAATCTCCGTCACCTTATGTACCTTCTTGTATTTCTCCTGTGGAGATTTCTTGCTGCTGGTTTACTTTCCCAACCTGCAGACTCTTGCTATGTGTCCTACTTTTCCACACTGTCTGCACACTTTGTCCTTAAACCAGCAATCATTATGGTCGTGTGTTGTTCTGCCGCAGCGATAGCACTTCACTGTTCCATATGATATTTCATTTGTGCCATATTCTTGCGGTCTCCGTTGTATCTCTGCAGCGCCCCGTGCGGCTGCTTCGTGTGATACTGCCATGCTGAAAGCCTTGTCCAACGTAAGATCCTTTCTGATAGAAGCCGTTTCTGGGTTCCTTCACTTTGAAGCCCACACACAAACTTATCCCTTAAAGTATCTGCTAGTCCTGTTCCAAACTGGCAGTGTTTCGATAGCTTGCGCAGTTCCGTTAAATACTCAGCATTACTTTCATCTTTCTGCTGGTTCCTTTTGTGAAACTTAAATCTTTCTGCTATCAGCAGTGGTGTGGGGTTTAAGTGGTTCTGTAGGATTGACACTATGTTTCCAAAATCCTTGTCCACTGGCTTCTCTGGGGTTACTAGGTTTTGCAGTAAGCCATACGTTTTTGCACCCATGGAATTCAACAATACCAGCACTTTCCTCTCATCTGGCACTTCATTCGCCTTGCAGTACACTTCTATGCGTTCGACATATGTCGTCCAATCTTCGACTTCATTGTCGAACGCTGTGATACTGCCACTCTTCGGCATCCCTTAGTGTGGTTAGACTGGCTCAAAATGGCGTTTTCCCGTGCTTTCCCTTCTTCTTGTGGCTCAAAATGGCATTTTCCCGCGCTCTCCCTTCTTCTCCGCTGTGGCTCAAAATGGCGTTTTCCCACGCTCTCCCTTCTTCTCCGCTGCGTTCAAAATGGCATTTCCCGCGCTCTCCCTTCTTCTCCGCTGCGGCTGCTCGGCCCTTGAACACCGGCTGCGCTCTGCGTGTTTTCCTTCGCACCTCTCTCTCTTCTCCCGTCGACGCCATTCGGTCCTGAACACCGGCTGTGCCCTGTGCGCTCTACCCTCTCTCTTCTCCCGTCGACGCCACTCAGTCCTGAACACCGGCTGTGCCCTGTGCGCTCTACCCTCTCTCTTCTCCCGTTGATGCTGCTCGGCCTGTTCTGTGCCATCGGTCGGCTCTACCCGCTGCTGTCCGGGAAGGGTCTGCGCCGTACCTGTTGCCAGCCCCTTTCGCTGGACCACCGTGACTGGTAAACCAAGCCCAGCTCTCAACAGCCTCCCCTGCGATGCTCAAATCTCTGCTGGATGACTGGGTGGTTTCTCGTGGTCGACGCCCGTGCTTCTGGCCTCAACTTTCTTCCACTGTTCTCCAGGAGCGAATCCCTGGGAGGTAATGCAGAGTTGCAGGTAGGTTCGAATCTGCCTCGTCGCCACTGTTAGATCCGTGTATTTTTGATGTTGTGTGTCCTTCAATAACTAGACACGAGACTGCAGGGAACAATCAACAGGTATTTACTGGATGAGGGTTACTCTAAAACTAAACGTACAGATCCCTACTCAGGGTGTGGTCACTGCCGGTACTACAGTATACAGGAGCTGTAAAAAGTAGTTCTCCCCTTAATGGTACATACACTACAGTATATATCCAATTCCCTTTTGAAAGTTGAATCTGCTTCCACCACCCTTTCAGGCAGTACATTCCAGATCACAACAACTCACTGAGGGAAAAGATTTCTCCTCATCTCCCCGCCCCCCGCCCCAACCTGGTTCTATTTTGCCAATTATCTTAAATCTGTCTCTATGGCTCTATGGGATCGATTTTGCCAGGCCCGAGGAGGCAGGATTGGAGGCATGTGAGGTGTTAAAATCACAAAAATGGTGGGCGGGCCTGATCCCGCCTCCATCCCACCTCCGAGCAATTTTCCCAAACGCGTGTTTTCTGACCCCATTTCCATCCCACCTCCAAGAGGCGGGATAGGCCCTTAACAACCAGATAAATGCCTCTATAATCCTATTTTGAGAGGCCTTTCTGATTTTACCACTTTTCCCCCGTCCTGCACATCTCCTCTGGAACATGCTAGCGAATCCTGGTGGCCTCTCAAGTGGATTACTTACTAACAGCTGCAGCCCCACCATTTAAAAGGAGATCATTTGCAGGTGGCAGAACTTTGTTGTTTCAGGTCCGGGGAACATTTAGCAGGCATACCCATTGTTGTGGAAGTTTGGAGCCTGACACCCACCTCCAGTGTGACCTCCTGGGAAACCCCTCTCGCCACCTTCACTGAGCGCTTCCTCAACTGAGGTATATACCAGAAGCATGGGAACCATTTATTTCCTTTCCTCCTGGACATCAGATTCAGACGAAGATCAGCCGTGGCAGCAACAGAACCATGAACAACAGCACCACCAACAACAGCAGCAATAACAGGAGCGCCAAGCTGCTGCTCACCCACCTGAAGCTGCACAGGCCAGAAGGCGCCAGCGCGCAACCACATTGCTGCCCGGGATGCAAGGGATGCATTCATCTTGGCCAGGTTTGCTTAGCCAGCACAATCAAACACTTTTGCCTCACACCTTTTTATCAGACCATCAACAATGGCCAAGAACCTCCGGATTCCTATCACTCTGACCACCATAATGACAATTGCAAGTCACCCTAAGCCCTCAATGTGGAAGTCCAATTAGCGAAATTACACATGCCACAACTGCAAAAGTTTGCCATCAGAATTTTTTATGACAATTAACAACTGATGGCTTTTCAAAATTAAACACAACATTACACCCAAGTGACTAACCTTGTGACTACTTGTGCATTTTCTTCCTCTTACGTGTGCTCCTACATGGTGCTTCCCCTGTGGCTTCAGCAGATGTGGAGGCCCCTTGCTTACTGTCTTGCTGCTCCTGTCTCAACACCTTTGGCGGGCATCCTCTGGGGTTGTGAACCTGTCAGGGCTCGCCAACAATCTGCTGCTCCTGCGGCTGTGCAGTAGTTGAGACGCCAATCTCAGTTGGGTGGGGACTCTGGTGGGGCTCTGACCGAGGGCTCTGCAGTGGCATGGTCGTGTGAGCGCTTGGAGAGGAGCCCCCACTTCCTTGTTGTATGCCACCAAAATCCCTCTCATGGGTCAGCCCCACTTCAGAGCTAGCAAGTGGCAGGACTGCACCTTGCTGCACTGCAGAGGGGCCATGAGGACCCATTTCTGCATTGGAAGTCCTACTCCAGAGGACATCCATGAAGGTCTGGTTTGTTTGCTCAATAGCTGACAATCGCTCCTCAAGAGATGTCAGTCTATTCTGAACAATTACCATGTTTTCCATACCCTGCCGACTAAGCTCCTCCATGGACGTAGCCATCCTCTCCTCTACCGTAGCCATCCTCTCTTCTATGGTAGGCAGCCTTGCCATGGAGGTAGCCATCCTTTCCAAGGAGGTTGCCATCCTTTCCGTGGGGATGCGTTCATGCGCCAACGCCTCCAAAAAGGCTCTGCTCATGATAGCGATGGACTCCTCCATTCGCTCCACACTCACAGCGACCCTGGAGACAAAACCTGCCAGAGACTCCTGCACCTGTTCCTGGAGTTCCAGCACCGCTCTCCTTCTGGATGGACCCGGAGGCACAGGGTTGACATGCAGCGGAGCCGAGCTGGGAGCATCCTCTCCACTGCGATGAGGACTCTCCACTGCTGTCCCTGTGTCCACCATCTACTGATGCTCACTTGTGAGCTGTGATACACCAGGTGACAATTCTACTCTATGTCCTGAAGGTCGCACCGATGTGTGAGTGCACTTAATTCTGCTGACGGAGCGTCCTCAGAGGTTGCAGCTTCCTCTGAGGTGTCTGGAAGCTCAGGCTCTTCCTCCTGGACAGTGGGGACGGGGGCTCTCGATGGTCCTGTGGGGGAGTAAAGGAAAGAGTTAGAGATGTGAGGTAAAGTTTGCAAGCACATTGAATAGTGCAGATGATCATAAGTCAATCTGTTAGAGCATCAGAATCATGCAATGTCAATGAGAGAGATGCCAAACTATTCTGTCACCAGCTTGCTGTGATGCGCCCGCCTGTCCGTCCCCCACTTGGGAATCCTCCTTGATCCCGGCAATTTCCAGGGCCACCTCCTCCGAGGCGGTGAGCTGGGCTACTGAGGGTGGCCCTCCTCCTGTCCTCGCTATATACCTCTTATTGTCAACTCTCTTTTCCTGCAATGAGGAACACAAGTGGAGTTTGGGTGATAAGGAAGAAGTGAGTGTAGAGAATCCATAGCATAGATGCTTAGAAGGAGACAAAGGGCCTTCCCTGTGTGTTGTAAGTTGTTGTCATTGTGTCACAGTGATAGGGAGTGTGATGGCTGCATGGTCTAATAGTTAAGTGAATGTGACCACAGAGAGAGAGGAAATGGGTAAGGGTGCAAGGATGTCAGTGTCAAGTGGGATGTGGAGGAAGAGATTGGCAAAGCAGAGTGCTGGTGAGGAGAGGTGATGGGGATGAGATTGAGGGTGATGAGAAAGTCATACTCACATTTCCTGTGCGGAGAAGGCCATGAAACCTCTTCCTGCACTGCAGCCAGGTTCTGCGGCACATAGAGATGGCATTGACCTCCTGGGCCACTTGCAGCCACACAGTTTTAGCCTGTTGTGTTGGCTTTTTTCTCCCTGAGGAAGGGAAGAGCACCTCCTTATTAGATCTTGCTCCCTGCACCAGAGCTTGGAGGGAGGGCTCATCAAAGCGAGGTAACACTTTTGCTTGCTGGTGGACATGGTCAGTAAATGAAGTCCTTCATACAATGTCCAAAGTGTTTCCAGTCTCCAGAAGAAGCAAGGCTGCTTGCAGGCCTTAAATCCAGCAGCACTGATGATGTCATCGGAGGCGACTTTCAGGATGGAAAGATTAATTGGGCCAGGGGTTCACACACGCTGGAAACCAATTGCCTAATTAGGGGAAAATCACAATTTTTTCCCACTTCGCATCGGAGTTGGGGTCCTGACACAAATCCCACCTGGCATGCCCCAGCCCGACCCCAATGGCAAAATCGAGCCCCAAGTCTCCTTTGATTACCGACCCTCCTTCCAGTGGAAACTGGCATTTCCGACTTTAGTCCTCTTCTTTGGCAAAAAGCACAGATATAGGGACAGTCTCGGTGGAAAACCTATTGTGGCATATGACAGGCAGAGTACAAAGAAAACAGCCCCCACAGCAATAGGCAGAAAGACTTCTTAAAAAACTTCAGTAGCAACAGGGGGGATGGGGGGAGGCGGGTGGAGGGGGTAGTAATGAGAAAAAGTTTCAGCCAGTGCCAAAATGTTGCAATCTCACTACTGGCATTTTTACACTAATTTCACAGCCCCCTGGCAACACTGAACAGCCAGTTTATAGAGACTGCAATGGCAACAGTATGAAAAGGACGGTAAGATCAGCTGGACCGTCGATCCAATCCTGTCAGTTTCCGCCGGGTGGGTTTGGTTAAAATTGCACCCCATATGATATCAAAAGAACATAACATAAGAAGTAGGAGCAGGAGTAGACCATACGGGCACTCGAGCCAGCTCCGCCATTCAATACGATCATGGCTGCTCGTCAACCTCAACTCCACTTTCCTACCTGATCACCATATCCCTCAATTCCCCTAGAGTTCAAAACTCTATTGATCTCAGCCTTGAATAAACTCACAACTGAGCATCCACAGCCCTCTGGGGTAGAGAATTCCAAAGATTCTCAACCCTCTGAGTGAAGAAATTGCTCCTTATCTCAGTCCAAAATGGCCGACCCTTATCCTGAGACTATGCCCCCTAGTTCTAGACTCTCCAGCCAGGGGAAACAGCCTCTCAGCACTTACTTAGAAGCTTAGAACTTTCCACAGCATAAATCTGTTAGAGACGGAATCAGAACATGTTTAGGAGGAAACAGATACGTCAATTTAAAGCTTCAAGTCAATGTAATCTTGTATGAATTAGATGCTGCCGAGCACATACAATGAAACATTATTGATTTAACAAGTACAAATAGCTTAGTGCTCAAGTGTTGGAGCACTGGGACAGGTTGCTTTGTCATTTTCACCCACTTCACATCTAAAATCCCCTTTAGCTTACTAAGGCATTAACGTGCCCTACTTAATAAAATTAAATTGATTTTCAACATTAATTTGATCATTTATCGCTATATGCAAATTGCATATATTTGAAATTGAGAAAACTTATTTAAAAGAGTTATTGCACCACATGTTTTCATACTAACCACTAGCTGATAAAACTGGGCCATTAAATCCATTCTGTGTCTGCCTTCCAGCAAGTCAATCCCCTACGCCCCCCCGCCCCCACCCCGCCCGAAACTATATTGAAGTTACTGAAGCAGAAGCGTGAAAGAGGTTGGGTGGTGAAGCAGTGCTGGAACCTGGGATGAAAGTTTCCTCTCTCTGTTGGTTGGCATTTTGGCCAGTCGTGATCCAGTTCCAAGAGGACATGGAACACATGTTTCCCCTAAATAGGCACATATCAACCATCTAATTCAGAGAGGTTACAGGAATGGCTGGTGTACTAGATGGAAATATGGGAAGTGCTCTCCTGATGTTAGACTTGATGCTTGTTGTTGGGGATAGAGTAGAGGCAGCTTTAAACTACATCTAACCATATTGTACCCAGCCTGTTGTGGGGGGGGGGGGTGGTTGATGGTCACAATGGGTTCCTGAAATGAAAACGGGGAACTACAGACCAGTTAGCCTGACATCAGTAGTAGGGAACATGCTAGAATCTATTATTAAAGATGTGGTAACAGGGCACTTAGAAAATTATAGTAGGATTGGGGAGAGTCAGCACAGATTTATGAAAGGGAAATCGTGTTTGACAAATCTGTTAGAGATTTTTGAGGTTGTAACCAGCAGAATAGATAAGGGGGGACCAGTGGATGTGGTGTATTTGGATTTTCAGAAGGCATTCGATAAGGTGCCACACAATAGGTTATTAAACAAAATTAGGGCTCATGGGATTGGGGGCAATATATGAGCATGGATTGAGGACAGAAAACAGAGAGTAGGAATAAATGGGTCATTTTCGGGTTGTCAAGCTGTAAATAGTGGGGTACCGCAAGGATCAGTGCTTGGGCCTCAGCTATTCACAATCTATATCAATGATTTGTTTGAGGGGACCAAATGTAATATATCCAAGTATGCTGATGATACAAAGCTGGGTGGGAATGTAAGTTGTGAGGAGGATGCAAAGAGGCTTCAAGGGGATATAGACAAGCTAAGTGAGTGGGCAAGAACATGGCAAATGGAATATAATATGGAGAAATGTGAAATTATTCACTTTCAGAGGAAAAATAGAAAAGCAGAGTATTTTTTAAATGGTGAGAGACCTGGGTGTCCTTGTACACAAATCACTTAAAGTTAACATGCAGGCACAGCAAGCAATTAGGAAAGCAAATGGTATGTTGGCCTTTATTACAAGAGGATTTGAGTATAAGAGTAAAGACATCTTACTGCAATTATATAGGGCCCTGGTGAGTCCACACCTGGAGTACTGTGTACAGTTTTGGTCTCCTTACCTAAGGAAGGATATACTTGCCATAGAGGGAGTGCAACGAAGGTTCACCAGATTTGTTCCTGGGATGGGGGCATTGTCCTATGAGGAGAGATTGAGTGGACTAGGCTTATATTCTCTAGAGTTTAGAAGAATGAGAGGTGATCTCATTGAAACATATAAAATTCTTACAGGGCTTGAAGTAAGATATTAAAAATTAGATTTAATAGGGCAAGACAAACCAGGATTCACTTGCATCATCAATATACAAGATGGAGGGAATGGGTTAATTCATGCTCTTGAGTTGAACAATAGAGGCCTGTAAAAATGTATAAACCCAGATAAGTTTTAAACAGGACTAAGGGTCAAATGCTGAGAGATTAAAACTGTCAAAACAACCCCTGGAAAGAGGGAGAGATGTCTGGGTTCGGCCAAGCGAGTCACACCTATGCACTTAAGGGTCTGTTTAGTGTGAAACACAACAGGGTTCTATTCTTCAAAATATACTTAGGATTAACTAAAGTGTTTTTGCCTTGTAGAACTAACTCAAGAGAGAGACCGAAAGTCTGCAGATTGCCCACTTTGGAAAGATCTACTATCTTAGAGAAACACTTAAAAAGACCGAGCCATCTGACAACAGCAAATGGATGATTGTAAAGTAATAAAGATGAGGCCCATGGTCCCAAGGAGTGATGGGACCAACTGATAATGAAATGTGAGATTTGTAAGCGACTGGGAGGATGGAATGTCATGGTTTTATAATTACAATTTAGCTATAACTCCGTATATGCTAATAAGCTTATCCCCGCCTCTAGGGCAGGGCCTTAATTTTTGTATAACTGTGTGGACTTTGAGAGGCTTGTTAGAGTTGGATTCAGATGTGCTCTGAAGGCTCTCCTCAGGCCTGAGTAAACCGTTTTGACTTCAATTAGTTGGTCTGTCTTTCTTTCAACAAGCTAGTGACGTCGACCTTGTATATCACTTGGTCCGTACTTTAGGGGCTTACATCAGGCTTGACAGGGTAGATGCAGGGAGGATGTTTCCACTGGCTGGGGAGTCTAGAACCAGAGGTCACAGTCTCAGAATAAGGGGTCGGCCATTTAAGACCGAGATGAGGAGAAATTTCTTCATTCAGAGGGTGGTGTGTCTTTGGAATTCTCTACCCCAGAGGGCTGTGGAGGCTCAGTCGTGAGTATATTCAAGGCTGAGATCGATAGAATTTTGAATATTAAGGGAATCGCGGGATATGGGGATAATGCAGGAAAGTGGAGTTGAGGTAGAAGATCAGCCATGATCTCATTGAATGGTGGAGCAGGCTCGAAGGGCCAAATGGCCTACTCCTGCTCATATTTCTTATGTTTTTATGTTCTCTCTCTTGTGAGACTCTCTCTCGCGAGTCTCCCAGGTGTTGGGTCTGTCAGTGGAGAACTGACCCAACACCATGCGGCAGGGGAGACAATTTAAATCATTAAATGGCTTGTTAAAAGCCAATTGAATGCTACTTTGAGGCTACTTTTCCAATTTTATGTGCTCCCCCATGGGTTACCCGCTGCTCGGGGAACACGCCAGCTCATCCTATCATGAGTTGAGTCTGCTTTGATTTATCTGATAACCTGACAGCTGCAGAAGTGGTATAAAGGATACCATGTTGCAACTGTTCAGTTTCAGAGCTCAGAAACTGTTGGTTACTGCATTTGTAAAACATGAAGGGCTGGATTTTGTGAATGGAGGCGAGTTGGAGGCAGCACTGCTGCATGTCGTGTCAATCGTGCCTCCATCCTTGCCTGACCAACCAGAGGGATATTCCCCTGTTTGAGCTTGTTAATCCTGCCCTGCAGGCTCAGCAGGCTAATTCAGGATTAAGTCACTGACAGAGCACATCAACGTCAGACATGCTATCTGTCAAGACTTCTTGAAAGAAGAAATGTCAGCATTTGACAGCTCTGTGAAGCTGTCAAACACTGATATTCTCTATAGTTTGATGAGTCCTTGTGTTCAGGACTCATGAAAACTTTCAAATTTGTAAATTTCACATGGCTGTTGGTTCAGAGGTTCCAACAGCCAGTCTGTGAAATTGACAAGGAGGATGTCGGCTCTCCTGATCCAGTGCGGCTGAAAGCTATAGGGTGAAAACAAGGTAAGTGAACACTTTTTAAAACTTATCACTCACCTTGCACACTTACCACTCCACACTTGCACCCACCACTCACCTCTATACCTTGCTTCCAGGTGCCTCCGACCGCTGCAGACCTCCTCCATGTCTCCTCCAACCCGACGGGGTTCTCCGAGGTCGGGAAGCCTTCACCTGTGAAGGTAGAATGGCATTAATCCTTTTTTCTGCCTGTTAACTACCTGTTAAAAGGATTAAATGCCTTTCCTCCCTCCAAGAGATGGGATCTGAAGCTTCACATCTTCCCGCCTCCTGGCAAAAGTGCACGGAGGCAGGATGGGGGTGGGTTTGCCAACCGCCCCCACTTTCTCAGAATTTACCGGCTGTCCCATCTCCATGCCCACCTCCTCAGGGCTTGGAAAATCCAGCCCACACAGATTTCATTGGAACAACTCTCTCACCATTGACAGATCACTTCTTTCATCTCATCTGCAGCTGCCATCTATTCGAGCCACATCAGTGCCCTAGAAAAAAACACACCTTGGTCCTCTGAATCCTTCCACGATCAGCCCCAACACCAACATCACCAACCTCCTCCACCATCAAATGATGCTGCATTGGACACAGGGCATCAGCCCCTGACAACATTGCTGCCCAGGAGGCCAGCGATGGCATCACCATGGCCAGATTTACTTCACTTGATGCTATAAACCCTGACTGCCACATGATGCACCAGGTTGACACTATTTCTCATCAGCACTGTAAAGCATCCCTTTAATGTCCAAGCCATGGCACACATCACTATAGCGGGGAGTGGGGGGGGGCGGGGAGGGCGGGGGTGGTGGGAGTTATGACTGAACAATCACTGGAATTCAGTAAGACACTTCTCAAGGTGCGCACAGATCTGTCCAATAAGGTGAAGTGTTGAAAATATAGATTTCACTGTATGACAACACATTACCAGAAATTACACATGAACATTGGCTAAACCTCTCAAGTGCCCACACTTGTGTGTTGTTAGTTGGAATGCTTGCAGTAGGATGAGGGTGAGTGTGATGGGTTGCCAGTGAGATGGGAAAGTGATAATATAGATAGAGAGAGAGGGATGGGTGGAGGTGCAAGGTAAGCTGGTGTGAGTATGGATGTGCAGGATTAGGGTAGGAAAGGCAGAGTGATGGGGATGTGATGAGTGGCACAGCAGGGTGAGGTTGAGTGTGGCAATACAGTAACGTTTCGTGATCTACTATGATCATTGAAAGGTTTGTGCCACTTCAGCCTGGTTCTCCTGACGACATCCCTGCTTGTGTCCTCCTGTGCAATGTGCAACCAGACTGCGTTGATCTCCTGGGAAGGTCTCTTCTGCCCATGGGAAGGGAAGTGAATCTCCCTGTGTGCTGTAACTCCCTCCATAAGCATATGGAGGGAGTCATGCGTGAACCTGGGTGCAGATGTACACCTTTATGCAGTGCTCGTCAGTGTTTGCAGCACCTCAATGCTGTAAAACACTGACAGAACAACTGTCAAACACAATGTGGCCGTGGTCCTGTAGGATTCGCAAAATTGGACTTTATATTAATAAGGGTCAAATGGCAGAAGAGGCCGTGATTTTAAAGACTGTTTTAAAAGAAGCCCAGAAAAAGGGGCATACAAAATGGCCACCGTACCATGTGACCAGCTTATTGGGACACTTTAAAATGGTTCCTGCGCAACCTCAGACAGATTTGTGGATTCAACCCACAGTAAGTTCTGGAAGCCGTTCCTGAGAGAACGAAACCAGACCCACACGTATGCATATGGATTAGATGCAGGTCTAGTCAAGATCGGCCTGGAGACAGAGGCCATCAAAATGTTGCCCCAGACAAAAGGGGACAATTTCATATTCATGAGAACAGCACCCAGGACTAGATAACGAGATCAGCAGGCCATTAAAAACAATGGAGGTAATTCCAAACCAGAGATGGGCCTGTTACCAGCCGTTTAAGACATTTTAAAATATAATGGCTACCCCACTGTGCTCACAGCCCGCCAAAAATAAAACAAAGACTAACCTGATTTTGGGTGGGAAGTGAAGCCTCTGGAAGAAAGGTATATCTGAAGAGACCTTTTCAGCAGTTAAAACAAACAAGCTGGCAGCTGGAGGACACATAGGTTGACACACAGACATGCCGGGTTGGAGAGCTGGAAACATGCAGCTTGAATCCGGACACCCAGAAGAAGGAGCAGTCAATCGCAGGCATTCCGCCCCGGGGAAGCACATCGGGAGATCATCGACCGTCCCCGGGCCGTTGCCGGAACGAGAGGCCATCGACCCAGCTTGGGAGAAGAGAAAAAAATTAAGGTCCCAAGCGAAGAAACCTTCCAGCCACCACGGCTCGGTAGAAGAGAGGAAAGGAACCTGAAGAAGCGATGGGAGCCAGCCCAAGGCTTCTCTAACCAGGGTCGAGCCAACGATCCTCGACCCCGCCGACATCCAGGCCCACCGGTGTCCAGCCGGCCCTAACCCCCACCTCAGGAGAGAGGTGTGGCACAGCTCGCAGGGGCTCCACGATCCACGTGGAGATGAAACGCCTGAAAGGACCAAACACAGACTCGATTTCAAAACCTTGCACTTCCAAGTGGGATTGGTGAGCATGTTTCTGGCCCTTCACAATCAGATCTAGATAGGTTTAATAAGGGGGTGGATTTAAGGGTACAATTAACATGAGTTGTTGTCCCTCGATGTTCTGTGTGTTTCCTTATTTCATGATGATCTTTGTAGAGTATAAGATGCCTGTATTTGCCTTAGTTAGTACTGTGTCGTTATGATTTTTGTGTGTGTTTTTCCCTCCCACGTACTCCCTTATCTGCTTGCATTTGATTTGATATTTTTCCTTATGCAATAAAATTTCATTTTTGTTTCATCAAACTTGGTCTACAAGAGTTTTCTCTACATTGTAGTTCCTGCCCCAAAGTCCAGAGTACAGAATCTAAGGGGCGAGTGGGTCGAACCACTCAAGGTTTACCGTGCAAGAGAGAGCGGCCTCTAGATAGAGAAACCTCAGGGAAACCTCTTGAGGAAAACCACTTACAGAAAATGGCTACCGCGGCAGGACTCTGGCAGCAGGATTGCAATGTAATAGATCCATGTTTGAATGGTCGAAATGCAATGGATGAGAGGATAGCGGATTATGTCTTTGGCAAGGTAAATCTCACTAAAGAGTGGATTTCCGATCTCTTGCTGGATTGGCGTCCGGTGGACGCAGCCATCAGATGGACAGAGAGCAAAGAGCATAAGAAGTCAGTGGAAAAGGAAGTGTGGCTGATGTGTTACAAGAAGCAGGTCCAGATCATGGACCGGGTCGTTGCAGCACAGGCAGCCAAGATCACAAACCAGGCAGCAGAGATAGAGGAAAAGGCCATGGGTGGGGAAAGACTCATCACAGCGCTTCATGCGCTGAATCACGAACGCCAAGTGGTAGCTAGTCAACATCAGGCTAGGATAGAGTACCTGGAGTGCCAGGTTACTGAAGCAAAGATTAATGAAACGAGGATACGGGAGAAAAGCGCCCGCCTCACGCAACAGCTAAGAGCGTAGGAGGCGAGAGTCGTGGAGGTTAAGGCAGCTTACAAGCTAGCCCTCGAGCACGGTTTTGAGAGCACAGACCACGGACCCTGCCAAAAGACCATAGAGGACCTAAGAACGGCCCTGGTTAAGGCAAGAGGCATGGTGTGTCTCGTCAGCCTGAAAGCCAGTTACATGAACTTTTAAAGGAATCTAAACAGCCGATTCCAGCTGAGGTAATTGTGGTACCAGCCACCGAGCCCTCAGCTCCGCCGAGCTATAGTGAGACTTGGTTGGAAAAGGAGGGGGTAGCGAAAGAGATGGTAGCCGAGGTGGAGTGTGTGGAAAAACCACTGGTCGCAAAGCCGGGACCGGCACCGATGTGTCCCGCTCAGCACCAGAGGTTCGGTCCCAACGCTGTTGATGGCAGTATCGGACCCCACCAGAACCAACTCGTGGTGCCCTACGCTGGCCCGCAATTAAGGTCCATGGTGAGCCACCTCACACGACTCATAGTAAAGGGAGATCCCTCGATTCACTTCAGGGGGATAAAGGAAACAGTAGCCATTAATGACTGCGATGAACAGGAACAGGTCAAACTGTTGCTTTTCTCCCTGGATCCCACAATCCTTCAGTGCCTCTCAGAGGATGGCAAGAGGGGACGGAAAGGGTATGCGGGTCTCAGGGAGGAAGTTTTAGAAGTAATGGGAGTGGACGACGGTAGTCCGTTCGACCGTGTGGAAGGGGCCGTGCAGCTATCTGGAGAGCCCCCACGGGTTTTCGCAGAAAGGCTGTGGCCAGTATATCGACGCAGCTGTCCGGGTATGCCTGAACGGGCTTTAATGAGCGACAAACAGCGGGTTCATTCGCTCCGTTGTTTGGTTACCAACAGTTTGCTAGAGATACGGGCCATAGCCAGGTCATGGTTTGATCCCCAAGGTCCCGGTTTCATGGAAGAGACGGTACTCCATCAGCTTAATGTAGTGTCTAAGAATTACAGAGTTCAGGAAACACCACCCCAGAAAGGAAAGGTGCATGAGGCGAAACCCGCAGCCCCAAGCAAGCAGGAGTGGCATCAGGAGGGGAATCGCCCTGTCCAAGCCAAGCTCAATTGCTACGGGTGTGGGAAGGATGGACATTGGCGCAAGGACTGTAGAAATCCGTGGAAGGATAATAAAGGGAGATTTCCCACAGCCCAAGCCCAAGCCCAGACTGCTGCCCCAGCACCAGCCCAAACCCAAGCCGTAGATCCTGCCCCAGCACAAGGAGCTGGCACGGTTATGAATCCCGCTGCGATTGAATCAATTTTGGAGACAATGCGGTCTCTGATGATTTCGCAGGGGAAAGTAGCCGTCACCACCGGTCTTGTCGCTCCCGAAACCCCGACCGCTGTGCACAAATGACTAGAGCCGGCGCAGCCCATTTACTTGTGTGCACTGCGATATGATATATGGAGGCGACCCCTTGTGGAGATGGAAGTGCAGGAGGTAAAAGGGACCTATTTGTTGGATACGGGGGCATCATGCACCGTGGTCCACACAGATAACCCCGCCACCTCGTCTCTGTCCACCGGGGTTCCATATGTTCTGTCGGGCTTCACAGGCAAGGAACAGGCTGGCGCACATTCCATTCCCCTCTCCATTCATTTCGGACCACTCTGCACCAAGTGGAGGTGTATACTGATGAAGTGGGAGGTAGAGAATGGGAAAGGGATCATCGGGTCCGATTTCTTGGTCGAATACGGGATCCTCGTGAACCTAAGAAACTATTGTCTTTGGGGAGCGGGTAAGGGTGAGCCAGGCCAGGTAGTCGTCATCCCAGGGGAAGGAGAAAGGGGGACCCTGTGTACCGTGAAGCCAAAAGAGGGCTACAACCTCGAGCTCATGGTCGCGGGTGTCCCACAAGATTTGCAGGCATTCGTGTGCGACCACCTGGCGATGTTTGCCACTCACAAGCACGATTGCGGGAGGGTCACCGGGTTTGAAGTTAGCGTAGACGGGGGCCCCATGGCCCGACCTCAAAAACAGTATAACTTCCCCCGGGAAGCGGAGCCCGACATGGAGACAGCAATATCTTCACTGGCGCAGCAGGGCGTGTTGAGACCGATAGCCACCCAATGTGAAATCTCCGTTATGGCCGGTGAGGAAACTGGACGATTCCTGGAGAGCCACGGTGGACTGCAGGGTCCTCAATAGCAACATCCCAGCCTGCGCGCCGACAGTAGCAGCAGTTACCGACCTGATAGGAAGTATTCCAGCCTCCGTGACCACGTTCACGGTGCTGGATATTTCTAATGGGATTTGGTCCATCCATTTACGGAGGGAGGATCAGTACAAGTTTGCCTTTACGTTTAAAGGGCAACAGTACACCTGGAACTGCTTGCCACAGGGTTTCCACAACAGCCCCAGCATTTTCCATCAATGCATGGCAGGGAGTTTAAAAGAGTTCAGCCAGCCCAATCAGCTAGTGCAGTATGTGGACGACCTGCTCCTGTTCACAGACTCGAGAGAGGAGCATGGACCACTATTGGCCGAGTTATTGGAGCTGTTAGGAAGAAAGGGTTTCAAAGTAAACCCAAAGAAGGCAGGGATCGGCCAGCAGGAGGTGAAATTCCTGGGTCTGACCATCCGTGCCGGTGAGAGAGCCATAGATGAAGCCAGACAGGAATCGGTACAAGATCTATCGATCCCCGCCACCGGAGCCCAGGAGTGGGAAGTAGGAGATAAGGTCATGGTAGGAGACTCTGCCCGGGTGGAGAGTTCAGAACCACTATACAGGGGACCCTACAAAATTGTAGGCAAACCAGCCCCATGGTATATGCAGTGAAGTTGCCCTGGCACATGAAATGGTTTAACATCAATCAGTGCAAACTGTTTAAAGCGGGTGCAAGAGCATCAGCAACCGAAGCCAGGTCTGAGGATAAAGATCCTCAGCCTGAGGCGCACGATGAGTCACAGACCACACAAGCTGGCATTGTAGCCTGCTTGGAACGAGAAGAGGTCCCGCCCATCTGGGGGGAGCTTTCTCCGATGGCTTGGGACTCGGACGAGGAGGGGCCCGAACAACAAGGTCCCGCCCTCGACACGATTCTGGAAGAGGTGGAGTCGGAGGACGGAGATCCCACCCTCGACTCGAGCGTGGGGGAGGTAGAAATTGGGGGCAGAGATTCTCCACCTGTAGGGACAGGTGAGGAGGAGCCGTCTGCCACAGGCTCAATTCCCGAAGGGGCGGAGCCTGAGGGGAGGGAGCCGAAGCCTACAGTCGTGGAAGAGCGACGGGCTGTGAGAGCTGAAGTCCCACCCGAAGGTCCACTCGCCAAAGGAGCCTGCCCAAATCCCAAAGGGGCGGAGCCTGAGGGAAGGGAGCCGAAGCCTACAGTTGTGGAAGAGCCACGGGCTGTGAGAGCTAAGGTCCGACCCGAAGGTCCACTCGCTAAGGGAGCCACACCCAAAGTACCTTTTCGCAGGTCGACTCGGACGCCTCAGCCTGTAAAACCTTGGCCCGAGTCCCCCACCCCCAGTAGACGGCGACTTCAGAAATCCATGAAAAAACACAGTCCCCGTTTAGCAGCAAAAGGCTGCGGGGAACCAGAACCACAGGTCACTGCAGCCCCGCCACAGGGAGCGGCAAGCTGCAATCTGATCAGGGATTAGGCAAGCCGCCCGTGGACGGGCGGCGCTGTACATAAGTTTAGTTTAAGTTTAAGTTTAAGGTGTGTAAATATAATAAAACGATTAGAGTTTAAGTAGTTTTAAATCAGCCCAGTATGCGTGTGTTTTGGGATCGAGGTCGAAAGACTCAATCATGCCGTCACCTAAGCCAGAATCTCTCGGGAGCCTAGCTATATTGTTTGATTTGTTGCAGAAGCCAGTAAAGATGAGAGGGATCCTCGTCGCGTTCGTGATGGTCGGATGGAGCTGGGCCTATCAGGGCCTCACCAAGGACTCCACCGTCTACGGGTGCTCTGGAAATAGAGGCCCCATCGCGACTGATGGAACCGGCTCACGGGACGCTGAAGAGACTGCTGCCTACTTCCATGAAGGGAGATGGCCAGGCTGGCTGGGGTCGAACTCTTCTGAATACTCCAGCCAGACGGGGTTTGCATACAGAGAAACGTCTCTGATGTGCCCCAGGGTGCGGATCATTGCACCCAGGATCAGCGTCACCGTGGGCAAGAAGATTTGCCTTGTTTGCAACGGAAATGTAACTTTGGACCACTGGTGGTGGCTGCGCAAGTTGAGCAGCACCATGAAGCACTCCACTGTGGAGTGGGAGAGATTGGGTAATAACACCCATCGGACAATAACGGGAACACACGGGGTTTGAGTGTCTGTTGGGACAAATGGTGGGAACCAGATGAGGGGATCTACATCTGTATGTGGGGTTCAGAACGCGCTTGCCCCACAGGCGTCTCCATCTTTTTCCAAAGACAGTGGCAGGATGCTGGACAAGGAATGAGGTGGGACGTCAGCTCACGAGCGTGCGGAGTCCCATACTCACAGATCCCAGTGAACGCCACTGAGCTCATCACCCGACCCCGCAAGCCCCTGCCCACAGTTCCAGTAGCAAAAGCCCTCAAGGAAGAGTGCCCCACCATGACAAAGGGACCCGGGAATGGATTGGTATTGGTACCCACAGATCAGGTACTGTGCCAAGGGGTCCACTACGCGGTGGCTTCGGTGATTTTAAACCTCACCGAGGTACGATTGCCAGAGTGGTGCTCCAAGGAAACGGAGCAATTATAACAGGTCCTGTTAACAAACATGTTTAAACAGTTTTACGAATTCGACTTTGCCGATGTCGACAGAGCCGAATTGTACACCACACCACATGAGGTCTTGGACAGAACAGGGAGGCAAAGAAGTGGTACAGTAAATGATATTTTCACAGCTTTTAATACAGGAACTTCCGTCATCAACACACTGGATGACGTGGAGCTGCAAACCCAGATTAATGGTTTAAAAACACAGCTGAGGAAGATACTGACTGCTGAGAATAAGGTATTGGGTTCTGAGTTACATGAGGACCAGGCCATGACACTACACTTAAAAGAGATAATAGCTGAGCTGGAGAAACACGCCAGAACGTTAAATGCTCTCATTGTAATGATATCAGCAAATAGTGACGGTATTTGCCTGTTTGATTATGATGCCTTACCAGCATATTTGCCTGATTGATTATTTATGCCTGACCAGCAGAGGGCATGTGAGAGACAAGCAGTTTAGTTTTAGTTTCGTTTTAGATGGATCTCTAACATGATGTCTCCTATAATGCTGTTAACTGAGTTGAACATACTTTAGATAAAAAGTCATTCTCTTTCATGAATGTGTTGTCATTGAACCCACAATATAAATCGATACATGGTGTCAGAAGTGATTGAAAGAGATGAAGAGGAAAAATCTGAAGTTAAATCAGCTCTCCACATATTAGCAAGCCAAAAGAGAACATCGTTGCTTACCATTGGAGAATAGCTAACGAAGTGGAAAAAATGGAAGGTTTACACCCACCGGCAAAGCTTCAGTTGACAGGTAATGTGGCTGAAAATTGGAGGAGGTTCAAACAACGTTTGGAGTTGTATTTAGCGGCAATCGGAGCTGACGAGAAAAGTGATAAATGAAAGCGTCAGTGTTCTTACATGTCATGGGTGATGAAGCGCTGGAGGTGTATAATAACTTCACATTCGCTGCTGATGGAGACAAAATGAAGCTGGATAAAATAAGGGAATAGTTTGAGGCCTACTGCATACCTAAACGTAATGTGACGTTTGAGAGGCATAGATTTTTCACATGTGTACAGAAAACGGGAGAGACTATTGATCAGTATGTGACTGAACTGAGAAACTGAAGCAAATCGTGTGAATTTGGGGGACTGGCAGACTCGCTGATAAAAGACAGACTGGTGTGTGGTATTCCAGATAATGGTCTAAGAGAAAGACTGCTAAGAGAGCAAAATCAAGACCTGGGAAAAGCCATAGCACTGTGTAGGGCTATAGAGACTGTGAAGTTGCAGGCAAAGGAGCTGTTCAGTGACAGTAGCTGCAACGTGGATGCAGTGAGTAAGAACGGACACAAACCGTTTAACAAAAAGAGCGTCAATGTGAAAAAAGAGGCGTGGCCAGCGAACAAAAATGAAAGGGGCAAACGAAAGTCATGTAGTTGATGCGGTACACAGCATCCACCAAAAAAGTGTCCAGCATATGGTAAAACATGCAATAGTTGCAACAAAAACAACCATTATGCCCGTTGCTGTAAGAACCAAGCGCAACAAAGTAAGGTCCATACAGTAGATGAAAGCGAGATAGAGGAGTTCTATGTGGATGTTGTGTCTGAAAACAAAAAACAAAAAAGAGACTGGATGTTGACACTAAAAGTGAATGACATACACATTCCATTTAAATTGGATACTGGAGCACAAGTTAATGTGATATCAGAGACTGATTTTAAGAAAATTAGACCCAGACCAAAGATACATGGAATAAAAGTGAAAGTGACAGGATACTCAGGTACTGATACACCAGTGAAAGGAAAATGCATTGTCAAAGTGACACACAAGGACAGAGAGCACACGCTAGCATTAATCGTGGTGCCAAAGGATGCGCAAGCCATACTAGGTTTAAAAGCCTGTGAGAGACTGAACCTTGTAAAGAGAGTCCTCGTTGTGGAAAGCGAAGGAGAGACAGTCTATGATGAACTCATGAAAGAGTACAACGACCTATTTCAGGGTCAAGGCTGCCTTCCAGGAGAACACACGATCAGAGTAGATAAAAGTATGCCAACGGTCATACATCCATGCAGAATAGTTCCGTTTGCTCTTCAAAAGCAACTGAAGGCAGAGTTGGACAGGATGGAAAGCCTGAAAGTGATTCAGAAGGTAGATGAGCCAACTGAGTGGGTGAGTTCCCTCGTCATTGTGGACAAAAAGAATGGAAAGCTCAGAATTTGCCTGTATCCAAGAGATCTAAACAGAGCAATAAAGAGAGAGCACTACAAGCTTCCTACACGTGAGGAAATCATGTCACAGTTTGCAAATGCAAAGTATTTCAGCAAGTTAGATGCATCATCAGGATTTTGGCAGATGAAACTGGACGAGGCAAGTTCAAGACTGTGCACGTTCAACAGTCCATTTGGCAGATACAGATTCCTAAGGTTACCATTTGGCATTGCCTCAGCTCCTGAAGTGTATCACAAAACTATCCAGATGATCTGTGAGCACCTGGAGGGAGTTGATACCTCAATGGATGACATCATAGTATGGGGAACCACGAGAACTGAGCATGACGAGAGACTGAAAAAAGTGCTGGAAGCAACAAGGAAAACAAACCTGAAGCTGAATAGAGAGAAATGCCAGCTCGGGGTGACAGAACTGACATTCGTGGGAGATATCCTTAGCAGTGAGGGCATCAGACCAGATCCCAGAAAGGTGTCTGCCATTGAGAATATGCCAAAGCCATAATGCAAAAAGGACGTGCAGAGGTTTAATGCAATGATGAACTACATGGGTAAATTCATATCCAACCTCTCAGAAAAGATGGCGCCACTGAGACGACTAACTGAAAAGAACATAGAATGGGAATGGAATCATGAGCATGAGAAGTCATAGAGCGATCTAAAGAAACTGCTCACAGAGGAACCAGTTCTGAGGTTTTATGACCCAGCGAGACCCATCAAGATATCATCAGGTGCATCACAGAGTGGGCTCGGTGCCGTTCTTCTGCAAAAATATGACTACTGGCAACCTATTGCATATGCATCGTGCTCAATGACAGACGCGGAGACTCGATATGCTCAAATAGGAAAGGAGCTGCTCAGCATCACATACGCCTGTGAAAGATTTCACCAGTTTGTGGCAGGACAAGCAATCAGTGTAGAGACTGACCATAAGCCCTTGATTGCATTGTTCCAAAAGCCACTAAATAGCTGTCCACTTAGAATACAAAGAATGATGATCAGGCTGCAATGCTATACACTGAATGCTGCGTACACACCGGGTAAGCTGATGTATACAGCAGACACGTTGTCCAGAGCTGTTGACCCAAGAGAGCCCGCAAACACCAAAATGGATGAAAAAGTGAACGCCTACGTGGACATGATCACAAGTGCACTGCCCATAGTAGATGCAAAAATGGAGCTCATAAAGACAGAGACAAACAAAGATGAAACAATGAGACGACTGAGGAAAAGCATCTTGGATGGATGGCCCAACATGAAGCAAGACTGCTCACCTGACATGGCAGAGTACTGGAACTGCAGGGCGGAACTATCAGTGGTCGAAGACATCACCTACAAAGGAAGTAAAATAGTTATCCCAAAGAGTCTGAGAAAAGAGATGCTAAAAAGGATCCATGGAGGACATCTGGGAATCGAAAAGCGTAAGAAAAGAGCACGAGAGGTGATGTACTGGCCAAGAATCAACCAAGATGTGACAAATGAGGTGTCAAACTGCACAATATGCCTGAAATATCGAGCAAGCAATCCGGTAGAACCACTAAAGCCACACCCAGTGCCAGACAGACCTTACCAGAAGGTAGGCGCTGACCTATTCGTATGTCAAGGGAAGGACTATCTTTTAGTCACAGACTATTACTCCCTGTATCCAGAGGTTTGTAGACTGCACACCACCACTGCAGATGCTGTGATAACCTGTATGAAAGCCATATTCTCCAGACATGGCGTGGCAAGCGAGGTCTTCACAGACAACGGACCCCAGTTTTACAATGCAAGTTTCCGACACTTTGCCAAAGAGTGGGACTTTGTCCACACAACATCAAGTCCTCACTTTCCACAGTCCAATGGACTAGTGGAAAAATCGGTTCAGACAGTGAAAAGACTGATGTACAAGGCAAAAGACAGTGGAACTGACTTCTACTAGAGCATGCTTGTATACCGCACAACGCCGCTCGAGTGTGGCATGTCACCAGCCCAACTCCTTATGGGACGTCTGCTAAGGTCAAACCTACCCATCACGTAGAACCTCCTGAAAACAAAAGAGGGGGAGAAAGTGAGGAAGTTCAAAGAACAACAGAATGAAAAGCAAAAGTACTACTATGACAGAGGAACACAAAACCTACCTGAACTCCACATTGGTGACCAAGTAAGGTTCAAAGACAAAACACACATATGGACTCAGAAGGGAACTGTCCTGAGTGAAGTTCAACCAAGATCATACACCATTCAGACAGGTGAGGGTGCTGTTCTGCGAAGAAATCATCGAGATCTTCTCATGGGACCAGCCACAGCAGGTCAAAAGACTGATACTGTTGAACAACCTGATCGCACAGCTGAGAAATTATCATCGGAGGCAACAACTCAGATTCAAGGACAATCAATCAGAAAATCCTCAAGACACGTGAAGCCTCCTGAGAGACTCATTGAGCAAGTTTAAGGACTCTTGTTATAGAAGGAAGTAACGTTATCTTATTCTTTCTTCAAGTTCTAGTGTATTTACATATTTCATGTGAACACACAAAACAAGGTTAAAAAACCTTGATCATGATGATGATAATGTAAGTTCATTAAGTGTTACAGTTAAAATGCAGAGTAATACAAAGAAAACATGTTGTTAGATAAAAGTAAAATACTTTTGTTTTAAGAAATGGAGATGTAATGATATCAGCAAATATTGATGGTATTTGCCTGTTTGATTATGATGCCTTACCAGCTTATTTGCCTGATTGATTATTTATGCCTGACCAGCAGAGAGCATGTGAGAGACAAGCAGTTTAGTTTTAGTTTTGTTTTAGATGGATCTCTAACATGATGTCTCCTGTAATGCTGTTAACTGAGTTGAACATACTTTAGATAAAAAGTCATTCTCTTTCATGAATGTGTCGTCATTGAACCCACAATACAAATCGATACACTCATCAGGGAGGATCGGAATGCGTCCGATCAGGCTGCGCAGAACGAAGCTTGTGTGCTATACAGGACGTGGTTACTGGGCGAGGGCCGCAGTAATCTGGAAGATTTAAAGCAAGGCTTAGTCCCCTCCTGGATCAGCAACAAGCACCTCGCAGCCCTCCACCCTTTTGAGAATACATTGAGTCCGTGCCAGCTCAGACTAGCTTCAGAGTCCTACCCAGTCCCAGTGGACTGTGGATGGTCTAATCACACCATTATGGGTATAGTGGTAAGAATGCCGGTGATGGCAAAGACAGCCAAACCCGCCCCGGTATACAGGGTGGAGAACATTGGAGTCATTCAGGGGGGTGCGCACATTCGCTACACGGGGCTCCCACCTTATGTCATTTGATGGGAGCATGCAATGACGGGTACCGACCTCTCGGGGTGCCGGAGCTGGGGAGTGTTGTGTATGTGCCTTTAAGAGAAGAACTGATTCTATACTGCAGTACCGGCAGTGACCACCCCTGTATATAAAGCCATAGCAGGCTTCTGTATTTCAGTCTTAAGTTACCCTCTGTTCAGTAAACATAGCATTGCTGGCTGTGCAGCTGCAAGCACGAGCAGAGGGAGCAGCCAGACTTGGAGAGTGGACTAAAGTGGTGGTCCCCTGACCAGGCAGAGGAGGAGAACACTGGACCACCACCACCACCTCTACCTCCACCATCATTATAGCAACTGAGGTGCCTGGAGGTAGAGGACAGAGGAGGAGAAGGAGAAAGGAGGCCTGCAATAACATCAACCAGGGGAGAGGCCTTTCCTGTCACTGCCTCCCCAAATTGGCCTCCACTTCAGGAGAGGGAGAGAGGGGAGAGAAACCAACATCAGCAGAAAACAACCAACTGTTTGGAAGGAGGGAAGAAACATCTTTCTGAACATCTACAGGTGGGTGTTATTTGGGGCACTCTCCCAAAGACTTTGTATTTTAGGTGGGGGGAGAAAAGAAGAAACAAGGCCTTCTATTGCCTGACCTGGGTCAGCTGGAGCTGCCTAGGTGAAGTCCAATTATATCATTAAGGCCTGGTGCAGGACTGAGCCTGGGCATCTCCAGCTTTCCCAGGTGAAGACATCTTCTCCCCCTGCCAGAAGACCACCAGTTTTAGAGAATTTAAATTTCCATCAGGAGACTGCACCCCTGCCAACACCCACCCACCCACCCGCCATCCTGAGTGGCGGCCCTGCCTTTGCGGCCTCCCTCCTTCCCACCCCCCCTCTCTCTCTCTCTTTGAATCTCTCTCCTCTCTCTCTCAAGAGGCACCTCTACTAAATCTTTTTATTAATTGCCACTTGAGCAGAGTGGAGAAGGCCCCAATCCCAATTCCAATAAATAGGGGGAGAGGTGTGCCTTCAATTTAACAGCACCCTCTGCTCAAGGGAGGACTTTTAACCCGAGGCCATTAACACCTTCAGGCCTGTGACTTGGGGTGAGTGTAGCCCTTATAAAAACACCCCAGAATGGCGACTGCATCTTCGCCGGTGACGGGGCCAGACAAGACGTATGCGGGAGTGGCAGCCACAGCCACAGCTGCTCCCGCTGCTTCTGCTGCCCCGTCACCATTCAGACTAATAACTAAAAAGCTTGGGGTGAAGAGCTACACTCACCACACTATGACTATTGAGGCCTGCGTTTATGCCATGGCTGGGGTTGTCGGCCCCTCAGCCATCGGAGCGGCCACAAAAATGTATGGGAAGGCTGTGTTCTTCCTGGGGTCGGAGCGGGCGGTGTCCCTGGCCGTTGCCAAGGGGCTCACCGTGGGCGGGACCTTCCTGCCGGTGGATCCTCTCGAGGCCACCGCGCAGAGGATCGTCGTTTCCAACGTCCCGCCCTATGTTCCTGGTGAGCTCCTCCTTCCCCACCTATGTCAACTTGGGGAGGTGAGGTCGGGGATCACACCCATCCCGCTCGGCTTCCGGGAGGCCAGCCTTCGCCACGTCTTCTCCTTCCGGCGCCAGCTGTTTATCCAGCTGGCGCGGGAGGAGGACACTGACGGGGCATTCGTCGTCCACCACGAGGGGACCGCCTATCGCGTCTTCTGGACGTCAGATGTTGTGCGGTGCCACGCCTGCAAGGAGGTGGGGCACATCCGGAAAAACTGCCCCGTCTCCAAGGCCGCCGGATCATCTCGTGCGGCCGAGGCTGGCGCCGCCGCCGCTCCTCCCCCCGGATCTGCCCGCACGTCGGGAACGTCTGATGCGCGGTCGACGTCGGGGGCCGATGCCACCAAGGCCTCCGGCGGTGGGGAGGGAGCGTGTCCGGCCGGAAAGAAGGCGCAGCGAAAAAATAAACAACTTAGGGCGGGTCCCCCCATGGATGGCCAGCCCTTACCCCTTGAGCCGCTTACACCCGCGCTCCTCGCGGAGTTATCGGGGCGGACGCGAGTGGGAGGGGCCTCGTGCCCGAGCCTGTGGCCACAACCGCCGCAGTGGTAACGCCGATAACTGCGGCCGGGCTCGGGCCCGAGGAACCCGACAAACCTGCTCCGCCAGAGGGAGCTGAGGAAGAGGCCCCTGCAGACATGGAGGTCTCCCTCGCTCCCTCCGTGCTAAAAAGATGGCGCGACCCCCTGGAAGAGGAGGAGGACTGGGAGGATGAAGGTCCCACCGAGCAGGGGGAGTCGTCGCCCGCCGCGGGTACTGCGACCCCTCCCCCGCTGTCACCATCACCAGCGATCGGCAGGGGTCGCCTGTCCCTCGGGAGGCTGAGGCAGATGTGTCTGTCCAGCACGTGCCTCTCGGAGATGGGGACGAGACCCTGCCCGTAGGGGGGGTCGTGGAACAACCCGCGGTGGAAATAAACATTCTATCGGTGCCATTACCCCTCGCTGGGTCGGGCGGCCTGGGGTCTGGGTCGGGCGAGCTCGAGGATAATGAGCTCGCCAAATGTGACCCGGGCATCTCCCAGGGGCTGCTCGATCTAGCAGAGGGTTTAAGTCAAAACACCCCATCCGCTGGGTAGGAGGTTGGTGGCGGGGAGGAGGATGGCCCCCTGGCTGCGTCTCTGGTGCCGGACGTACTGGAGGAGCTGGGATTTGTTCTCTCCCCGGTTTCTCCGGTCGTTCCGGAGTCTGGGGCGGAGGGGAGCTCTGAACTGCCGCCGTCTTCTGTCCCAGCACCCCTGGAGGAGACCAGGGAGAAATCCTCTGCCGCCGATCCTGGGGGTGGGATCCGGGCAGAGGCGGGGCTGGCTGGTGTGGCCGAGCCGTTCACTTCGCACTGCGTGGCGGACGGGTTGGCCGCTGGTGACGACCCCCTGGAGGAGGATGGGGACTCGGTGATGCGCACGGAGGACGATTCGGAATCCAGCGCCGATGAGGCAATGGATGACCTCGTGCCCCTTGCCGAGTCTCCCCTCATTCCCGTAAGGGAACTCCGGGATTTTATGTCCACGTGCCTGGGTCGGCGCAATAAGGTCCGGCTGGCCCTCGACAGGTGGTCGGAGCTGGCGCTGCTCATCGTATCCGTCCGAGCCGCCGTTAAGGTCATGGGCGCAGACGAGGGTGTGAACCCGCTCGAGCTGCGTCGGCTCAGAACGTTTCTCACTGGGCTGCTGAGGAAGTGGCGGCTGACCAGAGGCTGCGCTTCCTCCCCCCGTTAGGTGTAGGTAAAGGTTGCACTATGCTTCTGACATGAAGATAACGATAGCCAGCCTCAACATCAACGGCAGCAGGGAGGCGCGCCGCAGATTCAATAACTTCTCGGTCCTTCGGGACGGGAAGTATGCGGTGTGCTTCCTGCAAGAAACCCACACCGTTCTGGGAGACAAAGCCACGTGGCTCCTGGAGTGGCAAGGTGGGGTCAGCATGAGTCACCTCTCCAACAATTCCAGCGGGGTGGCTATCTTGCTGGCCCCGCATTTTCAGCCGGAGATCTTGGGGGTCAAGGAGCACGTGCCGGGCCGCTTGCTCCAGGTCACTGTTCGCCTGGGGGGCGTGCCGCTCCATCTAGTGAACGTGTACGCCCCTCAGACCAGTGCGCAGCAAGTGCGCTTCTTCGAAGAAGTGTCCGCTCTTTTGGGCTCCGTCGACGTGGGCGAGTGCGTCATCCTCGGGGGGGATTTTAACTGCACCCTCGAGGCGAGGGACCGTTCGGGTCCCCCGCGAAGCCCAGCGGCGATGGAGAAGTTGAGGGACCTGGTTGGGTCCTTCGACTTGGTGGACGTCTGGCAAAATCTCCACCCCGACTCCAGCGCCTTCACTAGCGTGAGGTCTGGGGGAGGAAGGTCCAGATTCGACTGCCTTTACATTTCCCGGGCGTACGTCTCCTGCGTTCCGGCGGCTTCCATGCAGCCGGTGCCGTGCACGGACCACCACCTGGTGTGGGTGGAGCTCGCTCCGCTGCGCGCGCGGGGGGGTCCGCGTACTGGCATTTTAACAACCTGCTGCTGGAGGACGCACAGTTCCGGGATTCGTTTCGTCGATTCTGGGCCGACTGGAGAAGGAAGCAGGGGGGCTTCCCCTCCTTGAGGGTATGGTGGGATGTGCGCAAGGCTCACATCCGTCTCTTCTGTCAGGAGTACGCGAAGGGTTCGACCAAGAGGCGGGAGGCCCGGGTCGGGCGGTTGGAGAAGGAAGTGCTCGGCCTGGAGTCCCGTCTCGGTCAGGCCGTCGAGGACCCGGCCCTGCGGAAGGTGTACAAAGAGAAGAAGGGCGCGCTGAAGGACCTGCAGCTCGTCGGGTCCTGAGGTGCGTACGTGAGGTCGCGGATCCAGCTCCTGCGGGACCTGGACCGCCTCCCCCTTCTTCTACTCGCTGGAAAAAAGAAGGGGGGTCCGTAAGCAGCTCTTGGGGCTGCTGGCCGATGACGGATCACTGGTCTCGGATCCGGAGGGAATCAGCGCGGAGACCCGCGCCTATTACGGGGCTCTGTTCTCTCCGGATCCGTCCAACGAGGATGCGTGCAGAGTTTTGTGGGAGGACCTGCCGAAGGTTGGCCCGGAGGGCGCCGAAAAATTGGACGCTCCGCTAAGCCTGGCGGAGCTGACCGGCGCCCTCCGCCAGCTCTCTAGGGGAAAGTCCCCGGGGCTGGACGGGCTGACCGTGGAGTTCCACAGGGCGTTCTGGGACGTCTTGGGGGGCGACTATGCGCGGGTCCTGGGGGAAAGTTTGGCGACCGGGGAGATGCCCCTCTCTTGGCGCAGGGCGGTCATTGTCCTGCTGCCTAAGAAGGGCGATCTCCGCCTCCTTAAGAACTGGCGCCCGGTCTCCCTCCTCAGCACGGACTATAAAATCTTTGCCAGGGCCATGTCTGCTCGCCTTGGCACCGTGCTGGCTCACATGATCCACCCCGACCAGTCCTACACGGTCCCGGGCCGGACCATCCACGATAACATCCATCTGGTCCGGGACCTGGTCCACCACTCCCAGAGGGCTGGTCTGTCGGTCGCCTTCCTTTCCCTGGATCAGGAGAAGGCGTTCGACAGGGTGGATCACGAGTATCTCTTCGGGACTCTGCGCGCTTTCGGGTTCGGAACGCATTTCGTCGCCCGGATCTGACTTCTGTACGCTGCCGCGGAGTGTCTGATTAAAGTTAACGGGTCCTTGACGGCGCCCCTTCGCATGGAGCCTTTCCTGCGCCTCTTGCGGAAGAGGTTGATGGGACTGGCTCTGCAAGGGCCGGGCGTGGAGGTGGTCCCCTCGGCTTACGCCGATGACGTGCTCCTCACGGTCACGGATCCCGCTGACTTACGGAGGATGCGGGAATGCCAGCAGATTTACTCGGACGCATCCTCCGCCAAGATCAACTGGGAGAAATGTTCCGGACACCTGGTGGGTCAGTGGCGGGTGGACTCCCTGCCGGAGGAGTTCAGGCCTTTCGCCTGGAGCACCACGCACCTCCTCAATTTGGGAGTCTACCTTAGCCCTGCCGAGGACGCCTGGCCGGCGAACTGGCAAGAGCTGGCGGCCAAAGTCACCGCTCGCCTAGAACGCTGGACAGGACTGCTCCGAGTGTTGTCCTACAGGGTTTGCGTGCTGGTCATAAACCAGCTGGTGGGTGCCATGTTGTGGTACCGGTTGGTCACTTTGATCCCTCCCCCTGCGTTTGTCGCCAAGATTCAGAAGAAGCTCATCGACTTCTTCTGGGACAAAAGGAAGCACTGGGTCTCTGCCGTGGTTCTGTGTCTCCCACTTAGGGAGGGCGGTCAGGCGCTGGTGTGCCTTCGCACTCAGGCTGCGACTTTCCTTCTTCAGATGCTGCAGAGATACCTATACGTCGAGAATCCTCCGAGATGGTGTGCGCTGGCGACGTTTTTCTTCTGCCAGCTGCACGGCCTCAATTACGACACGCAGCTCCTGTTTGTGAAAGTGGGCGGCAGGCGTGCTGGCCTACGGGAGCTGCCTGTCTTCTACCAGGAACTGCTATGGGTTTGGAACTACATCCCTTCCAGGTGGAGCTCTCCCCCGTCAGGAGCGGCGGCTCTCCTTCGGGAGCCGCTGCTCAGGAATCCGCACCTCCACGAACACGGGTTCGGGCGGCTGGCGGAGGGTAGGGCTGTGGCTGGCAAGGTGACCAGAGTCGGGGACCTGCTCGATGGCGGAGGAGCGGGCTGGATGGCGCCGGAGGAGCTGGCACGGCGCCTGTCCTGGGCCAACGTCCGGCTCGCGGTCGAAGCCATCGAATCGGTGAAAGCGGCACTGGGCCCCGACTCCACTAGGTGTATCGAGGTGGCTCAAGCACGTGGGGCAATCCCGTCCCAGCTTACCCCCGTTCGGACTGAATTCCTCATCGGCGCCCGGCCCCGAAACTCCCCTCGGGAACTGGCGCCTCACAACTTGAGCCGTCTCGAGTAAATACCCTCCGTGCCTTTTCATTCCGCGCGGAGGGGGTTCTTGTACGGGCTGCTCCTGCACACTCTCCACTTTGCCATCTTCGTCTACCGTCCGGACTCGCCTTGGCGTGGTGTCTTGCCGACTGGCGGTGGCGGAGGTCCCAAATGGAGGGCTCTCTACGCGGGAGTCCTCCCTTGTCCCATCGGGGACTTGGCCTGGAGGGTGTTGCACGGAGCGGTCCCGTGCAATAAGGTTTTAAGTAGGTTCACGGACTCCCAGGCCGCCTGCATTTTTTGCGGCCTGGAGGAGTCCGTGTTTCACATTTATATGGAGTGTGAGAGGTTGCAGCCCCTCTTTCATTACTTGAAGGGGCTGCTCCTCGATTTTTGGTTGCACTTCAGTCACACGCTCTTGATCTACGGTCACCCGGTGCGGAGGGGAGCGGACAGGTTGGAGGACCTCCTTTTGGGCCTGCTCCAGGGCCTGGCTAAAAGAGCCATCAATTGGTCCAGGTAGCGGGCGGTCGAGGGGGTCGTCCGGCCGGATTGCCTGCCTCTCTTCCGCGGCCATGTTCGCGCCCGGGTGGCCATGGAGATGGAGCACGCGGTGTCCGCCGGTGTGCTTGAGTATTTCCGCGACCGGTGGGCGCCGCGGGGACTGGAGTGCATCATCAACCCGGAAAACCAAATTTTAATTTGATTTGTTAAGTTTTAGTTGAACATTTGTTTACAGTCTTATTTGGGTTTTTTTTTTTTTGGTACAATCATAAGAGTACCCTCTGTTACAGCATTGCTGGCTGTGCAGCTGCAAGCACAAGCAGAGGGAGCAGCCAGACTTGGAGAGTGGTCTAAAGTGGTGGTCCCCTGACCAGGCAGAGGAGGAGAACGCTGGACCACCACCACCACCTCCACCTCCACCATCATCATAGCAACTGAGGTGCCTGGAGGGAGAGGACAGAGGAGGAGAAGGAGAAGGGAGGCCAGCAACAACACTAACCAGGGGAGAGGCCTTTCCCATTACTACCTCCCCAAATTGGCCTCCACTTCAGGAGAGGGAGAGACGGGAGAGAAACCACTATCAACCAACACCAACTGTTCGGAAGGAGGGAGGAATATCATCTTCAAAATATCTACAGGTGGGTGTTATTTGGGGCACTCTCCCAAAGACTTTGTATTTTAGGTGGGGGGAGAAAAGAAGAAACAAGGCCGGATCATCAAGGGGTGGCTGTGTGTGTGTGTGGCTCTTGCTAAAACTAGGCCACACGCACCACAAATAAGCATCCCTTCTATTGCCTGACCTGGGCCAGCTGGAGCTGCCTAGGTGAAGTGGTTAATTCCATTAATTACATCGTTAAGACCTGGTGCAGGACTGATCCTGGGCATCTCCAGCTTTTTACAGGTGAAGACATCTTCTCCCCCTGCCAGAAGACCACCACTATCAGAGACTTTAAACTTCCATCAGGAGAGTGCACCCCTGCCAACACCCACCCACCCGCCATCCTGAGTGGCGACCCTGCCTTTGCGGCCTCCCTCCTTCCCACCCCCCCTCTCTCTCTCTCTCTTTGTCTCTCTCTGCCTCTTTCTCTAAGGCACCTCAATTGACTCTATTAATTAATTGCCTATTGAGCAGAGGAGAGAAGGCCCCTCCCCCAATCTCAGTCAATAGGGGGAGAGGTGTGCCTTCATTTTAAACAGCTCCCTCTGCTCAATAGAGGACCAAAAAAATACCTGAGGCCATTTCCACCTTCAGGCCTGTGACTTGGGGTGAGTGTAGCCCTTTATAATACCACCCCAGAATGGCGACTGCATCTTCGCCGGTGACGGGGCCAGCCAAGACGTATGCGGGAGTGGCAGCCACAGCCACAGCTGCTCCCGCTGCTTCTGCTGCCCTGTCACCATTCAGACTGATGACAAAAAAGCTTGGGGTGAAGAGATACACTCACCCCACTATGACTATTGAGGCCTGCGTTAAAGCCATGGCTGGGGTTGTCGGCCCCTCAGCCATCGTCGCGGCCTCAAAAATGTATGGAAAGGCTGTGTTCTTCCTGGGGTCAGAGCGGGCGGTATCCCTGGCCGTCGCCAAGGGGCTCACCGTGGGCGGGACCTTCCTGCCGGTGGATCCTCACGAGGCCACCGCACAGAGGATCGTCGTTTCCAACATCCCGCCCTATGTTCCTGGTGAGCTCCTCCTTCCCCACCTACGTCAACTTGGGGAGGTGAGGTCGGGGATCACACCCATCCCGCTCGGCTTCCGGGAGGCCAGCCTTTGCCACGTCTTCTCCTTCCGGCGCCAGCTGTTTATCAAGCTGGCGCGGGAGGAGGACACTGACGGGGCATTCATCGTCCACCACGATGGGACCGCCTATCGCATCTTCTGGACGTCGGACGGTGTGCGGTGCCACGCCTGCAAGGAGGTGGGGCACATCCGGAAAAACTGCCCTGCCTCCAAGGCCGCCGGATCATCTCGTGCGGCCGAGGCTGGCGCCGCCGCCGCTCCTCCCCCCGGATCTGCCGACGTGTCGGGAACGTCTGATGCGCGGTCGACGTCGGGGGCCGATGCCACCAAGGCCTCCGGCGAGGGGGAGGGAGCGTGTCCGGCCGGAATGAAGGCGCGGCGAAAAAATAAACAACTTAGGGCGGGGCCCCCGTGGATTGCCAGCCCTTGCCCCTTGAGCACCTTACACCCGCGCTCCTCGCGGAGTTAATCGGGGCAGACGCGAGCGGGAGGGGCCTCATGCCCGAGCCTGTGGCCGCAACCGCCGCAGCGGTAACGCCGATACCTGCGGCCGGGCTCGGGCCCGAGGAACCCGACAAACCTGCTCCGCCGGAGGGAGCTGAGGAGGAGGCCGCTGCAGGCATGGAGGTCTCCCTCGCTCCCTCCGCGCTAAAAAGAAGGCGCGACCACCTGGAAGAGGAGGAGGACCGGGAGGAGGAGGGTCCCTCTGAGCAGGGGGAGTCGTCGCCCGCCGCAGGTACTGCACCACCCACCCCCCGCTGTCACCATCACCAGCGATCGGCAGGGGTCGCCTGTCCCTCGGGAGGCTGAGGCAGATGTGTCTGTCCAGCACGTGCCTCCCGGGGACGGGGACGAGACCCTGCCCGTGGGGGGGGGTTGCGGATCAACCCACGGTGGAAATAGACATTCTATCGGTGCCGTTACCCCTCGTCGGGTCGGGCGGCCTGGGGTCTGGGTCGGGCGAGCTCGCGGATAATGAGCTTGCCCAATGCGACCCGGACATCTCCCAGGGGCTGCTCGACCTGGTAAAGGTTTTAACTCAAAACACCCCATCCGCTGGTTTGGAGGTTGGTGGCGGGGAGGAGGATGGCCCCCTGGCTGCGTCTCTGGTGCCGGACATACTGGAGGAGCTAGGATTTGTTCTCTCCCCGGTTACTCCGGTCGTTCCGGTGTCTGGGGCAGAGGGGAGCACTGAACCGCCGCCGTCTTCTGGCCCAGCACCCCTAGAGGAGCCAAGGGAGGAATCCTCTGCCGCCGATCCTGGGGGTGGGATCCGGGTGGAGGCGGGGCTCGCTTGTGCGGCCGAGCCATTTGCTGCGCACTGCGCGGCGGACGGGTTGGCCGCTGGTGACGACCCCCTGGAGGAGGATGGGGACTCGGTGATGGGCACGGAGGACGATTCGGATTCCAGCGCCGACGAGGCGATGGATGACCTCGTGCCCCTTGCCGAGTCTCCCCTCATTCCCGTAAGGGAACTCCGAGATTTTATGGCCACGTGCCTGGGTCGGCGCAATAAGGTCCGGCTGGCCCTCGACAGGTGGTCGGAGCTGGCGCTGCTCATCGTATCCGTCCGCGCCGCCGTTAAGATCATGGGCGCGGACGAGGGTGTGAACCCGCTCGAGCTGCGTCAGCTCAGAACGTTTCTCACTGGGCTGCTGAGGCAGCGGCGGCTGACCAGCGGCTGCGCTTCGTCCCCCCGTTAGGTGTAGGTAGAGTTTGCACTATGCTTCTGACATGAAGATAACCATAGCCAGCCTCAACATCAACGGCAGCAGGGAGGCGCGCCGCAGATTCAATAACTTCTCGGTCCTTCGGGACGGGAAGTATGGGGTGTGCTTCCTGCAAGAAACCCACACCGTTCCGGGAGACGAAGCCACATGGCTCCTGGAGTGGCAAGGAGGGGTCAGCATGAGTCACCTCTCCAACAATTCCAGCGGGGTGGCTATCTTGCTGGCCCCGCATTTTCAGCCGGAGATCTTGGGGGTCAAGGAGCACGTGCCGGGCCGCTTGCTCCAGGTCACTGTTCGCCTGGGGGGCATGCTGCTCCATCTAGTGAACGTGTACGCCCCTCAGACCGGTGCGCAGCAAGTGCGCTTCTTCGAAGAAGTGTCCGCTCTTTTGGGCTCCGTCGACGTGGGCGAGTGCGTCATCCTCGGGGGAAATTTAACTGCACCCTCGAGGCGAGGGACCGTACGGGTCCCCCGCGAAGCACGGCGACGATGGAGAAGTTGAGGGACCTGGTCGGGTCCTTCGACTTGGTGGACGTCTGGCGAAATCTCTACCCCGACTCCAGCGCCTTCACTAGCGTGAGGTCTGGGGGAGGAAGGTCCAGAATCGACCGCCTTTACATTTCCCGGGCGTGCGTCTCCTGCGTTCCGGCGGCTTGCATGTGGCCGGTGCCGTCCACGGACCTCCACCTGGTGTGGGCGGAGCTTCCTCCGCTGCGCGCGCGGGTGCGTCCGCATACTGGCATTTTCACAAACTGCTGCTGGAGGACGCGCGGTTCTGGGATTCATTTTGTTGGTTCTGGGCCGAATGGAGAAGGAAGCAGGGGGGCTTCCCCTCCTTGAGGCTATGGTGGGATGTGGGCAAGGCTCACATCCGTCTCTTCTGTCAGGAGTACGTGAAGGGTTCGACCAAGAGGCGGGAGGCCCGGGTCGGGCGGTTGGAGAATTAGGTGCTCGACCTGGAGTCCCGTCTCGGTCAGGTCGTCGAGGACCCAGCCCTGCGGAAGGTGTACGAAGAGAAGAAGGGCGCGCTGAAGGACCTGCAGCTCGCCGGGTCCCGAGGCGCGTACGTGAGGTCGCGGATCCAGCTCCTGCGGGACCTGGACCGCGGCTCCCCCTTCTTCTACTCGCTGGAAAAAAGACGGTGGGTCCGTAAGCAGCTCTTGGGGCTGCTGGCCGACGATGGATCTCTGGTCTCGGCTCCGGAGGGAATCAACGCGGAGACCCGTGCCTACTACGGGGCTCTGTTCTCTCTGGATCCCTCCAGCGAGGATGCACGCAGAGTTTTGTGGGAGGACCTGCCGAAGGTCAGCCCGGAGGGCGCTGAAAAATTGGACGCTCCGCTAAGCCTGGCGGAGCTGACCGGCGCCCTCCGCCAGCTCTCTAGGGAAAGTCCCCAGGGCTGGACGGGCTGACCGTGGAGTTCCACAGCACGTTCTGGGACGTCTTGGGGGACGACTACGCGCGGGTCCTGGGGGAAAGTTTGGTGACCGGGGAGATGCCCCTCTCTTGGCGCAGGGCGGTCATTGTCCTGCTGCCTAAGAAGGGTGATCTCCGCCTCCTTAAGAACTGGCGCCCAGTCTCCTTCCTCAGCACGGACTATAAAATCTTTGCCAGGGCCATGTCTGCTCGCCTTGGCACCGTGCTGGCCCACATGATCCATCCGACCAGTCCTACACGGTCCCGGGCCGGACCATCCACAATAACATCCATCTGGACCGGGACCTAGTCCACCACTCCCAGAGGGCTGGTCTGTCGGTCGCCTTCCTTTCCCTGGATCAGGAGAAGGCGTTCGACAGGGTGGATCACGAGTATCTCTTTGGGACTCTGCGCGCATTTGGGTTCGGGACGCATTTCGTCGCCCGGATCCAACTTCTGTACGCCGCCGCGGAGTGTCTGATTAAAGTTAACGGGTCCTTGACGGCACCCCTTCGCTTCGGGAGGGGGTGCGTCAGGGGTGCCGCATGTCCGGTCAGTTATACGCCGTTTGCATGGAGCCTTGCAGAAGAGGTTGACGGGACTGGCTCTGCAAGGGCCGGGCGTGGAGGTGGTCCTCTCCGCTTACGCCGCTAACGTGCTCCTCACGGTCACGGATCCCACTGACTTGCGGAGGATGCGGGAATGCCAGCAGATTTACTCAGACGCATCCTCCGCCAAGCTCAACTGGGGGAAATGTTCCGTTCTCCTGGTGGGTCAGTGGCGGGTGGACTCCCTGCCGAAGGAGTTCAGGCCTTTCGCCTGGAGCACCACGCACCTCCTCAATTTGGGAGTCTACCTTAGCCCTGCCGAAGACGCCTGGCTGGCGAACTGGCAAGAGCTGGAGGCCAAAGTCACCGCTCGCCTAGGACGCTGGACAGGACTGCTCCGAGTGTTGTCCTACAGGGGTCGCGCGCTGGTCATAAACCAGCTGGTGGGTGCCATGTTGTGGTACCGGTTGGTCACTTTGATCCCTCCCCTTGCGTTTGTCGCCAAGATGCAGAAGAAACTCATCGACTTCTTCTGGGACAAAAGGAAGCACTGGGTCTCTGCCGTGGTTCTGTGTCTCCCGCTTAGGGAGGGCGGTCAGGCGCTGGTGTGCCTTCGCACCCAGGCTGCGACTTTCCGTCTTCAGACGCTGCAGAAACACCTGTACGTCGAGAATCCTCCGAGATGCTGTGCGCTGGCGACGTTTTTCTTCCGCCAGCTGCACGGCCTCAATTATGACACGCAGCTCCTGTTTGTGAAAGTGGGCGGCAGGCGTGCCGGCCTGTGGGAGCTGCCTGTCTTCTACCAGGAACTGCTATGGGTTTGGAACTACGTCGCTTCCAGGCGGAGCTCTCCCCCGTCAGGAGCGGTGGCTCTCCTTCGGGAGCCGCTGCTCAGGAATCCGCACCTCCACGAACGCGGGTTCGGGCGGCTGGCGGAGGGCAGGGCTGTGCTTGGCAAGGTGACCATAGTTGGGGAACTGCTTGATGGCAGAGGAGCGGGCTGGATGGCGCCGGAGGAGCTGGCGCGGCGCCTGTCCTGGCCCAACGTCCGGCTCGCGGTTGAAGCCATCGAATCGGTGAAAGCGGCACTGGGCCATGACTCCACTAGGTGTATCGAGGCGGCTCAAGCACGTGGGGCGATCCCGTCTGAGCTTACCCCCGTTCGGACGGAATTCCTCATCGGCGCCCGGCCCCGAAACTCCCCTCGGGAACCGGCGCCTCACAACTTGAGCCGTCTCGAGGAAATACCCTCCGTGCCTTTTCATTCCGCACGGAGGGGTTTCCTGTACGGGCTGCTCCTGAACACTCTCCATTTGCCAGCTTCGTCTACCGTCCAGACACGCCTTGGCGTGGCATCTTGCCAACTGGCGGTGGCGGAGGTCCCCAGTGGAGGGCTCTCTACGCAGGAGTCCTCCCTTGTTCCATCGGGGACTTGGCCTGGATGGTGTTGCATGGAGCGGTCCCATGCAATAAGGTTTTAAGTAGGTTCACGGACTCCCAGGCTGCCTGCATTTTTTGCGGCCTGGAGGAGTCCGTGTTTCACGTTTATATGGAATGTGAGAGGTTGCAGCCCCTCTTTCACTACTTGAAGCGGCTGCTCCTCGATTTTTGGTTGCACTTCAGTCCCACGCTCTTGACCTACTGTCACCCGGTGCGGAGGGGAGCGGACAGGTTGGCAGACCTCCTTGTGGGCCTGCTCCTGGGCCTGGCTAAAATAGCCATCAATTGGTCCAGGCAGCGGGCGTTCAAGGGGGTCGTCCAGCCGGATTGCCTGCCTCTCTTCCGCGGCCATGTTCGCGCCCAGGTGGCCCTGGAGATGGAGCACGTGGTGTCCACCGGCGTGCTTGAGTATTTCCGCGATGAGTGGGCGCTGCGGGGACTGGAGTGCATCATCAACCCGGAAAACCAAATTTTAATTTGATTTGTTAAGTTTTAGTTGAACATTTGTTTACAGTCCAATTTGGTTTTTTTTTGGGTACAAACAAAAGAGTTACACTCTGTTCAAGTATCTACCTGTTTTGTTGTTCTCCTGCAGTCTGAGTATTATTGATCCTCGGCCACTACAGGGAGCACACATCATCCTATGTCCCCAGCACTTGAATGCCCATTCAAAACCACAGTGCGGGTTCAGAACTGCTGGCGTGAAGCCTATAAATTGCACCATGGAGGCAATGGCACAAGGCCATGTGCCTCCACAGGTGGCACATATAGGAGGTGGGACATACTGTGTCACCATTGCAGTGCCCCACTACCAGCATGGACAGCACGGTTGGTGTCCGGTTAGTGACAGCAGCTTCTGTTTCAAGCCCAGGGCAGAAGTTCAAGTGGCCCAAGAGCGAATTGTTCCCATTCCTGAACCTTCCACTGTTCACATCACTGTGAAAGGGAATTTCACCGATCTGCAGCGTTTCGTTGCACATTTTGGGTATATCATTCCCCCTCTCCCTGAACACCTCACCAAGATATTAAAAGCCATTGTTGTTTCACAGAAACACTTCTACACACTGGAGCAGAAGACTTTAGAGATAGCGACAGACATATTGGACATAGTGACCCCACCGTGGTGGGACCTGTTCACTAATATAGATGTCCCTTTTTGGATTAGGATAGCCTCCCACATTCTTGTAGTGTGCCAGTTTGTCATTGTAGTTTATTTACAGTTTGTACACTGTAAAAAGGTCAAACATTCGCAAAAGTATGAGAATAGAGGGGAATGGAGGGAGCATTATGTGCAGGTAGAAGAAGAGACACCCGTTAACTTTTGCTGCCTTGTATAAAGCTAAAGTTTTCCCTCCCTCCTCTGTATTATTTTTGATACGTATTCATGTGCATTTTGAAGTTTTCGTGTATGTACTTTATTTTATTATTGAAGTTTTATTAGATGTGATGTTATTATTAGAAAGTAATGTGTATGCACTAGGTGATGTAGGGGTATAAGGACACCCTCCACGCCTGGAAGTTAGTTGTTAGATTTTGTAGCTCCAAAGTATTGCCGTCTATAGATGCTTGATGTACACTAGATTTTTCTGAAATGGGAAATGCATGTGTCGTGGGGTCATAGATAGGTAAATACTGGGGATGGTTAGATTGTGGAAAGTCAGAAAATTTTGCTCACCCAGAATTATGATACACCAAGCAAGTTACAGTATCATCAGGGGGGAGTGTAGGATTTGCAAAATTGGACTTTCTATTAATAAGGGTCAAATAGCAGAAGAGGCCGTGATTTTAAAGACTGTTTTAAAAGAAGCCCAGAAAAAGGGGCATACAAAATGGCCGCCGTACCATGTGACCAGCTTATTGGGACACTTTAAAATGGTTCCTGCGCAGCCTCAGACAGATTTGTGGATTCAACCCACAGTAAGTTCTGGAAGCCGTTCCTGAGAGAACGAAACCAGACCCACACGTATGCATATGGATTAGATGCAGATCTAGTCAAGATCGGCCTGGAGACAGAGGCCATCAACATGTTGCCCCAGACAAAAGGGGACAATTTCATATTCATGAGAACAGCACCCAGGACTAGATAATGAGATCAGCAGGCCACTAAAAACAATGGAGGTAATTCCAAACCAGAGATGGACCTGTTCCCAGCTGTTTAAGACATTTTAAAATATAATGGCTACCCCACTGTGCTCACAGCCCGCCAAAAATAAAACAAAGACTAACCTGATTTTGGGTGGGAAGTGAAGCCTCTGGAAGAAAGGTATATCTGAAGAGACCTTTTCAGCAGTTAAAACGAACAAGCTGGCAGCTGGAGGACACGTAGGTTGACACACAGACATGCCGGGTTGGAGAGCTGGAAACATGCAGCTTGAATCCGGACACCCAGAAGAAGGAGCAGTCAATCGCAGGCGTTCCACCCCGGAGAAGCACATCGGGAGTTCATCGACCATCCCCGGGCCGTTGCCGGAACGAGAGGCCATCGACCCAGCTTGGGAGAAGAGAAAAAATTAAGGTCCCAAGCGAAGAAACCTTCCAGCCACCACGGCTCGGTAGAAGAGAGGAAAGGAACCTGAAGAAGCGATGGGAGCCAGCCCAAGGCTTCTCTAACCAGGGTCGAGCCGACGATCCTCGACCCCGCCGACATCCAGGCCCGCCAGTGTCCAGCCGCCCCCGACCCCCACCTCAGGAGAGAGGTGTGGCGCAGCTCGCAGGGGCTCCACGATCCACGTGGAGACGAAACGCCTGAAAGGACCAAACACAGACTCAATTTCAAAACCTTGCACTTCCTAGTGGGATTGGTGAGCATGTTTCTGGCCCTTCACAATCAGATCTAGATAGATTTAATAAGGGGGTGGATTTAAGGGTACAATTAACATGAGTTGTTGTCCCTCGATGTTCCATGTGTTTCCTTATTTCATGATGATCTTTGTAGAGTAAAAGATCCCTGTATTTGCTTTAGTTAGTACTGTGTCGTTATGATTTGTTTGTGTGTTTTTCCCTCCCATGTACTCCCTTATCTGCTTGCATTTGATTTGATATTTTTCCTTATGCAATAAAGTTTCATTTTTGTTTCATCAAACTTGGTCTACAAGAGTTTTCTCTACATTGTAGTTCCTGCGCCTAAGGCCAGAGTACAGAATCTAAGGGGCGAGTGGGTCGAACCACTCAAGGTTTACTGTGCAAGAGAGAGAGGCCTCTAGATAGAGAAACCTCAGGGAAACCTCTTGAGGAAAACCCCTTACAGTCCCTTTAAGGAAACTGGCTGATGACGGGTCATCAAATTATGTCATCAGACCCGCTTCCTATTAATTGGCCGGGAAGCCCGCAGGGCGGGCTTAACAATGCCAATCAAGGAAAAATCCCTTTGACAGAGTGGCTGCAGCCGGGAGCGGGACTGGAACGACCATCCCAACTCCGCAGAGAAAATCCAGCCCTTTATTAATTAAACCCAATAAATGCCTTGACTGCAGAGGACCTTTGCATTGTATGACTGTTATAAATTTTATTTATTGATGATATTTAACTCTCAACCCAGATTGCAATAAAATGGATGAGAAGAGATGCATAACAAATTGGGAAAGAGAAACTGAAAATATGTAACCTGCTGTATTTAGGAGCAAATAATAATGTAAACTTTCTAAAGGTTCTACTGTTCACACCTACTATTTTGCTGTATATGTTAATAAAGTAGCTGGTCGGCCTAAGTTTATAATTTTCTTCCCCAGCTGTGCAATGTCAGCTTTTGAACTGGGTAAGACAGCGGATTATTTCTCCTGAGTGCTATTAATCATGTAACAATGTTGATGAAAATCTTGATCATAAAGAAACATGCTGTGTGCTTAAAAAAAACCCATCTTACATAGAATTTACAGCACAGAAACAGGCCCCACAGATATCCAGCTAAACTGCCTGAAAGGGCGGTGGAAGCAGATTCAATTGTAACTTTCAAAAGCGGATTGAATAAATACTTGAAGGAGAAATTTGCAGGGCTCTGGGGAAAGAGCAGGGGGAGTGGGATGGCTGTAATTGGACAGCTTTTTCAAAGAGCCGGCACAGGCATGAGGGGCTGAATGGCCTCCTTCTGTGCTGTATGATTCTATGGTTCTATATCTGTGTCAGCCTCAGCAACATAAAGAGAATGATTTAAAAGAGAAAGCTCAGCAAGATTCACACAAGGGACAAAAGCTCAGCACAGTTTAAAGCCAGTGCTCCCTCCTGTGGATGTGTGGTCTGTTTATTTAAATGCATGGTACTTTTAAGGTTTATCTTCAACGGGAACAGCTTGTGAGCGGCCTGCGTGGTACCTTCACAAAATGCGGCGTGGCCACGCACCCGCTCAGCTTACGGGGAACATTGGTTGAACTTCTCTCCTTTTGAGTGTTGTTCATTTATTTAGATTACAGAGCAAATGAAATTGTAGCATATCAGTCGATCCGTGGGAGCAATACAGAAAAGGAAAACATGAAATGGAAAGGCTGATATGCAGAGACTACATGGTCACAACAAATAAAAGCAATTGACTTGCATTGGTACAGTACGGTAGTGTAATGGTTATATTAGTGGATGAGTAATCCAAAGGCCTGAACTAAAAATCCTGTGCAGAACAATTCCACCATGACAGTTTAAGAATTTGTATATTAAAAATAAAAAAGTAAACCATGAAAAGGTCAACTGGTTCACTAATGTCCTTGAGGAAGGAAACCTGCTTATATGTGACTCTAGTCCTACACCAATGTGGTTGACTCTTAACTGCCTTCTGAAGTGGCCTATCAAGCCACTTACTCAGGGCAACCAGGGATGCCCTCATCCCGAGAATGGATGTTTTAAAAATGCTATATGTTTTATTAGCCCTACCTTATTTAATAATCAAACGATATAATTAATATGGCACATGGAATGCTACTTAAGGCTTATAAATATTTAACATCTTTGGATTGTTGAAAGATCGGGTAGAAGCAACCGATCTATCAAGGACTGCTAAAAGTTGTCTTTTATGCCTTTTTGCACACTGTTGGTATGGTGAGGTGTCAACAACTCATTAGTTTACGGTGCTAGAGCCTGGGCCCAGCTTTAGGTATCTATATATATGTAAAAGGATACTTCTGTCTGTCATTCCGTCTGTCTGTCTGTCTTTCTGTCTGTCTGTCTTGAATTAACTCGAAAGTTATAGAGCGTACCTACACGTGCGTTACGTCGAAAGAAAGCTGACGATTCCAGAACCGTCCTAAGTGTATGTATGTTTCGGCCGGACAAAAATTGTGCCCGCGGTATCCAAAAAACGTTCAACATTCCGCTCATTATCCGCTCATTAGCATCGAGTGACGTCGTGGTCGACCAATCGTACGGTGGGTTCCAGGCGCGTGCGGCCGGGCCCTCCTACGGTCGAGTGATGGGACGATTGACCAATCCTACGCTTCGGTGACCTGACGGTCGACCAATCGGTGCCTGTGTGGGCGGGCCTTATCATTCTGAACCGAGGTGAGTCGCCGCCATCTTGATTCCAAACTTTTCCTTTCTTTTTCCCGCTTTCTGCGTCTTTAAAAAAAATGTTGCTTTTAAAACACATATTGTTTTTTAAAAAATTTAATTGCTTTCTAAATCTTTTATCTAATCGCATTAATTTTTCTACCTTTCCCCGTTTTTCCAGGTAGGCCTCGAAGCCTCGGCCTCTCCTCCGCACCCACGCCCGAGCTAGGCACCTCCCGGCCCCAGTCAACAAGCGGCCCCCGATCGCCGCCATCTTTGTGAAGGCTGGAGGGGCGGGCCTCAGCCGAGCGCCGCTACCACCGCCATCTTAGTAAAGGCTGGTGCGGCTGTGGCGGCATGGAGCTCCACGGAGCAGGTGCGCGGCGGCGTCTCACTCGCCCCCCCCCCCCAGTCTGTCTCTCTCTCTCTCTTCCCCGCGCCTCCTGAATGCGCGGGGGAAGAGGCCCGGCGGACCGTGGCTGCTTTCGGAGACTTCAACTCCGTGACAGGTGAGGAGGGCCTTTGTTCACGTTGGGCGGGCGGGCGGGTTCCTCGGGTGCTGATCCCTGGCGGTGTGTGGCCGGAGCCCGGCTCTTACCTTGCGCCGGAGAGCGGGCGGACGGCGGGGCCTGGAGTGGCAAATCGGGCACCACGGCAGAAGAAAAACTGAGAGCGACAGAGGGGAACAGACGTCAGAGAGACAGAGAAATAGGGAGGGAGGAGAGGGAGAGGGGCAGGGAGGGAGAGGGGCAGGGTGGGGGGGAGGGGAGAGAGAGAGGGTGGGGAGGAGGGGAGAGAGAGAGGGTGGGGGAGGGGGAGAGAGAGAGGGTGGGGGGAGGGGAGAGAGAGAGGATGGGGAGGGGAGAGAGGGAGGGTGGGGGGAGGGGAGAGAGAGAGGGTGGGGGGGGGGTAGAGAGAGGGTGGGGGGAGGGGGAGAGAGAGGGTGGGGAGGGGAGAGAGGGGGAGGGGGAGAGAGGGGGTGGGGGGGAGGGGGAGAGAGAGAGGGTGGGGGGAGGGGAGAGAGAGAGAGTGTGAGGGGGAGGGAGAGAGAGAGAGAGGGTGGGAGGGAGAGAGAGAGAGAGGGTGGGGGGGAGGGGGAGAGAGAGAGAGAGTGGGGGAGAGAGAGAGGGTGGGGGAGGGGACGAGAGAGAGAGAGGGTGGGGGGGGAGAGAGAGAGAGGGTGGGGGGGGAAGAGAGAGAGAGGGTGGGGGGAGGGGAGAGAGAGAAGAG